>NW_004443939.1:35701872-35732262 GCF_000243295.1 Trichechus manatus latirostris | reverse complement strand
TAACAATGTCAATATTTTCCCTGTTTTATATATATGTATGTGTATATATATATATATATATGTATGTATATATGTATACACCAGTGTATATAATAATCTGTCAAGGATTGAATTATGTCCCCCCAAAATATGTGTCAACTTGGTTAGGCCATAGTTCCCAGTATTGTGTGGTTGTCCTCCATTTTGTGATTGATATAATTTTCCTATGTGTTGTAAATCCTAATCTCTGCCTGTGGTTAATGAGGCAAGATAGATTATGTTAAAGAGGATTAGGGTGGGATGTAACACCCTTGTTCAGGTCACATCCCTGATTCAATGTAAAGTGTGTTTCCCTGGGGTATGGCCTGCACCACCTTTTATCTTATAAGAGATAAAAGGGAAGGGAAGAGAGCAGAGAGCAGGGGACCTCATACCACCAAGAAAGAAGCACCGGGAGCAGAACACATCCTTTGGACCCGTGGTCCCTGCGCTAAGAAACTCCTCGACCAGGGGAAGATTGATGACAAGGACCTTCATCCAGAGCCAACAGAGAGAGAAAGCCTTCCCCTGGAGCTGATGCCCTGAATTTGAACTTATAATCTACTAGACTGTGAGAGAATAAATTTGTTTGTTAAAGCCATCCACTTGTGGTATTTCTGTCATAGCAGCACTGGATAACTAAGACATAATCACAAAATATAGTTTCACAAAAAGATGTTTAGAGAAGTCAAGGAAATGATATTCACAATTTTCCCTTTGAACTAAAATATCTCTCATATATAATGAAAAGTTTCTCTCTTATTTCTCGTAAGGAGTAAAAACCTGCGTCGGTTGAACACGAACATTTTTGACTTCAATAGCAATAGATACCATTTGAGTATTTGCTGTGTACTGGGCTAAACATTTTTCAGGCACCATCATGTTCAGTTTAAAAAGCAAATCTTAGGTAGGTAGTGGTATTCCCATTTTCCAGATGGCAACACAGAGGTAAAATAACCCATCATAGTCAGGAAACTAGAAGAGTAGAACTGAGATTCAGACCCTCCAAAACACATGCTCTTAATCATGCTTAATCTTTTAGGGAGGTAAAATTGTGTTTCTTAGCATGATCAAAGAGCTCTGGTGGTGTAGTGGTTAAGAGCTTGGCTGTTAACCAAAAGGTTGGCAGTTCAAATCTACCAGCTGCTCCTTGGAAACCCTATGGTACAGTTCTACTCTGTCCTGTAAGGTCACTAGGAGTCAGAACAGACTCTACGGCTCCTAACAACAACAGCGTGGTCAAGAGGAAAACTGGCTAATGGCTTAAGGTGTTTCGCCTGTTAGTAATAAGCATGTAAAAGACATTTAGGTAAGTTTTTTAAAGCAGCTGAGAATTTCTTAATTGTGATGTTTCCGTCATGCAGATGTGAATGGTCAAACAAATATTACATAAAGGCAACTTTATAATGGAGCAAATGAGGGTGACGATGTTGTGACAGGTTCCCTCTTTTGAGGGAAAAGAAGGTGGTTTTTCTGTTTAGTTGGAGATTTTTGTGTCCACAACAGCAAATGGAAGATGTCCCCAGTAATGGGCTCCCTTTTCCTGGCTCAGTCTCTGAATTACAATAGTTTTCCCTCTGCCAGCGTTACTCCTGTCCCCCACTAGGCACTTGAGGGCAGAGACCATTGCTTCTTGCTGTGTCCTCAGCACCTAGCTCAGTGCCTGGCATGTGGAAGGTACTCATATATTTGAATGCACTGGTAAGAACATCTTTGGAAATTCCTTGAAGGCTGTTTGGTCATTGGCTTCAATTGATATAAAATCTCTGGAATATCAAGCTATCATTTTATTGGGATTTAAATGAGGACACTTAGCTTAAAGAGGCTCTTCAGAGATAGGTAGAGACGATGGCCATGTGTGGGGTATAGGCCCTTTATCATGAGGGGGTAAGATTTGTCTACTCTCTTATGTTTTTCCTGAGCAGGCCCTGGCTGGATCACTTTGTGTCACATGATGGGGTGAATAGAGGCTTGGATTTAGTCTCTCAGACTTAAGTTCAAATTTTGACTATGTAATTTCTGGTGATGTGACTTAAAAAAATTGTTTAACTTCTGTGAAGCTTTGTGTACTCACCTGTAAAATGGGTATATTATTATGAGGAAAGTTCCTGGTATAGTATATTGTACTCCCTTTCTATATCAAATACACCTTGCCTCACTCTGGGATATAAGTTAGAATGTACTTTCTAAGCTTACAGTGTTTGTGTGAGAGAGAGAGAGAGAAAGAGAGAGAGTGAGAGAGAGAGAGTTTGGGAGAGAAGAGAAGGTGAGAAACTTGGAGTAAAATAACTTTGGGTATGATTGAAATGGCTTATGTTAGTATGACAGCAGTGAGGTTAAACATTTTTGTGTGTGAATGACCGAATTTCACATAAAACTCTGGAGTCAATCCTGCATGAATATTAAGGATACATTATGTTAATATATTTGAGTTCAGAAATTAGTTGAAAGGGTATTTGCTATTTTGGCCTTATTGTCAGTTTTGGTAATTAAACCTAGGAATGTAGTTTGATCATAGGACTTGGACTTACTGATGATATTTCTTACAGTGTATTACCCACCTACTTCAAAACCTTTCTTGATATCCTCCTGCTAAGCTCTTCTCCTTGCCATCTAAGCCCCTGCACCATCTGCTTCCACTTTTTCTGCTCATATTTTTATTTTTTTAATTTTTTTACTGTTTTTCTAATTAAATTTTGCTGGTATCCTCAGTGTTCTCCCAAAGTGCTAAATTCCACTTTTCCCTCTTAGCCTTTCCCCAGTGTTCCTTAAATGTCTCCTGTTTGTAGACATACTTCAGGGTTTATATCTTCTTCTTTCCTTAAGGAACTCTTCCCATCTATTTAGCTAAAGTGATCTTGCTTTTCTGAACCCCTAAACAACTAAATGATGCACTTTTGAAGGTAGGGGCTATGTCTTACATGAAATGATACATTAAAGTAAATGTTGAAAATGTGCAGTTATTTTTTAAAAGTTTAATACTAGAAGCCTACCTTATCTTTAAGGACATATGATTTCATAGCTGCCAAAAGTTTAATTTGTACTAAATGTACTCAGGATTAATTACACATTGAATCTTAAATAGATAAATTGGTTATCATTTATGGAGACCTTTTGCTTCACTGCTTTTTCACCCTCTTATTTTTCCTTTTTTTTCTTTTAAGCTGGTCTTATTTGGGCTAAGTAACCAGATGGTGGTAGCTTTCAAGGAAGAGAACACTATAGCATTCAAACACCTCTTTCTAAAAGGATATATGGACCGAATAGACGACACTTACGCAGTATACACACAAAGAGATGTGTACGACCAGATCATCTTTGCAGTGAATCAGGTAAATCAGGAGTGTGCATTCTTTACTTTGAAGACGGAACAGACAGGGAAAATGCAAGGTACATAATAGTACATAGCAAGGTCATAAAATAAGCAAGGTGCATAATAGTAACTGATGTTCAAATGACTTTTATATAAAACCATTAAAAATGTATTTTTAAAGTATTGACAGCAAGCTTGCACAAAACTAGAAACTGAGAAAAGCTTTGGAGACAGAAACTTTGAAGACTTTAATTAAAAGGATCAGAGCTAGGGGTTGGCAGAGGAGCCTGAAAGATTTAAAATCACTAACCATGACCCTGATTGTAAGTAGTCATTAAGTTTCTTTCAGGGGCTTTAACAAGTAATGAGAGTATTAACTTTGTGGAGTGTATATAGCAACCAAGACCTGAAAACTCATTTTAAAACTAAGTAAGGCCTTTATGTCATACCTGACAATGATTTTATTGTAACATTGACTAACTGCCAAAAAAAGTGAGATTGGTTTCCATACAGGTAAGTCAAATTCCTATTCTGAAGTTTTAATCAGCTTTTTCTTACAAACCGTACTTTCTCAAGATTCCAAACCTCTGCTTTAAGCCTGTTCAATTTCTCTAAAGTTTCTCTGAACCAAATTAGTAGGGTTTGTTTTTTTGGTTTGTTTTGTTTTGTTTTTATTAAGGAGGGGGGCGGCGGTTAAGGTAAGAAGTAAACAGTCCATTAAGTTCCTTACATATCTTTACTTTTATTATTAGGCCTAAAGCCAGTCTTCAAAATATAGTTTTTGGCATTCAGGCCATGGTGTTTGTCAGATTTCTGTGTTCTTTATGAAATGTATGCCATTTCCTTATCCTAGTATATAAATAGATAATACTAATTGGGGCGGTTTACCTTGGGCGGTGATTCCCCTCTGTCTTCCAAGCACTATCAGGCACTGTTAGCTGAAGATAAAAAATATCTGTATCACAATTTTCATGAGTAAGCAGGGTTTTGTGGTCAATGAAATCAGTTATTCTACATGCTTTTAGAGAACTGAACAGGCAAAGCATGGACTTATAATAAAGCAGGAAGGATCTTTGCTGGCTATAAGGAAATATTTTGATAGTTGAGGTGATAGTCACCGAAGGGAACTAACGTGTAGAGCAGTGACGCCTCAGCCCTTAGAGGTATTTGGACAACTAACTAGTTATCCCGAAGGGTTTAACCCCAAGATGTCATCTAACTGGATAATCTCCAGAACTCATCCTGATCCGATATTGTGATTATAACAGCATCACTTTTTTTTAAATTGTGGTAAAAATATATATAACAAAATATTTGGCAGTTTAACAATTTTTATATGTATAATTCAGTGACATTGATTCTATTCATCATGTTGTGTTGTGCAACCATTACCACTATCCTTTTCCAAAGCAGGCCACAACCATTAACAGAAATTCAGTGCCCCTAAGCAATGGTTCCCTCTTTCCCCTTCCCTTCTACTTCTAATAACCACTAATAAGCTTCAGTCTCTACACATTTGCCTGTTTCATGTAAGTGGGATCATACAGTGTTTGTCCTTCTCTGTCTGACTTATTTCACTCAGCATGATGTATTTAAGGTTCATCTATGTTGTAGCACGTATCAGGACTTCGTTTCTCTTTATGGCTGAGTAATATTCCGTCGTATGTATGGACCACATTTTGTTTATCATTCCTCTGTTGATGGACATTTCGGTTGTTTCTGCCTTTTGACTGTTGTGTATGGTGCTGCAGTGAACACTGATGTAATGTTTTTGTCTGCATTCCTGCTTTCAGTTCTTTTGAGTATAGACCTGTCTACCAACAGCATCATTTTTTGTTTATTATATGTGCTTATGTAACTGAATGTCAAAAGCCTAGTTGTTTGGTTTTTGTACTATAGCCTGGCTTTCCTCTATTTCTTCAATCATTTTTGGGTCACCTTTACTCACTCTTTTCCTTTAATCTACTCTTCAGATTTGGGCAGTCCTCAAAGGTTTGTCCTTTTCCTGCAGAAATTTCATCCACCACACAGGCTTTTCCATCACCAGCATTAGGTGTCTCCCAAACTGTTGCTCTCTCTGCTGCCTGCTAGACACCTCACAAGCCCCTCAAGCCAGCCTGCCCAAAGCAGACTCGTGCTCTCTTCCACCTGCTCCCCAGACCTGTTTCTCCTGTTTCTCTTTCTGGTCAGATGCTTAGGTTTAGAAGCCTCCTGGTATTCTTTGAATCATTTGCTCTAGCACCTCCAACATAGTCTATAAATTCCAGCTTCTAGCTGGCTTCCCTTCTTCCCCATCCACCTATCCAACCACCCCTTGGCTATTTCCTAAATAATTCACCTAAAATCACAGATCTGATGGAATGATGCTCCTCCTGGCTGGTATACACAAACACACAGTGTTCAACATCACAGCATGTGATGTATTTACTCTGCAAAGGCAGAGGTACATAATGGGACTAAGATGTTTGTGAATGGTTTAATGAGCTCAAAGGGCTCATTATTTTGTTAGGATTAGGTATTCATAGAAGGACCATAAACAGGCAATTTGTAACCAAGGAATGATCGGTTTTAATCTGCTTTACTTTTGGGCCACATCACGTAGGTAAAGACCTTTAATGTATTTTTTATATTGTCACCCAAAGAATGACCTGGAACCCATGAGTCTGCATGAGAAACTCTCCTCTCAAAGTGGAGCTGCAGAGGCAAGAGGGACTCATTAAAACGCCACAGAGGCAGAGCCACTTAAGTGCTCCTGTCCTGTCTCCCCCACCAATCCCCCAAGTCAGCCACCTTCCAACCATAGTCCCACACCACAACCTTGTCCCAGAATCCTCTGGCATGGGCTCCAAAGCTGTCCGTTAGCTGAATACAGCCCTGCCACTTGCCCCAGACTATCCAGCTCTGGCCAGCTGCTCAGAACTCCAAAAGCAAACCCTTGTTAAGACAGCAAGGAAGGCTGTGGCCTAACCATAGCTTATACTACTAGCAGATACATGCAGCTCGGAGTCTCAGATCTTTTGCATGTCAAGATCTTGAAAGATTTAAGCCATGCAAATTTCTGTGATCAGCAGGCTCAAATCTTTAGGTACTTGCTGTGGGGATTACCTCCCATGTAAAGGTACTCAGAAGGGCTGCAGGGCCCCATCATGGGCCTGGCTCTGTACTTCATGTCTTCTGGTTACCTCTCTAGCTTTATCTCCCTACACACCCCACGTTCCAGGTACACTGGTCTACTTGGTACCTCCTTATCAGACCTTGTATATTTTACCTTCTTTTTCATTTAATGGACTGTTTACCTTTCACCTATACCCCCCTCCCCCAAATATAAAACTACCAATTTTGCTCATAGTAGCTTTAGAGACTTAATATGCTTATTTCCTTGAATGGAAAACAAAAATTTCAAAATTATTATCTCCAGCACTATACTCTTCCCCTCATGCAAATTATAGGACATAATTCTATTTAAAGGAGCCCTGGTGGGGCCATGGTTAAGCACTCGGCTGCTAATCAAAAGGTTGACAGTTAGAACCTACCCAGCAGTTCTGCGGAAGAAAGATCTGGCAATCTGCTTCTGTAAAGGTTGCAGCCAAGAAAACCCAGTGGGTTTTAACTATCAGTTCTACTCTGTCACATAGGGTCACTCTGAGTTGGAACCAACTCAATAGCTCTCAACAACAACAATTCTATTTAACAAATTATGCAGTTTACATCTATTAGCATTGATTTCTGGCTCATTTTCCCAATCCTGATGCCAATAAAAAGCCATGTATTTTATCCTGGTAGTTTACAATCTCACTGTTTGTGGGTTAGCTCTAGTAACTGAAGAGCTACTATTGCATTATAATTTTCACCTCGCCAATTAATTTGACAAATATTTGAGCTCCTACTATGTGCCAAAAATTGCTGTAAGAACGGGGGTTAGAGCAGTAGACATGATCAGTTCCTTTCCCTATGGAGATTACATTCTAGTGGGAGAGATGGATTTTAAACAAATTTAATCAAAATGGTTTGCTTTTGGATAGTGATGAGTGCTATAAAGAAAAAATCAAGCAGCATCAGACATTACCAGCAGCCTCAGGGTTGCCAGGAAAGACCTCTCTGAGGACTTGAAGTCTGGGGAGAGAGAAAGAATATTCCAGGCTGAAGGAGTAGCAACAGGATAGACCCTGAGACTGGAAAATGTTTGGTGTGTTTGAGAAACTGTGAGGGAGGCCAGTGTGACTGGAATGTAAAGGAGAGGAGAGGCCAGGTCTCTCAGGACTTTTTAGGCCATCAAAAGGAGCTTCGAATTTTCTTTTGAGTAATATGGGAAGCCATTGGCAGGCTTTCATTAGAGGAGAGACTCTAATATACATTAGCAAAGAGTAACATTTATTCTGGTTACCGTTGAGTCGATTCCAACTCATGGTGACCTCGTGGAGATTTGAGTCCACCCAGAGGCACTGTGGAAGAAAGGCCTGGTGATCTACTTCTGAAAAATCATCCACTGAAAATCCTATGCAGCAGAGTTCTATTCTGATACACATGGGGTCACCATGAGTTGGAATGGACTTGACTATAATTGGTTCTGTTTTTTTAATAACACGTATTCATTCAGATATTTACTTTGTAACTATTATGTATCTGGTAAGGAGCCCTGGTGGTGCAGTGGTTAAAAGCAACTGACTGCTAACTGAAGGGTCGGTGGTTCGAAACCACCAGTGGCTCCGTGGGAGAAAGATGTGGCAGTCTGCTTCTGTAGAGATTTACAGGCTTGGAAACCCTACGGAGTCACTATGAGTTGGAATCGACTTGACAGCATTTGGTTTGGGTTTGGGATGTATCAGGTACTGTTTTGGTGCAGGCACATTGCAGTGAACAAGTAGAAAAAGTGTCTGACCTCAAGGAGGTCATATTCCAATAGGAAGACATAGGTAGTAAATAAGTATATAATCTGTCAGTTTGTTATAAGTACTGCGGGGGGTGGAGTGGGGGGTAAAGCAAGCAGAGTGAATGATTGGAAGTTGTCAGGAAGCCCTCTCTGATAAGGTGACATGTGAGCCGAGAGCAGATGAAAATGTGGGTGGGCAGCCTGGGGCTATCTCAAGGAAGGGCCTTCCAGGGAGAAGGAACAGCAAGAACAAGAGTCTTGAGCAGGTTAATGTTTTGAGCATCCCTGTTCTAAGGGCTTTACACGCATTAATTCACCTACTCCTCATAACAACCCTGTGGCTTCTATATGGAGACTAGACTGTCGTGAGAGGCAGGCTTGGATGCCCGAAGACCAGCTAAGAGGCCTAATTTGTGCAGGTGAGAGATGATGGTGGTTTGGACAAGGGTGATTTGCAGGGAAGGTGATGAGAGGTAATCAGATTCAGGATATAATTGGAAAGAAATGCATGATTTTCTGGTGGGTTGGAAATGGAGTCTGAGAGGAGACATATCAAAGATCATTCCTAAGTTTTGGGCCTGATCACCTGATAACTTTATTGAACCGTTTATTGAGTGGGAGATTATTGTGGAAGAAGATGATTTTTTTTCTGTTTGCACATTTAGTTTGAGATTCCTTTTAAACACCGAAGAGGAATCATGTAGGCAGGCAGATGGCTACCCAGGTATGGAATTTTGTGGAGGTCAGAGGTGGACAGAAAAATTTGAGAGTCATCAGTATAGAGATGGTGTTTAATGTCGTGGTACTGGTTGAGGTCACCTCTGGAGAGAATATGAATAAAGAGGTAGAGAACTGAATCCAAGAGCATTCCAAAATGTAGAGGTTGGCAAGAGAAGAATGTCTCAGCAAAGGAGAGTGAGAAGGAGCAGCCTGTGTCCCAGAAGCAAATGAAGAATATATTCCATTGTAGGAGAAAGTGATCAATTGCATCAAATACCACAGAGAAGTTAAGTTACATGAGGACTGAGAACTGTCAGATTTGGTAACATGTTGCTCATTGGTAACCTTGACAAGGCCCAGTTCAAAATCCATCCCATAGCCCAGGGTGGAAATTCCTTCATCTATTATAGCATGTTTTACAATGCATCTTTTAGTAGAATTATTTAGCTCTATGTCCATCCCACTAAATTGTTAATTCCAAGCCGGACAGGGATCATATCCTTATCTTTATATCACCAATTGTGCCAAAACATAATGTTTACAGTAAACTCTGAAACACTTTGTTTCCATCTACAGAAATCCATTAAGAGTTTACATTGATAATTATTCTAAGATACCATAAGATTCTCATGTGTAAAAGTAATATTTTATTTTATTTAGAGGACTCACTAGGGCAGAGGAATGTTACTACGAAAGTGATTAAACTGTATTCTTGTAAAGAGTAAATTAAAAAAATTTTTTTTAGGGTTTTGCTGGTAAGTTTGGAACAATTGTATCCCACCTCTTATGTTACAGTAATTAAAGTAAAGCAGAACTCTGGATAATAGGACCTACAAGAAATAGTTCAAAGGTAAACATAATTTGAAATTATTTAGAAGTAAGAAAGGACCTCAGAGATTATGTGGTTTAAGCCCTTTATGTTACAGGTACAGAACCTGAAGTTCAGAGTTTGTGACTTGCCCAGGGTCACAGAAATGAGACTTGGTCCCAGAACTCTCGTTACCAGTCCTCTCTGCCTTCTGCAGAGAAGGCACTTGCTCTAAGTGTGGGCTAGGCTGAATTTGGTTCTAGTTTGGATAAAAATTGTTTTATCTAGTTATATGTTTCATAATAGGAGTTCCTGGGTGACAAAAATGGTTAAGTGGTCGACTACTAGCTGAATGGTTGGTGATTTGAACCCACCCAGAGGAGCCTCGGAAGACAGTCCTGGTGATCTGTTTCTGAAGGGTTACAGCCTTGAAAACCCTATGGAGCACAGTTCTACTCTGCACACATGAGTCAGAGTTCGCTCAATGGCAACTAACAGCAACACATTTCATAGACAGTAAAACCCTGCGAAAGCTGGAACCTCTGTAAGGCAGAAACCTGTTAGAGAGGGAAAACGCAAGTATTTTCAGCTAATAGAGAGCGATAAAAATGTGGTAAGACTGCACCCTGTCAAAGGAAGAAAACTTGCAAGACTTGGAAAAAACAAGACAGTTCTGTCGAGTTCTCGCTCTCACAGGTTTCATTGTGCTTGCATTGACACATGATCAAGTATATAGGGTGTTCCCACTTGAATGTGCCCTCACGGTGCACAGTAGCAAGTCGCTCACTGTGCATATCAGAGTGGGTGTCTCCATACAGGGGGAGGGCAAGACCTGCCCATTTCAGGGGCGGGGAGGGGAGGGAAATTACGGCTTCACTTCTACCCTGGCTGGTGTTCCCATTTTCTGTTTCTTTTTTTGCTTGAAGTACTTGCAGCTGCGCAACATCTCAGTTGGGAATCATGCTTATGAGAACAAAGGTACCGAGCAATCTGCCATGGCAATCTGTCAGCACTTCTACAAGCAAGGAACCATCTGTCCTGGAAATGACACCTTTGACATTGATCCAGAAATTGAAACTGGTGATGTTCTTCTGTAACCCAGAACTTCGCTTTTTAGCTCCTTGATTTATACTTAAAATTAGTAATTTCATCTCTAAAAACATTGATTTGGTCTGTGCTATCAGGGTGTAGTAAGAACTATGAGAGAGTTATGTGTCAGGCACTGTTCTAAGCTTTTTATCATGAATCCTCACAAAAACCCAACAAGGCAAGCTTTATTATTATCTCCATTTTATAGAAGACTAAAGTGTGGCTCAGAGTGTTAAGTAAGCTGAGTAAGAGGTAGCGTTGGAATTTGGCCCAGGCTATCTGGCTCCAGAGTCTATGCTCTTAGCCACTGCATTGCACTGCCTCTCATGCTGAACAAGCCACTTAAGTAGACTTTTGCTTGCAAATTCTTACTGTGTATAAGAGTCTCTCCACCAAATAGCATTTAACTCTTCAGTATCTTTGGGGGCGGATTGGGCAAAGAAGGACAACTAGAACTTAGAGTAGCATAGCTTTTTCAAAAGTGATTTTCTTTCCTTATTAACAAAGTTCTAATTTGTAATTTTTACCCTAAACTTTAGCTTAGGACATTGAGTTCAAAAATACGTATTAGGATACTTTTAACAGTAGGCACTGGTACTTTTTTTTAAGAGGACTAGTAAAAGACTAAAGTGAAAGTCTTCTAAGGTACTGGCTTCTTTTTTTTTTTTTTGAAGTGCTAATAGAGGAAAAATTGTCAACACATAGTATTTTAAAATATTAGATTCTTTAAACTACTTAGCACGTCTTGTCTTGGGCACTGCAAGTGTTTCAAATACTATGCTTAGGATACAAAGGAAGGAAGGGGAGATTGAAAGTTTATGTAGGCTTAAAAAGACAGGAAGGAAGATGTAATCTATGGAATTCTAATGATCTTTTTCTACCCCCATCCACTTCATACCCTGGTGGCATAGTGGTTAAGAGCTACGGCTGCTAACCGAAAGGTCGGCAGTTCTAATCCACCAGGCGCTCCTTGGAAACCCTGTTGGGCAGTTCTACTTTGTCCTCTAGGGTCCTATGAGTCGGAATCGACTTGATGGCAACAGGTTTGGTTTTTTGGGTTTTTTTTATCTACTTCATAAATGTTGTAGTCACTTATGGCTGAAAAACAAATGAGTCTCTGCAGCCAAATGGTATCGATGTCTAGCTTTAAAAATCTTATTTCAGAAAAATACTAGGATTTGAATATCTTGACTTAAAGTGTATTATCTTTTCAAAATGCAGTTTTATTTATTTATTTCAGGTACCATATCATGTTCGTTTGTTTTCCCCCTTTCTATGTCAGAATGTTTCTTTGTAGAGCCAGATGAGCCTTTTCACATTGGAACACTAGAGGAAAATAAACTCAACTTAACACTGGACTTTCACAGGTAAGGGAAGCCGGTGGGAGTATAACTTGTTTGTGTGTGACTTTCCGCTGTACTAAAGTCTCCTCTGTTTTCTAGACTCCTAACAGTGGAGCTTCAATTTAAACTGAAGGCCATTAATCTGCAGACAGTTCGTCACCATGAGCTCCCCGACTGTTACGACTTTACTCTGACTGTAAGTGTAGGCTAAACTGAGTTTGGTTCCAGTCTGGGTAAAAATTGTTTTATCTAATTATATGTTTCAGATGCTTGTATTAATATATGATCAATTATATAGGATGTTTCCACTTGAATGTGCTTAGGGGAAACATTGATACAGCTAATTCTATTTTGTTATAACACCTCGTTTATTGTTATCTATCTTCTGTACCTCAATTTAAGTTCTAAGAGGGCAGGGACCTTGTCTTGTTCACTGCTGTGTCTCCAGTACCAACAACAGTGCCTGGCACAGAGTAGGTGTTGAAATATAAAAGGAACAGAGGGTTGTAGGTTGTGTATGCTTGGTTCTTTGTAATCTGTGTCTGTCTACTGAAGGTTATTGCCAAAGATTCTTGTTACTGAGCCTTGGGCATTGCTCACAGTGCCTTCCTTGTTTCTCCCCCTCCAGATCAACCTATCACTTCTATGTTCTTTATATTCTAGTTGAAAATAGAGCTATTAATGCTCTCTAGAGAGGACAAGATGGCGCTAATGCAAATTCATCCTCTCAAAAAGATCATAGTAACCCAATGCTGTTTGGTCATATGCAGGACAGCATTTGATGCAACTTGCCTTCATATTTGTCAGATTTCTATTACCTCTTCAACAGTACTTTGTATAAAAAGCTACACCCATGAGACTTAACTGATTGGCTGTGAAAAATCAAGTTTTCAGAGATTGAAGTTAAAAAAATTTCAGAATATAATATAGTCCAATAATTATGCATAACATTTAATAGGAAAAAGCAGTGAAACAATAAAATTATTTTAAATTCACTTACAAATTTTGATCCTAATATTTACCAGCAGGTTATGAATTATCAGTATTACTTGATTTTTAAAAATTGTATTATCATCTATAGTCTCTTATCTTTTCTTATTTTCTCTGTCTCTCTTGATTTTTAAAAATGTTACTTTTTGGAATTTTTATAATCCTTCAAAGCTTAGCTCAACTGCTACCTCCTTCATGGATCCTTTTGTGATTCTTTAGTTAGAAATGCTTTCTGTATTCTGAACTCCCAGTTCTTTTTTCTTTTCTGTTTCTTTCTTTCTTTTCTTGTAGGCTTACCACTTTCTCCTGTATTTTAGAGTTTTCTAGGTATTTATCAACTCTGCTAGATTGGAAGCTCCTTAAATGCAGAATCCACTTTATTAATCTTTTCATCCCTCAAAGAACGTAATGTTGTTGTTAGGTGTCGCCAAGTCGGTTCTGACTCATAGTGACCCTGTGTGCAGTGGAACGAAACACTGCCCAGTCCTGCGCCATCCTAACAATCATTGTTACGCTTGAGCCCGTTGTTGCAGCTGTTGTGTCAATCCATCTCATTGAGGGTCTTTCTCTTTTTCACTGACCCTGTACTTTACCAAGCATAATGTCCTTCTCCAGGGGCTGGTCCCTCTTGATAACATGTCCGAAGTATGTGAGACGTATGTGAGTCTCACATTCTGGCTGTACTTCTTCCAAGACAGATTTGTTTGTTCTTTCCGTAGTCCGTAGTAGGTGACTCAGATATTTGTTGAATGAATAAATGAAACACTTGTGAAATCTAGACCCTTTCATATGACTCAATACAGTGGTAAAAGCAACCTGACCTGCTAGCCACATGCAATTTGTTTTGTTTTCGACATTATTTTAGACTCATCTCAAGCTATTCCTCTGCACTATAGATTTAGCAGTGGATCTCATAGAATTGTAGAGCTTCTATCCTACAAGGTGATTTAATAATGAAGGCCATTAGTGCAACTTTATTGTCATAAGTAAACATCAATGGGAGCAGAATAAACCTGATATAAAATATGTGGGCTTTGTAATCAGACGAATCTAGATTTGAGTCAGTTCACCAGTTAGTGGCTATGAAACTTTAGGCAAATTGGTTCAAGCCTCGATTTTTCATCTGTCTCATTAGATACTCCCATGTGGATATTACAGTCATAATTGCAAATACTTCAGTTCACAAAGTGTTCCTCCATCACGTTTGATTTGATCTTTCCAGTACATTGTGAGGTAGATGGGGGGAGGAAGGGGGAGTAATTCCTAATTCATAGTGGAAGATTTGGATTTGAGCTCAGACAGGTAGAGCACGAGTAGAAAATTCATGATCATAAAAGGGTCTTTCTTTTTGCCTACGATCACTTTATGCTCCGTGGGGATGAGGATTTTTGCAGATTTGTCGCTGTCATTTCCCCAATACCTAGAACAGTACCTACTATATACTGGGTACTCAAACATTTTTTGAACAAATGAATTACACTAATAGTGATTTGAAGGCTCAGAATTTTACAGACGACGAGGCTTGTGTTTTTTCTGGCATTTCAGTTTAATTCCCCTTTCTTTCAGCTTGTTCTTTGTGACCATCTTAAGTAACTTAGTGTAAAAGTTTGTATTGTAACAAATTGGTGCTTAACTATATCAGACATTTGCAAATTTATAATATCTTTGAGCTAATGGTCTTTTGACAGAATTTACTGGTTTGATAAGCCAAAACTATATTTTGGAGTAAATAATATGGAGCTGGGCATGTATTTGATGTTAAGAACAGTTCCTTAAAAGACATATTAATATTAAAGATTCGAATACCTCACTGTTCAGTAATCAGGCTTTATAGGATGCTGAGTATGCTTTGCTTCAGAACCTGAGCGAGGAGGCAGAAAGAAAATGGACTTTTCTTGCCTCACCATCTCTGTCCCTGCATGGGGTAAAGCAAGGGGGACTAGCAGGGGAGGACAGTAGAAGGACTATCGAAGGTGTTCTGGAATAGCTTTGTCCTGCTTGACACCTGGCATAGAAGCAGAATACTCTTCCCGACGTCCTCAAAGTTTATCCTTGAAGCAAGACATGGCTTTTGACTCCCTGCTACCAATGTCTTTTGTAATTCATGTGGTGGTAGAGTGACTAAGAACTCTAAGCCCAGAATGAAAGTAGAAAAAGCTCCACCTGAAATGTCTCAAGACTGAAATAATGCACCTCTGTATTAGTAAGACTTGCAGTAGCACTAAACATCCAGCCCCAACTGAGGCCTTGCTAGGAATTAGGGAAAAGTACAGATGTACCAGCTCTTGCTCGTGTCAGAAGGGCATCTAGAGGTAGTTAGGATGGTAAGAAGGGGAAGGTACTCTTTGTTTTATAGGTTGTCCAGGGCTTGAATACTATCCTAAGAAACATGAGGTTTAAGAGATAAAAAGGACTCTGTAGAAGATTTAGTTCAACTCTCTTATTTCACAGAGAAATAAAAGAAACTTCCCAAGCTTGAACAGAATTAGCAACAGGTCAGGGATGAGAATTTGGGTCTCCTGTCCCCTTGAAAGCGTTGTTTTTTAGTTAATTTATAAAGGAATCTGGGCTACAAAAACAATAGGTATTTATATAAATATATACCTATTTTCTGTTCTTTGCAGATAATATTTGACAACAAGGCCCATAGTGGAAGAATTAAAATAAGTTTAGATAATGACATTGCCATCAGAGAATGCAAAGACTGGCACGTATCTGGATCAAGTAAGTGATAAACTTGACTAGTTTTCAGAATGTGTATTAAATAACCACCCTTAGGATATGTGTCCACCACTCATCTGTCAGGTTGTCGTGCTGTTGGTGGTGTCAGTTTGTCGTGCATGTTGCTGTGATGCTAAAAGCTATGCTACCAGTATTTCAAATACCTACAGGGTCACCCACGGTAGACAGGTTTCAGTGGTGCTTCCAAACTAAGACAGACTAGAAAGAAGGACCTGGCGATCTACTTCTAAAAAAATTGGCCAGTGAAAACCTTATGAATAATAGTGAAACATTGCCTGATATAGTGCTGGAAGAGGAGCCCCTCAAGTTGAAAGACACTCAAAATATGACTGAGGAATAGCTGCCTCCTCAAAGTAGAGTTGACCTTCATGACATGGATGGAGTCAAGCCTTCAAGACCTTCATTTGCTGATGTGGCACGACTCAAAATGAGAAAAAAAAAAAAACGGATGTAAACATCCATTAATCCGAAAGTGAAATGTATGAAGTATGAATCTAGGAAAATTAGAAGTTGTCAAAAATGAAAAGAAATGCAATAAAAATTGACATCCAGGCATTACTGAGCTGAAATGGACTGGTACTGGCCATTTTGAATCAGACAATCATATGGTCTTCTATGCCAGAAATGAGAAATTAAAGAGGAATGATGTCGCATTCATTGTCAAAAAGAACATTTTGAGATCTATCCTGAAGTACCACGCTGTCAGTGATAGGATAATATCTATACATCTACAAGCAAGACCAGTTAATATGACTATTGCTCAAATTTACACACCAACCTCTAATTCCAAAGATGAAGAAATTGAAGATTTTTACTAACTTCTGCAGTCTGAAATTGATCAAACATGCAATAAAGATGCATTGATAATTACTGGTGATTGGAATGCTAAAGTTGGAAACAAAGAAGAAGGATGGGTAGTTGGAAACTTCAGCCTTGGTGATAGAAATGACGCCAGAGATTGTATGATAGAATTTTGCAAGACCAATGACCTCTTCGTTGCAAATGCCTTTTTTCAACAACACAGATGGCACCTATACACATGGACCTCACTAGATGGAATACACAGGAATCAAATCAACTATATCTGTGGAAAGAGACGATGGAGAAGCTCAATATTACTGTCAAAACAAGGCCAGGGGCCAACTGCGGACAGACCATCAATTGCTCATATGCAAGCTCAAGATGAAGCTGAAGAAAATTAAAATAAGTCTGTGAGAGCCAAAGTATGACCTTGAGTATATCCCACCTAAATTTAGACACTATCTTAAGAATAGATTTGACGCATCGAACACTAATGACTGAAGACCAGACAAGTTGTGGGATGACATCAAGGACATCACTTATGAAGAAAGCAAGAAGTCATTAAAAAGACAGGAAAGAAAGAAAAGACCAAAATGGATGCCAGAAGAGACTCTGAAACTTGCTCTTGAATGTAGAGTAGCTAAAGCAAATGGAAGAATTGATGAAATAAAAGAGCTGAACAGAAGATTTCAAAGGGCAGCTCAAAAAGACAAAGTAAAGTACTATAATGAAATGTGCAAAGATCTGGAGTTAGAAAACCAAAAAGGAAGCACACATTGAGCATTTCTCAAGCTGAAGGAACTGAAGAAAAAATTCAAGCCTCAAGTTGAAATTTTGAAGGATTCTGTGGGCAAAATATTGAACAATGCAGGAAGCATCAAAAGAAGATAGAAGAAATACATAGTCAGTGTACCAAAAAGATTTGGTTGATGTTCAACCAATTCAAGAGGTAGAATATGATCAAGAACCGATAGTACTGAAGGAAGAAGTCCAAGCTGTACTGAAGGCACTGGCAGAAAACAAGACTTCAGGAATTGATGGAATATCAGCTGAGATGTTTCAACAAACAGATGCAATGCTGGAAGCACTCATTCGTCTATGCCACGAAATTTGGAAGGCAGTTACCTGGCCAACTGACTAGAAGGGATCCATATTTGTACTCATTCTGAAGAAAAGCGATCCAACAGAATGTGGATAGTATTGAACAATATCATTAATATCACACGCAAGTAAAATTTTGCTGAAGGTCATTCAAAAATGGTTGCAGCAGCACATCAATAAATAACTGCTAGAAATTCAAGCCAGAATCAGAAGAAGATGTAGAATGAGGGATGTCATTGCTGATTTCAAATGGATCTTGGCTGAAAGCAGAGAATACCAGAAAGATGTTTACCTGTGTTTTATCAACTATGCAAAGGCATTCGACTGTGCGGATCATAACAAATTATGGACAACATTGCAAAAAATGGGAATTCCAGAACACTTAATTCTGCTCATGAGGAACCTGTACGTAGACCAAGAGGCAGTCGTTTGAACAGAACAAGGGGATACTGAGTGGTTTAAAATCAGGAAAGGTGTGTGTCAGCATTATATCCTTTCACCATACTTATTCAATCTGTATGCTGAGCAAATAATCTGAGAAGCTGTGCTCTATGAAGAAGAACAGAGCATCAGGATTGGAGGAAGACTCATTAACAACTTGTGTTATGCACGTGACACAACCTTGCTTGCTGAAAGTGAAAAGGACTTGAAACACTTACTGATGGAGATCAAAGACCACAGCCTTCAGCATGGATTATACCCCAACATAAAGAAAACAAAAATCATCACAACTGGACTGATAAGCAACATCCTGATAAACAGAGAAAAGATGGAAGTTGTCCAGGATTTCATTTTACTTGAATCCACAAAATCACTGCCCATGGAAGCAACAGTCAAGAAATAAAATGATGCATTGCCTTGGGCAAACCTGCTGCAAAAGACCTCTTTAAAGTGTTAAAAAGCAAAGATGTCACTTTGAGGACCAAGGTACACCTGACACAAGCCATAGTATTTTCAATTGCCTTATATGCATGTGAAAACTGGACAGTGAATAGGGAAGACCAGAGAAGAATTGATGCATTTAATTCATGGTGTTGGTGAAGAATATTGAATATACCAGGGACTGCCAGAAGAATGAACAAATCTGTTTGTCTTGGAAGAAGTACAGCCAGAATGCTCCTTAGAAGGGAGGATGGCAGGACTTTGTCTCACATACTTTGGACATGTTATCAGGAGGGACCAGTCCCTGGAGAAGGACATCATGCTTGGTAAAGTACAGGGTCAGTGAAAAAGAGGAAGACCCTCAAAGAGATGCATTGACATAGTGGCTGCAACAATGGGCTCAAACATAGCAATGATTGTGAGGAAAGTGCAGGACTGGGCAGTGTTTTGTTCTGTTGTACTTTGGGTTGCTATGAGTCGGAACCAACTCAATGGTACCTAACAACTATACGCTAAAAAAAAAAAGAAAAAGGAGACACCACCATGTTAATGTCCTGCTACATAAATAGGTAATCTTCTTTCCTTCCAGTTCAGAAGAACACTCATTACATGATGATCTTTGATGCCTTTGTCATCCTGACCTGCTTGACTTCACTAATTCTCTGTGTTCGGTCTGTGATTAGAGGACTTCAGCTTCAGCAGGTAGGGGTTGTTGCCTTCTAAATGCTACTGTCATTTTGACTGACAGAGAAATTCACTGTGGCTCTCCTCTCTTTTCCCTAAAGGAATTTGTCAATTTTTTCCTCCTCCATTATAAGCAGGAAGTTTCTGTTTCTGATCAAATGGAATTTGTCAATGGATGGTACATTATGATTATTATTAGTGATATATTGACAATCATTGGATCAATTCTGAAAATGGAAATCCAAGCTAAGGTAAAATTTTCTCCTTTTCATGCCATCTTTAGCATCAGATTTGGATTAATAATAATTTATTTTTCCAGAATCTGAGAATTTTCAGAGTAAATGATTTCTTCTAAACCTTATATTCAGTAACCTTGAAAAACAGTAACAGTAATTTTCTTAAATCTGGCCTGTAAGTCTCTTTGGCAGAGTTTTTCAAAGTATGATCCATAAACCACTGCATCGGAATCATTTGGGTGCCTGGTAAAAATGGCCCATGCTAGACATACTGAACCAGAACTCTGGGGGTAGAGCCTATTAATTCTTATACACCTCAAAGATACCAAAATACCTAAGGTGAGAAGTTTATTTATTCTTACAAGAAAGGATAGACTCTCAACCAAAAAAGAGTAGAGGTGGAGAGGAAACTGAGGTCAACATTCTATCGTGCTTGCAATTGTTTCCTTTGTCCATTCAGTGTGAGAAAGTTCTCATTTTCTCACTTTTTCCATTGATGTGCTGCTATGAGGTTATCCATTGTAAGTTAAGACTTAACCTAGCCTAGAAATCAACTCTTCCCTCCCCCCCAAAAAAACAAAAGACCAAATAAACAAAACTAATCTTGCTCGTGTTTTTGCTCATGTTCTTAGCTTTGACTGCCACTGAGCATGAGCATGAATCACCTGGGGAGCCTGTTATAATTCAGATTCCTAGACAGAAGCCTCACAGTGCAATGGCTCAGATAAGATAAGGAGCTTATTTGTCTCTTATGTAATCGTCATAAGGAAGAATAGCTGGAGGCAATCAATTTTCAGGGGTTGGATTTTTCAAGTTGGTGGGTGGCTCATCTCCACACAGTTCTTCATGTACCCAAGTTCCTCCCACCTTTTCCCTCTACCAGTCCCCTTTAAGGACCCTCCCAGACTGCACGATTGAAGCCAGGTCACCTCCTAAACAGGGTGCAGTCTGTGGGAAGGGAAAACATGGTATGGTGGATGCTCTCCAAGTCTTACAGTCTCTTGACTCAAGAGTGGCAGACATCACTTCTGTTCACATCCCACTGAGAGAACTTAGTCACATCTAACTGCAAGGGGAACTAGGAATGCAGCCCAGGCATGTGCCCAGGAAGGAGAGGATAGGTTTAGTCAACATGGAACAGCTTCCACCACATGTGGTGATAGTATATATCATCGTAAGAGATTTTTAGCTTCAGGGGAAAAAAAAAGGAGTAAGGGTAATATATGCAGCAAATTTTTACTTTGATCTACCTCAACTGTCATTAACTTCAATGAGCCCTTAATGGCATCCAACAATTTTTCTACATTTTTGTTACCTCTTCACTCCCCTTATTTCATAGATGACCATTTCATGTGTTTTCTTCTCTTCTCAAACCTCTAACACCCTGTCTCATCCTCACGGTCAGCGATGACCTTACTTCCTATTTCACAGGAACAATGGGAAAAAGAAACAGAAGTTCCACCAACTCCCACCTCACTTATTTACCCACCAGCATCGGTACCCATATAGTCTGCCTTCTCTCCTGTTACTGTGGATATATTATTTAGGCTACTATCTGAGGCCAGCTTCTCCACTTGCCTACCAGATGCAATGCCAACTTGCTTACTCAAAATCATAGCTCTAGCTAGTGTTCTTCTCTCATGCATCATCAATTTCCCTCTCTCTACCAGGTCATTCCCATTAACATGTTTTTTCTCCCTTTTAAAAAGATAAAATCTCCACCCTATCCCTCCCGCCAACCAACTACTCTTTCTATAGCAAAAGACCTCAGAAGAGTAGTGTCTTAGTTATCTAGTGCTGCTGTAACAGAGATACCACAAGTGGATAGCTTTAACAAACAGAAATTTATTTTTTCACAGTTTAGGAGTTAGAAGTCCAAATTCAGAGCTCCAGCTCTAGGGGAAGGCACTTTCTCTGTGTGGCCTCGGGCAGAAGATTCTTGTCTCTTCTGATCTTCTGCTCCTGGGCAATCTTCATGTGGCTTGGCATCTCTCTTCCCGTTTCTCTGCTTCTCTCACTTGCTTGTTTGATCTCTTTTCTATCTCAAAAGAGATTGATTTAAGACACACCCTACACTAATCCTGTCTCATTAACATAACAAAGACAGCCCATTCCCAAATGGGATTATAACCACAGGCATAGAAGTTAGGATTTACAACACATATTTTGGGGGACACAATTCAATCTATAACAAGTAGTTAATCTTGTTTCTGATTCTGCGCCTCCCATTCTCTCTTATATCTGCTGCAATCAGGCTGTCATGCCACTCTATGGAAAGTGTTTTTGTCAAGATCCCCAATGAGCCCCATGCTACTAAAGCCAATAATCAATTACTTATCCTCGTCTTGACCTATCAGCAGTTTTTAACATTGTTGCTCACGCCCTCTTTGTTTAAGCACTTTTTTTCACTTGGCTGCCACTCTAACCTGTTTATCCGCCTAGATCGCGGGCCATTCTTCTGAGTTTCCTTTGCTGGTTCTTCATCTCCCCAACCTATTAAGGTGACAGTATTCCCAGGCGCAGTGCTTGGACATCTCTTTTCTATCTACACTCACTGTCTTGATGATTTCATCCTGTCCCATGATTCTAAATAGTGTCTATATGCCAATGATTTCCAAATCTGTATCTCTAGCTTGAAATTCTTCCCTCAAATACACAACTGTCGTTTCCACATTTCCACCTGGATGTCTACTTGACCTCTCAAATGTAACATATCTAAAACTCCTAGAATCTCCACCACCACATTCCTTGCTTTTCTCAGAGCCTCTGTAATTTCAATTAATGACAACTCTCTTCAGTTTCTTAAAATTCATCTTGGACTTCTCTCTTTCTACTATTCTCCCTTTCTGCATGTCTAATCCAAGAGGAAATATTGTTAGTCTGCCTTCAAAAATCACCTCATCACCTCCTCCATTATCAGGTTCATTCCAAACCACCATCAGCTCTCACCTGTATTATCTCAATAACCTCCTCATTTGGCTTCCTACCATCACCCTCAATACTCAACAATTTGCTCTCAACCACAGCAGCCAAAGTTAGATCATATATCATTCCTCTGCTCAAAGCAATCAAATCTCCCCAGCATATTCAGAGTAAAAGACAGAGTTGGTAAAGTACCCAGGAGGCCCTATATTAACGGCCTCCCTTTCCTCTGTGACCTCATACTCTTGCTATTGCTCACTGCTGTCCAGCCAGAGTCAACTATCTTGCCAGGAACACTCCTGCCTCAGGGCCTTTGCACTTGCTGGTCCCTGTGCCTGGAGAACTCTTCTCCTAGTTTTTTGCTTGACTTGCTTCCTCACTTTTCAGTGATCCCTTCCCTGGTCACCCTACTTAAAATTGCAGCCCCATACCTATTTCCTATTGCCTCCCCTGACTTTTCTTCTCCGTCTTACCACCAACTCACATACCAGAAGTTTTATCATTTTTTTCTATTGTCTCTCTCCCCTCAGTAGAATGTAAGCCTCATGAGTGCAGGGAATGTTTTCTATTTGGTCACTGTTTTAGCCTTCAAAAACCAAAACCAAAACCAAACTCACTGCTGTCGAGTGGATTCCAACTCATAGTGACCCTATAGGACAGAGCTGAACTATCCCATAGGGTTTCCAAGGCTATAAATCTTTACAGAAGCAGACTGCCACATCTTTCTCCCACAGAGTGGCTGGTGTGTTCAAACCAGCCTTTCAGTTAGCAGCCAAGTGCTTTAACTACTGTGCCACCAGGGCTCCTTGTTTTATCCTTAGCACCTAGAAAAATGCCTGGCCCATAGCTACTCAATAAATATTTCTTGCCTGAATGAATTTCTGTTATATAATCTGATATATTTTTTCCCACTCTATCTTAGAGTCTAACAAGTTATGATGTCTGTAGCATACTTCTTGGGACTTCTACCATGCTTGTGTGGCTTGGAGTCATCCGATACCTGGGGTTTTTTCAGAAGTACAATGTAAGGAATTCCACGGATCTCCACGCTGTTGGTATTTCTCTTTCAGTTACTGCACTGCTTCGCTGAAGGCCAAAGGGATTCTAATGACCTCTCTTACTTTCCCAGCTCCTTATTCTGACCCTTCAGGCAGCACTGCCCAATGTCATGAGGTTCTGCTGCTGTGCAGCTATGATTTATTTAGGCTATTGCTTCTGTGGATGGATTGTGCTGGGCCCTTACCACGATAAGGTACTGATAAACAACTTCTTTTCCTGTTACTATAAGGTCTTAGAATAGTACCAGTAGCTTGTTATCCTGTTTGTTTTTTTTCTTTTGAATTTTTTTATTGTGATAAGTGTATGTACACGAAACATTTGCCATTTAACATTTTTTACATGTCCAATTCAGTGGGATTAATTACGTTCATCGTGTTGTACAAACAGCACCACTATCTGCAAATTTTTACATCCAGCGATCCTTTTAAAATGAACTCCTTTTCCTTTGTGATTTAGCTTTAAAATGTTGAGGGCAGTCTGTCTATTGCCATATTTATAAACTGGTAAGATGTGATCAAATTGAGAGAACAATTGATTCACTAAACTGCCTCAAATCCTTTTTTGGAATATGTCAGATAATTAAATGCTTTTTACCACCAGTAAGGTCATGTTTAGTCAATCTGATTCATCAGTATATACTGTTGTTATTGTTAGTTGTGATCGAGTTGGCTCTGACTCATGGCGATCTTACGCAGAACAGAATGAAACTTTGCCGGGTTCTGTGCCATCGTCGTGATCACTGGTATGGTTAAGTCCATTGTTGCGGCTATTGTGTCAGTCCATCTTGTTGAGGATTTCCCTTGTTTTCACTGACCCTCTCGCTACCAAACATGATGTCCTTTTTTCGCAGTTGGTCTTTCCTAATTATGTGTCCAAAGTAAGTCTCGCCATCCTTGCTTCTAAGGAGCGTTCTGGTTCTATTTCTTCCAAGACTGATCTTTTCATTCTTTTGGAAGTCCACAGTATATTTGATATTCTTTACCAATACCACAGTTCAAATGTATATTATACATAGGGTTTTCACTGTCTAATTTTCAGAAGTAGATTGCCAGACCTTTCTTTCTAGTCCATCTTTGTCTGAAAGTTCCACTGAAATCTGTCCACCATGGGTTACCCTGCTGGTATGTGAAATACTGGTGGCATATCTTCCAGCATCACAGTAACACATAAGCCACCATAATATGACAAACTAGATGGGTGGTCTACTCTATACACTAGAGCAGGCTGCTGAGATAAGCCTTCTCAAAATGTGACTTTGTAAAAAGTAGAACAGAGAGAAACCTGTAGTCTCAAATAGGGGACATTGGTAGTTCAGTGGTAGAACTCTTGCCTTCCGTGTGAAAGAGGTGGGTTCATTTCCCAGTCAGTGTACCTCGTGTGCAGCCACCACCCATTATCAGTAGAACCTTGTGTGTTGTTATGATGCAAAACAGGTTTCCGTGGAGCTTCCAGACTAAGATGGACTAGCAAGAAAGGCCTAGTGATCTGCTTCTGAAAAATCAGCCAGTGAAAACCCAATGGATCACAGTGATCTGATCCGTAACCTGTCATGGATGATGCAGGACCAGGCAGCGTTTTGTTCTGTTGTGCATGGGGTCGCCATGGGTTGGGGGCCCACTTGATGACAGCTAACAACAAGAACACTAGTCTCACATATACCATTGCCTTAAAAGAAATGGACTTTAAAATGAGAAGTGTGGGTGGGCGTGGTTGGTATCTCTGCAGAAGTATTTCAAAGATCTTTTTCTCTGAAGTCAAAGGGAAGGAGTAAAACTGAACTCAGAAAGGCACTGAGGGTGCAGGCTGGCCCTTTCTGCCTTCAGTTCAGGCTGCTTCTGTTAAGAGGAGCATCAAGAAGGAGCTGCTTGTCCCAGGAAGAACAGTATACATGTCAAGTGCCTGACAAAGCAAATGCCTGTGGTTACCTCAGTTCTTCACTGGAAAGCGGTAACTTGGAACATTGGGTCCCATTATTTTTAATATGGTATCATGAACAAAGTCTCCAGTGGGAAGGAACATGGTTTAAAAGGAACTTTCTCTGTTCTTTTTCCAGTTCCGTTCTCTGAACATGGTCTCCGAGTGCCTTTTCTCTCTGATAAATGGAGATGACATGTTTGCCACATTCGCAAAAATGCAGCAAAAAAGTTACTTGGTCTGGCTCTTTAGCAGAATTTATCTCTACACATTCATCAGCCTCTTTATATACATGATTTTAAGTCTCTTCATTGCACTAATTACTGACACATATGAAACAATTAAGGTAGGTTTATTAAGAGCTGTAAGTAGCAGCATTCTTCTAGAACTTGTATAGTGGCAGTAAAGTTTAGTATCTAAAAGTGGGGAAATTGATGGAATGTTCATTTCTTTGAGGTGAAGATGGAGAAACAAGAAATTAAGGAGAAACAGAATTTCTAGAGTGTTGAAAGTTTGGTCTCTAAGTAATTGAGCTTTTTAACCTTTTATTAGAATTATACGAGTCAATAGTTATTGGGTGGGTAAAGCAGATGAAGTTTCAGTTCCCCAAAATTGTGTGGGGGAACTTTTTTAAGCCCCTTTTCATAAAGAAACATTTGCCTCTTCATCTGGAGTGTGTTGTAACGGAATCCATTAACTTTGTGAGGCCCTGCATGGTACAACACCAAGGGGCCCAGCCTCCAGAACAGTGAAGAGATTGATATGCTTGTGTGGCAAGTACTAGCCAAGTACTCTTTCTACATTTAGAAATCTGATTTGAAAAGCAATTGTTATTTATGTTGTCATTCAATATGAGATCTTTTAAAAGTCAGTTTGAGCCCCTTGCAATATGGTAAGGCAGAATAAATATCTCTATATATTTAAGTTTCTAATAACCTTATACTGTTAGGTGTTATACTTGGGTAGACACTTGGGGACTTTTCTTTCTGCGCATGAGGGGGATATGAAACATGATATCATGTGATTGGCTCCAGGGATGAAGAGAAGACCATGGTTTAGAGTTAATAATTACAAATACGTTTTTCATGGAGCCAGAGCTTGGCTTCATTCTTGAGCCAGATTTCAAGACTGGCTGTTCCCCTCCTCTCCTTGGTATTTGCCTGGCAGGTGTGTGCTTTGGGTCACCAAGGCGACGGGGAAAGAATGTAGTTGTAACTGCCCAAATTCCTCCCTGTAGTGCTCTAAAAATTCACTCTCTTCAGCTCTGCATGCTGAGGACCATATGTTATTTGAGAGTGACATCCAAGATCCCTAAGAGTAACATGAGTTGACAACTTTTGATGACACAAACCTCAGACTCATATGATGGTATTTTAGATGTTAACCTTTTTCCATGGGCTCAGGGCACTTGCCAAACGGGCAAGCTAAGCTATTTCTAATCCTTTCTGGTCAGGGCATGTCCTAGAGATCTTTGACCCTAAACTGATGTAAGTATGAGGCCCTTAAACAAACCTGTCTGCAAAGAAGAGGGCCTCCAAAAGGGTGTGCAGGCTGGAAAGGTATGTTATGACATTCAGGTCTTTGACCAGACACCTGGACAGCCCAAGAGCCGAGGTGGTGCTGAGGTCGCCCCCTCCCCACCTCTGCCCCACATACACTGTTAATCTGGATCAGCTAGGCTTCTTTGTGACCTGAACTAGGTTCCGTCTGAGACACTTGCTTCAGACTGGCCTGGAAGTCATGGAGCTGCAGGGCAGCGTGGTGACAGAGGTTCTCACGCCTGGGATGGGGCTGGTTCAATTCTCCCCCGAAGGAGAGTCCAGCCTCAGACTCCACACGCCTGTTTTGGGTTGAACCAGACTTGGAGAAGAGCACCCAGGAGGGTAATTGCAAATCCCAGGCTCACTTTGCCTCAGCCAAAGCCTGAGAGTGCCTTTAGAGGCTACCAAAAAAATAAAATAAAAAACCATTGCCATCGAGTCAAACTCATGGTGACCCCATGTGTTACAGGGTAGAACTGCTTTGTAGGGTTTTCTTGACTGTAATCTTTATGGAAGCAGGTCACCAGATTTTTCTTCTGCAGCACCACTGGGTGGGTTGGGTTCGAACTGTCAGCCTTTAGGTTAGTAATCGAGCACGAACCACTTGTACTACCTAGGGACCAACCTCTTAGAGGCTACATCTCCCGGAAAATACTTGAAAGTGACTCAGCTATCCCGTGAGAAAGAGCTCTGAACCTTGCCAGATGACCCATTTTGAATTTGGAATAAAGCTGTTTTCAAGGTGCTTACTAATGACAGCTTTCTTTTACTCTTCTGTATAGCATTACCAAGAAAACGGCTTCCCAGAGACTGAACTGCGTACCTTCATATCAGAGTGCAAAGATCTACCCAACTCTGGAAAATACAGATTAGACGATGACCCTCCAGTATCTCTATTCTGCTGTTGTAAAAAGTAGCTATCAAGCTTATCTATACTCTAGAGGAAAATACAATGTGTAGCTGAATTGGGAGACTATATGGATATTATAAAATCAGATGCACTATGTTCAAAGACCGACTATTATTTTGAGCTAATGGTTGTCTATGTTTCACCCAGGACTATATTTATATTTTAAAAAGCGATTTTAACGTCTTTTGCATCTTTATCCTGTGTTTGTTTAAAAAATTTTGATGAGGGGGGCTATTGGATTCTTGTCCTTGTTGATTTTGTCATAGCTTTAGGATGTGTTCTTTATGCCCCTCTTAGCTCTAGCTCTTACACTTTTGATCCCAGCTGTTCTCCTGTTTGTGTTGATTATGTTATCAGTGGAAAACAACCCCTTGGTCTGACAGTGACTTCAGACAACTCACGGACCCTGAGAGAGCGGAGGGGGTTCCTGTATATCCAGCAAACATTACATTAAAAAATCTTACCTTAAAAGACAGGATAAGAAAAAAAAAACAGTCATCACCAGCTGGTTGACCAGTTGTTGAACTGCTATTTAGTTTTGCTCTTAGTTCTGGAGACAGAGCACTGATGACACGGTAGTTAAAAGTTCAGCTGCTAACCAGAAGGTCGGCAATTCAAATCCACCAGCCGCTCCTTGGAAACCCTATGGGGCAGTTCTACTCTGTCCTACAGGGTCACTAGTCAGAATCGACTCAGTGGTAAAAGGTTTAGTTCTGGAGAGGATCAGGCTTTCAAATATTCATTTATAAGCATTTTCTTTCTTCCTTTAGTGTTGCAATACAAAGTTGAAAGAGGATCTTATACATATATGAAAATTGAACCACAATACCAAATGCATATTCAGGGTAATGATGATCATTTTATTAGTTCTTGTGCAGCCTTGTGAAAACTATGTGATATACTGTAACTTGTTTTGGTGTCCGGAGCTGTAGTTCCATGGGGAGAAGTTCTCTAACTCACATTAAAAATATTTGGGGCATTTCCAGGCAACGTGGTGCTATAGTCAGAAGCACCATGCCATCCCTCTGCAGCAAAGATCAGAAAAACTAAGTCCGGCAGAGTCATACTTCAATCCTGAAACCTTAAGCATCAAATGAAGAGATAAAGAACTCAGCCAAGCAACGAATGAAATAAGAAACTGACTGAAAACAGAGAGCAAGAAGAGATACATGCAAAGGTCCCCTATCAGCTACTGCAGCACGGATCTGCCATATTGGACTCCTGTCGGAGATCAGCGAACAGGGGGTATGAGAAAGCAGCTTCACGGAGCTTCCAGCAGGAGACAGAACAACCTGTAACCAGCGATATAGGCTTTCCCACCCCCGACCCTTCTTCACCCACACTTAGCCTCCTCTGCTTCCTGCAGCCACAGTCTCTTCGCCAGGAAGCAGCAGCTTCACCCCGGTGTCACTTGGATTCCACCCGCCTGCACTGGCCAGCTCCCTGAGTGCCTTTTGTTGGCTGCTGGTGTTGCTTTTTTCCAATTCTTTAGATTTCTTCCTTACCTCTCACCACCTCCTCCTCCTTTCTCTCAAATACCTGGCTCCGTGCACTATCTTTGCTTCTTCCTGAAAGGCTACGAAACACTGCTTGACTGTGAAACTGCTTCCCAGCCCGTGCTGCCATGCTGGTGGCACCCCCAGGGCTTTTTTGTTTGTTTGCTCTGATTTGTTTGTTTGTTTTCTTTTTCTTTTCTCAGCTTGGGAGCCCCTTCTAGCTGGGCGGTACCACACGGCTTGGAAGCTACCCCCTTACTCTGCGCAGATGCACAGGGACATCCCTGGGGGCATTTCTTTTTTCTAGTTTTTTTGTTTGTTTGTTTTTGGTTTTTTGTTTGTTTGTTTGTTTCTTTGTTTTGTTTTCTTCTCTCTCTTATTAGCTTTTTGTCTTTCTTCATTTCCAGTTTCTTGATTTATTCATTTTTTTCTTTTACCCTTTTTTTTCATTTTTGTTTTTCCTCATTTCTCAGTCTCTCATCTCTCCACTCCAATAGCAAGCTCCCTTATCACTGCTTTTTGTCTGTGTGTATGTTTTTGGCTCTTGTTCCTCTCTCCTATCTTTCCCATACCCATCTTAGCTCCACACATCACAATCTACCCCCTCCTTCCTGCCTACCTGCACCGTGAGCTGAATATCACACTCTCAAGCAGCACAGGCACGGCCTACTGTAACCTGCCCTGCACTGATTCCCAGTCCACACTGTCAGCCCTGGTACATGCCACAAACAACCCATCCCAGCAACTCCCCTTCAGCTGGACATAACCTGCTGTACCATACCTGAGTGACTGACCCTGCCTGTTGGAGAAGGAGGTGAAAAGTATTGTGCCCACAGACGAGCAAACAACAAAGAACGCACAGCCTGCCTGCTCAGACATAACCAACTAAAACGAAAAAGCAGGACGAAACAAATCTACAATCAATAAATTAGGAAAATAACCACTGAATGC
>NW_004443939.1:35681297-35700095 GCF_000243295.1 Trichechus manatus latirostris | reverse complement strand
AAAAAAAAAGGTCCTCCAAGACCAAGGAGGGGGAGTGTTGACAGGTCATGGGGTTGTTAACCAATGTCATAAAACAATATGTGTAATGTTTAATGAGAAACTATTTGTTCTGTAAACCTTCATCTAAAGTACAATTTAAAAAAATTTGGGAAAATAATTATGCTTAAAATTAAAAAATAAGTGGGCAATGTGTGCCTTAAAAAGAAACAGAAACAAAGTTCTCAGTCTCTCCTGCTTGCAGGCCACGGATTGGAAGTTGCAGGGATTTCCACAGTATGAATCTTTGTTCTCTGTACTGTTTGTTAAAACAGAAACAAATTCAATGATGTGCAATAAAGGTTTACTCAAAGCAAACTCTTTTTTGGAAATTTTTTAAATTTCTAGTTTTGTTTTAAGGGCTAAATGAAGATAGCCTTGAGACACTGAAATCTTACTATTTAATCGTAATAATGATCACAATACTGACTCTATGTGTTGAAATCTGAGGATTTACAATGGGTATAAGCTATTTTTGTAGTACCTGTGGCTTTTAAAGAGCTGGGCTGCTAACCAAAAGGTCAGCAGTTCGAATCCACCAGACGCTCCTTGGAAACCCAATGGGGCAGTTCTACTCTGTCCTATAGGGTTGCTGTGAGTCAGGATCGACTTGATGGCAATGAGATTTTAGGTTGGTGGCTTTTAAAAAGTGAAGAAAAAAAAATCTAAACAATTAGCTGAGTCTTTTTCTGGCTTAGTTCTAATATTGTATCACAGTCATTTTTAGAAATGACTATAATGCAATGTGAATTTTGAAACTGTGTTTCTTACCTGATGAATCCTTTTCTTTACACCTTGTGAGATTTTTCGACTAGCAACAATACTTCAGTGGAAACATGAAACCACTGACCCAGTGTTGGGCCAGGGTTTTGCTCTGCACTGAGGTCATTTATGTTTCTACTGTGGAATTCTGGCCAGTGGCCTGGCGCCCTCATGTCTCTCTCCTGATTCTCTAAGCTTTCTTATTGTAGCAGGAGTCCCTGATAAGTTCCACAGTCTAATTTTTTAGTAACGATGTCTACAAGAGAATAACTCTACTGAAAGAAACAGCACTGACTAACTTTTTTGAACTGTCCCTAAACTAGTACAATGGCATGATCTGTGTAGGCAGATAAATGATGGGCAGGTCATTTTAGTGCTCCCCTTACATGTACATAAAGAATATCAGGGTAATTGTAAGACGGAATAGAGAATGGAAGTCATTTCTCCCAGGACAGACTGGCTTCTATCTAGGGGAGCGAAGAGGAGATCAGGGATAGACTTTTGTTGGTGGTGCTGATTTGTCTGGAGATCAGATATTCTATGTCCACCCCACACCCAATGACTCTCAAGCTTGTGGGCATAAGAGTCACTGGGGGATCTGTTAAAAGTGCAGATTTCCAGATACCACCACCAGAGATTCTTATTTGTCAAGTTCTAGGTGGAGGCCAGGAATCTGCATTTTAATTAGGCACCCAGAGTGACTCTGATGCAAGTGGCCAGGAACAAATAAATTCCTTTGGTGGGGCTACAAATTAGACTTTCCATTAACTCTGGTTGAAGTACAACCAGAAGGCTCCTTAGAAGGAAAGATGGCGAGACTACGTCTTACATACTTTGGACATGTTGTCAGGAGGGATCAGTCCCTGGAGAAGGACATCATGCTTGGTAAAGTACAGGGTCAGTGAAAAAGAAGAAGACCCTCAAGAGATGGATTGACACAGTGGCTGCCAACAATGGGCTCAAACATAACAACGATTGTGAGCATGGCGCAGGACCGGGCAGTGTTCCGTTCTGTGATGCATAGGGTCGCTATGAGTCAGAACCGACTTGATGGCACGTAACAACAACAACGTTGACTCTTCCATTTCTGATAGCATTAGTCAAGACAGAAACCCCAAGTAAGTGGGTTTATAGACATCAACATGGGCGTTTTAGGATTTGTGTTGTCTGTTATAATCATTTTTAGGTAAATTCTGATTCTAATGATGCCACGTTTTCTTTAAAGAATTCGTATGTTTTCTCTTATCACTTTATAAACCTTTAAAATACCTAATACATATATTGATTTTTAATCTTTTTTTTAAGCACACTATTTTTTAATTGAATTAATACTTACAAATAGAAACTATATTAGTTTTCTATCCAAGCTGTAACAAATTACCCCAAACTTAGTGGCTTAAAACAACACAAATTTATTACCTTACAATTCTGGAGGTCAGAAGCCAAAATGAGTCTTATACGGCCAAAATCAGGGTGTGAGCAGGGTTGGTTTCTTCCGAAGACTCCAAGAAAAAATTCATTTCTTGACTCTTCCAGCTAGAGGGTGCTGGCATTCCTTGGCTGTGGCCACATCACTCTAGTCTCTACTTCCATCGTCACGTTGCCTCTCCTCTTTGTTCTCTTGCCGCTGTCTTACTCTTGTGATTACACTGGGCTCACCTAGATAATCCAGGATAATCTCCCATCTCTAAGATACTGAATTTAATCACATCTGCAAAGTCTTTTTTACCATTTAAGGTAACACGTTCACAGGTCCAGGGATTAAGATGGGGACATCTTTGGGAGGCCATTATTCAGCCTATCACAGAGATTTTAATGACAAAAGGAATACAGGTAATGGTATTTTATAATGAGTAGATTTTGTGGCATAATTAAATTATTATACCAGTAAAATAAATAATTACCATTCATCGAACACTTTGAATCTTGAGCAGTTCTACTCTGTCCCGTAGGGTCACTATGAGTTGGAGTCAACTCAACGACACACAACTACAACCACATTGTATGTGCACGTTCAGATTTACTAGTAAATGTGATAAAATGTGAAACTGTTTTCCAAAGGAGATGCCAAATTGTACTTCCATCAGCTGTTTCTGAGAGTTCTCATTGTTTTTACAACCTTGCCAATGTTTGATATTATCATACTATCAAATGTGAGACAATCTGGTAGGTATTGTCATTTTAATGTGCATTTCCCTGATTTCTAAGCTGTTAAGCATCTTTTTATTTACTTATTGGCCATTCAAGTTCTTTTGGGTAATGTTCCTATTCAATATTTTTGTCCTTTTTTTCCACTGAATTGTTTATCTTTTTCTTAGAGAGTTAGAGAAGTCCTTTACACATTTTGGATATTATTCCTCTGTCAGTTACATGTGCTGCAAATATCTTCTCTCAGATTGTGCAGTTTTTATTCTCTTTATGATGGTTTTTGATGAACAAGATTCTTAGTTTTAATATAGTCTTATTTATTAATATTTTCCTTTAAGTTTTGTGATTTTTGGTCTTGTTTAAGAAATCCTCCCCTAACCTGAGGTCATGAAGACTTTCTTTTTTGATATTTCTAAGAGGTTTATAGTTGCCTTTCACATTTCGTTTTTTAATCCACATAGGATTTAACTTCGTGAATGGTGTGAAGTAGGGGCCTAATTTCATGTTTTATATTACCACTATTTATTACAAAGTCCATCCCTTCCCTACCTATATGCACTATCTTTATCTTAGTAAATGTCTGTATAAGTATGTGTCTATTTCTGGGCTTTCTATTGTATATTGCTACAATGATACTATTCATTATGTTAATTACTATAGCCATAATATACCTTTTTATCTGGTAAGGAAAACTCCTCTACCTTACTATTTGTTTTTCTTCATGAGTGCCTTGACAATTCTTGGTCCTTAGCATTTTTATACATATTTTAGAATCATCTTATTAAGCTCATTTTTAAAAAAAAAAAAAAAAAGGAAAGAAAGCCTGGTAATATTTTGATTGCAATGCATTGAATCTATAGGTCAATTTAGGGACAACTGACATCTTGACAATACTGAGTCTTCCAATTCATAAACATGGAAGATTTCTTCATTTATTTAGTCATATTTAATGTCTTTTAATACAGTATTACAATTTTCTTCGATAAGTCTTTTTTAGATGTATTCCTTTTTAAAAGATTTTATTTGCCAACTCATTTATACTGATATATGAAAGTGCAACAGACTTTATATATTGATTTGGTGTCCAGCCATTTTGCAAAATTAAACTATCCTGTTGATTGTCATAATTTATCTGTATATTTCTTTGTATTTTTATGTAAATAATCAGTATCTGCAGATAACGACAACTTTCTGGTTTTTTAAAAGTGGCCAAGCCCAACATCAATGAAGCGGGGGAAAGTCTATTTTGCCTATAGTGGGAAGAACTACATAGTTACATGGCAAATAGTATGGATGTATAATTTTATAATAGAAGTGAATGAAGAGTTTTAAAACAGTAATCTAATCCGTTATGAAGATTATCTGGCTGCTTTGAAGATCTTCTTTTTGTCTTTGGTATTTTCTCATTTTATTATGAAGAGACCAAATGTAGGTTTTTTGCTGTTACTCTTGTTGATATTAATCCTGCTCTGGGTTTGTTGGGCTTCTTCAATCTGTAGGTTATTTTTCATCAGTTCTGGAAAATTCTCAGCTATTATCTCTTCAGATATTGTCTCTGACCCATTTCCTCTCTAGTCTTTTAATGATACTCTAATTAGATGAATTTTTCACTTTATTCTCCATGTACCCTAATGCTTTTCCATATTTCCCATCACTTTGCCTCTCTGAGCTGCTACAGATAGTTAAGTACTGTAGAGAAAAAAGCTGGGAGGAACAGGGAGAAGAGTGTGTTAAGGGGTGTCTTAGGCTGGGTTGTCCAGAAAAGCAATATCAGTGAAATGTATATATATAAATACAGAGAGAGATTTAATTCAAGGAAATGGTTCATGCAGTTTGTGGAGGCTGGCAAGGCCCAAAATCTATGGGTCAGGCATCAGGCCAGAGGCATCTCCTGACCCACATGGTTGCAGGGGCTGATTGAACCCAAAATCAGCAGATCAGATGGCAAGCTGATGGCTCACAGGGCTGTGGGAGCTGGCGAATCCCAAAATCTGCAGGTCAGGAGGCAGGCTGCTGGCTCACGGCTCAAGAACCGGATGTCAGATGATGACAACTCCAGAGCAAGTGAACGAGAGAGAGCCTTGCTGGAACATCCATTTATATACTGGAGATAGGCCACACTCCAAGGAAATTCCCTTCTCCACTGATTGGTTGTTCACAGCAGATCTCATCATGGAGGTGACTGCATTATATCAGATCTCATCATAGAGGTGATTATATTACATTATGGAAGAGCAGTCAGTTCAATGTCTGCCAAACCACCAAGAATCATAGCCTAGCCAAGTTGACACATACCATTAACCATCACAGAGGGGACTGCAATTTCAAATAGTATAGTCAGAGAAGGCTTCATTAAGAAGGTAATATTTGAGTAGACATCTAGAAGAGGTGGGCTCATTTGCTTAAAAAAATCTTAAAGTAAAAATTGACAGTACTTGTAAGTAGAAAACTAGAAATGCCACTATAATCAGGTAAATGGAGGGGCTAGTGTAAATAAAGCTTTTTCTGGTTTTGCATGCAGGCAAAGAACTATAAAAGCCTAAAGTGACTAATCTACTTTGAAAAACAAACTGTCTCTTCATAGAATATTGTTATTTTTACCTATGCAGGTTGTCAACTCATTGGAAAGCATTACTAACCTAAAACAATTTATTTTTCTTATTTTTTTAATCAATTAAAACAGGTCTCATGTTTGACACAAAGAATTGGGTTATGAAGTGTATTTAAAAAGTGCATCCTGATGAAGAATGATGTATTCTGGGAATGCAAGGATGGTGCATCATTAGAAAATCCATCACTAAAGTTCACCACATTAATGAAGTAAAGGAGATAATCACATAATTATCTAAGATGCAGAAAAGGCACTTGATAAAGTTCAACACCTACTTTGATTTTAAAGCCCTAAGAAAAATGGGGAGAAAGTGAATTTCCTTAAACTAGTAAATGCTCTATCAAAGAACTATGGTAAACATACCTAACAGAGAAATAGTCCATTAAAGATAGTCCAGATAAAGATGTCTGGTATCACAGCTATTTTTTATGTAGTATTGAAAGTCCTGAATGATGTAGTAAAGGCAAGAAAAAGAGGTGTATGGATTAGAAGGAAAAAGATAAAACTCTCATTATTTGCAGATATGGTGACCTAAGTAGAAAATCTAATGGAATCTACAAATTCTCAGAACTAATCAGAGGATTCAGCAATATCGGTGGATGCAAGATCAACTTAAAAACTCACTAAGCTTCTTCTCCACTATCAATAATCATCTAGGAAACATAATGGAAATAAAATAACGTTCACAGCTACAGTGGGTTGAATAGTGTTCCCCAAAAATTCATGTCCACTCAGAACATCAGAACGTTACATTTTTTGGAAATAGGGTTTTTGCAAATGTAATTAAAGATTGTAAGAATGGAATCATCCTGGATCTAGGGTAGGCTCTAAATCCAATGACTGGTGTTTTTCTAAGAGAAAAGAGAGGGAGATGTAAATACAACGACACAGAGAGAAAAAGACCATGTGCAGATGAAGGGATATATTGGGGTTATGCTGCCACAGCCAAGCAATTCCAAGGATTGCTGTCAACCACTAAGAGCTAGGGGAGAAGCATAGGAGAGTTTCTCCCTTGGAGCCTCCAGAAGGAACCAACCCTGCCAACACCTTGATTTTGGACTTCTGGCCTACTCTAGCGTGAGAAAACAAATTTCTGTTTTTTTAAGCCACCTAGCTTGTGGTAATTTGTCATGGCAGCCCTAGGAAACTAATAAGACAGTAGAACTAAAAATTAAAAATTACCCGGGGATTATCCTAAGATAGAAAGCACGAGAACTTTCCAGAGAAAATTTCAAAAACTCCCATTACAGGACATAAAAGAAGATCCAAATAATCGCAGAAACCCTGGTTGCATAGTGGTTAAGAGCTATGGCTGCTAACCGAAAGGCTGGCAGTTCAAATCTACCAGGCACTCCTTGGAAACCCTATGGAGCAGTTCTACTCTGTCCTATAGGATGGCTATGAGTCGGAATCAACTTGACGGCAATGGGTTTGTTTTGGTTTTTTTGGTTTATGGATGAGGACAATGTAACACAGGAAAGATTCAATTTTTTTGAGATTATACATTCAATGTAACAGCAAAAAAAAAAAAAAAACAAAAAACAAAAACCAGTTTTTTTTAAATGCAAAAAGTTAATCATAAAATTCATGAGGTAAACAGTCCATGAAATAGCTAAGTCATATTTGAAAAGGAAGGAAAAGAGGAGGGATTCACCCTGCTCAATATCAAGCCATATTATAAACTCATGGTAAAAAAAAAAAGAAAACTAAAATGGTATTCATATAGTATTATTAGAGGAACTGATAAATAAACCAATGAATAGAATAGAGAGCTCAGAAATATACTCGTGCATATTTGGGAACTGGATAAAGCTGTCACCATAAAGCAAGAGGGAGAGGATGGATTTTTAAAACAGGATCAGCAAACTACGGCCTATGGGCCAAATCCAGCCAGCCACCTGTTTTTGTATGGCCCTTTAACTAAGAAAAGGAGCCCTAGTGGCACAGTGGTTAAGTGCTCAGCTGCTAACTGAAGTGTCAGCGGTTCGAACCCACCAGCTGCTCCTCGGGAAAAAGATTTGGCAGTCTGCTTGCATAAAGATGACAGCCTTGGAAACCCTATGGGGCAGTTCTACTCTGTCCTATATGGTCACTGTGGGTTGGAATCAGCTCAACAGCAGTGGGTTATGGGTGACCTAAGAGTGGCTTTTATATTTTTAAATGGTTGAAAAACAATTGAAAGAATAATAATATCTCATGACACAATGAACACAAGCATGCTCATTTGTTTATGTGCTGTCTGTGGCTGCCTTTGGACTATAGTGTCAGGGTTGAATAATTGCCAGAGTATGGTCTGCTAATCCTCAAATATTTTCTCTCTGGCCTTTTACAGAAAAAGTTTGCTAATTCCTGGTTTAGAAGATAGTTTGCTGAAAACTGGCTTACTTTATATAGAAAAATACAGCTGCCTATCTCCTGTCGTATTCAAAGTTGATGTACAGTGGACCTTGATATGAAGGAAAAAACGAACATATATAATACAGAAGAATATTTGTGACCTGTGGGTATAAAAAGACCTCTTAAACAAGATCTTAAAACCCCAAACATAAGGATTAATATCCTTAATTTTGGTTTTACAACACTGAAATTAAGAACTTCCATCCAAGGAAGAACACCATAGACCAAGTTAAGAGAGAAAGACTGAAAGAAGATATTTACAATGCTTAAAACTAGCAAGGGATTAACATCTAGAACATACAAAGACTGCTTGCACATCAACAAAAATGGGAAAGGATGTAAATAGTAGGTAAATAAAGGATACCATGTTTTCCCTCACATTTTATTCTGTTGTTCTTCTACATTCACTCTGCAATAAATATTATTATTCTCTGCCTATCCCAGAAAAGTGTTGCATTTTTATTATCAGCTTGTCTCATATTTTCTTGACTGCTTTTTAAAAACTGCCCTTTAACATTGTTAATTAGGGAAACTAATATGAAGGCAATTTGCTATTAAAATGCAAGACCTCTGGGTGGCACAAAGGGTTTGCTCACGGCTACTAACTGGAAGGTTGGTGGTTGAACTCACCCAGCTACACCACAGAAGAAAGTCCTGGTGATCTACGTATTTTTGTAAGATTACAGCCATTGAAAACCCCACGGAGGGCAGTTCTACTCTGAAACACCTGGGTTTGCCGCGAGTCAGAATTGACTCAATGGCAACAGGTTTTTGGGTTTGTAAATTTAAAATGCCATACTGCAGTACCTGTTGCCATTGAGTTCTGACTCACAGTGACCCTATAGGACAAGACTGCCCCATGGGGTTTCCAAGGAGTGGCTGGTAGATTCGAACTGCCACCCTTTTGGTTAGCAGCTGTAGCTCCCTGTAGCTCTTAACCATTGCACAACCAGGGCTCCATACTATTAAGCAAAAGATTCTTGTGTTATTTGGTTATTGGTCATTACAAATTTAAGTCAGGGCACATACCTTTTTGAACTATATTACAGTCCATAACACAGGCATTTGAAAGCAATGAAGCAGGATACAAAGCAATGACCGTTACCACCCATGACTGTGCTAGGATCTTTGCTAAACAAGGTGACTTCTGAAAGTTGAAAAAATCAATGCCTATTATGAGCCGTGGTGGTGCAGTGGTTAAGAGCGACGGCTGCTAACCAAAAGTCTGGCAGTTTGAACCCACCAGCTGCTCCTTGGAAACCCTGTGGGGCAGTTCTACTCTGTCCTATACAGGGTCTCTGTTATGGATTGAATTGTGTCCCCCAAAAATATGTGTCAACTTGGCTAGGCCATGATTCCCAGTATTGTGTGATTGTCCACCATTTTTGTCATCTGATGTGATTTTCCTATGTGTTACAAATCTTACCTCTATGATGTTAATGAGGCGAGATCAGAGGCAGTTGTGTTAATGAGGCAGGACTCAATCTACAAGATAAGGTGGTGTCTTAAGTCAATCTCTTTTGAGATATAAAAGACAGAAGTGAGCAGAGAGACAGGGGGACCTCATACCACCAAGAAATTAGTGCCAGGAGAAGAGCATGTCCTTTGGACCCAGGGTCCCTGCACTGAGAAGCTCCTAGTCCAGGGGAAGATTGATGACAAGGACCTTCCTCCAGAGCTGACAGAGAGAAAAAGCCTTTCCCTGGAGCTGGCACCCTGAATTTGGACTTCTAGCCTACTAGACTGTGAGAGAATAAACTTCTGTTTGTTGAAGCTATCCACTTGTGGTATTTCTGTTATAGCAGCACAACATAATTATGACCGTCACTGTGAGTCGGAATCGACTCAATGGCAACGGGTTTGAGTTTTGTTTTGTTTTTATTAGTGATTAAACTCAATTTACTGATTTAGAATGGTTAGATTAGGTGCCTAGAAACTATAATTCATGTGTCTTAATATGTGTAATATTCAAAGCCCTCGGCCGTCTGATTCCAATCCTTTTCCATTATTTCCTCCCCTCTTCCTCATCCCTCAGATTAAGTATTTTTTAGACTCTTGCTGCTTAAAGAGTAGTACATGGATCAGGAGGAACAATGGCAGCAGGATCTGCTGTTAGATGCAGAATCTCAGGTTCTATTCTGTTACTGTGTGCAGTCAAGTCAATTCTGACTCATAGTAACCCTATATGACAGAGTGGAATTGCCCCATTGGTTTCCTAGGCTGTAATCTTTATTGAAGGAGCCCTGGTGGTGCAGTGCCAGCCACTCTGTGGGAGAAAGATGTGACAGTCTGATTCCATAAAGATTACAGCATTGGAAGCCCTGTGGAGCAGTTCTACTCTGTCCTATAGACTCACTATGAGTCGGAATAGACTTGATGGCAACAGGTAACCTTTATGGAGCAGATCTCCGGGTTTTTTCTCCCTTGGAGCTGCTGGTAGGTTCAAACCACCAACCTTTCAGTTAGCAAAAGAGGGCTTAACTGTCGTGCCACCATAGTTGGCTTCAGTAAGGTGACTTGGTGATTCATGTGCACATTAAATTTGAAATCCTGGCTCTCCCTTTTGAAACTATTTCTCCCTCTTCAGTGTTCTGTAAGAATTTGCTTATTTTTTCAAATGATACTTTTATACCTGTTGATGATATATACGTCTCCAATCACAACCATTTATGTACACATATCTCTTCATTAGATTGTGAAAGCCCCTCAAGGGCAGCAACTGTTTATTGGTCGTGTTCCTATCAGTGTGGTGAGAATAAAGGTTTTGGAGACTAAAGACCTGAATAGAAATATCGGAACTGCTGCCTTATCAGGGAAGTAACGTAAACATCTATGAACCCATTTCTTCATTTCAAAAGGGAGATAACAGTGTACTGAGTGCTGAGCAATGCTATAATATATGCACATCACCCTACATGAGAGCCTAGTAGGCCTCAGGGTTACTTCTGGTCCCTTTAAAGCACAGACCCACGCACAGAACAAACAAACAAACAAAAAACCAGTTGCCGTAGAGTCAACTCCAATTCATGGCGACCCGTGTGTGTCAGAGTAGAAATGTGTCCCACAGGGTTTTCAATGGCTAGATTTTTTTGAAGTAGATATCCAGGCCTTTCTTCCAAGGTACCTCTGGGCACCAACCTCTGATCTTTTGGTTAGGAACTAAGTGCTTAACCATTCACACCACCTAGGGACTCTTTGCACATAGTAGATGTTCTTAACAAACACAGTATTAGCTATGAATTATCTTTTTAACCACTCACTGGGAAGCCACTCAGTAGAACTGGCCTGGCTTTAGAAAATGCTTATAAGAAGAAGTCTGCTGACACAAAGAACCTTATCTTCATTTACAATCTCCTTCTAAAGGGATTGTTGCTCTTAGTGAAGGACTAGCATTTTGGAGCTAATAGGTTTGTCCCTTCATGGTGGCTTTTCTTTGAATTTAAAAGGATTAAAAAGTGCTTCAGCATCAAAATGATATTTTGCTTACAAGATACCTCCAACATTCTGTTTCTTCACCCAAGTCCACATCCTCCACAAGAACAACGCTGTAACTTTTCCTTTCCTTTTCTTCTAAGTCTGTCTGTATACAGTGAGCACTTCTGTAAAGTCGATTCTGACTCAAGGGGACAAGTGTGAGTCAGAGTAAAACTGCACTCCATAGGATTTTCAATGGCTGTAGAGTTGGAACTGACTACATGGCAACTGATTTTAATCTTACCAAAATAAATTGCCAGGCCTTTCTTCTGGGTAGATTCTAATCGCCAAGTTTTTGGTTACTAGTCCTGGTGGCGCAGTGGTTAAGAATTCGGCTGTTAACCAAAATGTCGGCAGTTAGAATCCACCAGCCGCTCCTTGGAAACCCTGTGGGGCAGTATAGGACCCTGGCCTATAGAGTTGTTATGAGTCAGAATCGGCTGGACGGCAATGTTTTTTCTGGGGGGGGGGGGGGTTGGGGTTGTGTGGGAAGTCCAACCCAAACTGTCTGCGCCACCCAAGGACCTCCTCTAACGAAAGGGGCTCTAAAATAAGGCATTTTTACCTGATAGCCTATTGGACGTTGTTTTTTAAAAGAGTCAATTATGTATGCTTTGATATACCTCATTCTGTCCAGCTGCTTCTAGCTAGAGACGCATAGTTAAATAATCCTCTGGCAGAACATTCTTTGCCCTAGCTAAAACCGGAGACCTGCAGATCCAAACAATCTGGAACTCGGGACTTTCTCTGCTGCTGTTCACCAGGTAAAGAGCAGGGATACGACTTCCTGGGAAAGAGGCTGTGAACCGTGTCCAAACTGCCAAGTCAACACCACTGTCAGTTGAACGTGGCATTTGGGCATGGGCGACCCTCACGAACAAGCTCTAATCTACAACCAAAAAGCCATCATGTTTATGAGGATTTCTCCAGAGTCCGATATCCTGAAAGATGCAGCTCAGGCGCCTCACCTGACGGTTAACCTGAAAACACCTGATCCTCCCTCTCTGGGTTCCTTGCCTGGGAAAAACGATAAGACTCCGGGCCATGCCTTCGCTTTGAAAACTTTCCACCGCTCTCGGGGATTGGGAGCAGGAAAATCGTTCGCTGCACATCTATTTCAGTTTTGCCTGGGAGGTCTCCCCAGATGTTGAGGCCCTTCCAGGAGGGCTCCCCCATCCTCTTAGCCCTCCCTCTCTTACTCTTACTGCAGCCGCCCGGTGCTCCCAGATCCGGGACCAAGAGCAGGCAGCGCCGGTCGCCCAGTGCTGCAGGCACTACTCCGACGGCGTGGCGGCCAGGCTGAAAGGCCGCTCTAGGAGCGCCCCGCGGGGTACGGCGCGTAGCCAGGCGTTCCCGCCCCGCCTCCGAGCCACCACCTCCAGCAGACATCTTCCGTTATAGCCCCACGAGGGCAGAGCGCTGGATGTAGAAGCTGGGGTGAGTGTGCTTACAGATTCCCGCCTCTGGGGCCCGGCCTGTCTGCGCCCTCACCGCTCCCGCCCACCCCCCATCCACGGCGTCCCCACCCCGGGCCACGCGGACACCCGAGCCTCCCGGTGCGAGCAAAAGGAGATTAGTTTTTCTTTTTCTTCTGTCTGCGAACCATGACCCTTGTGACAGAATTCTGCGATCATGCACACCAGAGTAAAAGACTTGCCTACACGAACAAACTTGTTCGACAGTTTTCTGTGAAGTACTCGTGTCTTTCTTATCCCAGTGTCCACAGAATCCAGCAATCTGTCTGGCGCTCAGTGAGTGTTTCCTGAACGCATCAACATAGAAATAACTAAAGATGTGGACGGCAGAATGGATGTAGAAAACAATGTATGAACGCATAAAGGGATGAAGGAAAGAAGGGAGAAATCAACGAAGAAGTGAGGAACGTCAGGGAGTACGCGGCCCGACCGCCGGAGGGCGCTGTGAAAGGTGCGCGGACTGCCTCCCTCCGGCGCTCTCCGGCCCGTTCCCTCCTGGACGTGCGTTCTGGCGGACACCGAGGAGCCCGAGAGGGCTGGGTCACCGGGCTGGACGTCGGGGACGCGAGCGCGGGAGCCGCGGGCCAGCGGCCACGGCCAAGGCAGGTGCAGTCGTCCCGCCCCCGGTCTCCTCCCGACGCCCCCGGGCCGCACCATGCGGCGCGCAGTGGAGGCTCTGGACCTGCCGGTGTGGGACTGCGTCTCCGGCCTGTCCCGGGGGCCCGGACACAGGTCAGTACCACAGCGGCGCTGGGCAGGAGCGTTCCGCGCGCACCTGGGCCTGCTGGAGGGGCTCGGCCTCGTCCACTTGGGCGCGGGCGGAGACCTCCACTCTTTCTCGCCCTCCCCAAATGGCCCCATCGCCGCCCAGTCCCCTGGCTGCGGTCTTTCCCGGGTCTTCTCGCCCCCTTCACCTGGGCTCCATCCCCCACCGCCCTGCTGGCTCCACTTCTCTTCCTCCCGTCTCCCGGGGTTCTGAGAGACCGGCTCGCTGACATTTGGAAAAAGTCCCCCAGGGCACCAAGACAAGAAACTCAAGGCTGCGGTTCCCCGGCCGGCCCAGCCCTGGAGGGAAGGACAGGACGGAGGTGGCGGCTCGGAGGCGGGGCGGGAACGCCTGGCTACGCGCCTTACCCTGCCGGGCGCTCATAGAGCTGCCTTTCAGCCTGGCCGCCACGCCGTCGGAGTAGTGCCTGCAGCACTGGGCTACCGGCCCTGCCTGCTCTTGGTCCCGGATCTGGGCGCACCGGGCGGCTGCAGTAAGGGTAAGAGAGGGAGGGCTAAGAGGATGGGGAGCTCTCCTGGAAGGGCCTCAACATCTGGGGAGACCTCCCAGGCAAAACTGAAATAGATGTGCAGCGAACGATTTTCCTGCTCCCAATCCCCGAGAGCGGTGGAAAGTTTTCAAAGCGAAGTCATGGCCCGGAGTCTTATCGTTTTTCCCAGGCAAGGAACCCAGAGAGGGAGGATCAGGTGTTTTCAGGTTAACCGTCAGGTGAGGCGCCTGAGCTGCATCTTTCAGGATATCGGACTCTGGAGAAATCCTCATAAACATGATGGCTTTTTGGTTGTAGATTAGAGCTTTTCTTGCTGCCTTGTGAACGCTTATTTTAACTGCTTGAGTTACACCGAGTTAGTTAAATGAGGCTGGGCTTTGCCTTCCGGAACAAACAGGCCTTTACCTCAGATGGGAAGATTGTAATGTGGTTAACCCCAATTCCTCTGCTTTATGAAAAGGCTTACAGTTTAGCAGGTTGGCGCTGCCAAGGTGCCCCTCCTCCGTGGTATAAGCTCTAACCAGCCCGCAGCACAGTTGAGCCGGGTTGTGAGTACAAACAGGTATTGGTGCCCCCGTCCCTGCTCCCAAAACAAATACAGTGGTGGGCTGTTAAACTTTCTTAAAATAGTATTGAGACTCTCCTGCCTTTCCTGCATGGCGTTCTCAATATTATAAATGGACTGAATGCTAGCAAGGCAAGCCAGATTGAAGAGAATTTACTTGATTTTTGGTGGCTGTTCAGGTAAGTATTTAACTACTAATTCCAAGCACATGTAGCACATATTTTTTAGACTTTTGAAAGGCCAGTTTTGAATTAGAAAACATAACGTTGGTTCACCTTTTTTTGATAACTGGATACCTGTGAATATCACACCAAAATGACTGGTACTGTGTAATTTATAAACCATCTCTCTTAATGCTGAGGTGTCTATTTGTAATGGGCCAGATAGGTAGAAGTCATACATTCCTTCAGTCTGCCTTAGGCCTAAATGCATGGTTCTAAATGGTAGGGAGCAAGCTGGATCCCAGTTTGTTTTATAGTCTTCTGCTTTGGTTGATAAGGAGGCTTGTGCTCACTGGTGGGCTAGTGTATACTCATTGTTTTTTTTTTTTTTATCTTGACCCAGTATTTTCCTAATGCATTTACTTTATGGCTTAAATGGTTATATAATTTCCGTGATTATCTTCAGTATATTCTATTGTTAGAGTAACACCACAGCCTCTTCAGAACAAATAGGCACGTGGATGTGGACATAAATTGCTTTTGAAGGAATTCAGATTTGAAATATTTATTTGCTTTTTTCCCCTAAATCTTATTTTGTTGTTGTTGAGAATATACACAGCAAAACATACACCACTTCAACAGTTTCTACATATACAATTTAGTGACACTGATTACATTCTTCGAGTTGTATAGCCATTCTCATCCTTCTTTTCTGAGTTATTCCTCCATCATTAACATAAATTCACTGCCCTCTAAGGCACCTATCTAATCTTTTGAGTTGCTATTGTCAGTTTGATCCCATATAGATAGTTCTTAAAGGAGCATAATGCACTGGGGAAGTCTGCACAACTTGACCAAGGAAAAGTCATGGAAGTTTCATAGACACATCCAGACTCCCTGAGGGACCGAATTACTGGCCTGAGGTCTGGGGACCATAGTCTTGGGGGACATCTAGCTCAACTGGCATAATATAGTTTATAAAGAAAATATTCTACATCTTACTTTGGTGAGTAGCATCTGGAGTCGTAAAAGCTTGTGAGTGGCCATCTGAGATACTCCACTCGTCCCACCCTGACTGCAGCAAGGGAGAATGAAGAAAACCAAAGACATGAGGGAAAGATTAGTCCAAAGGAGTAATGGACCACAACTACCACAGCCTCCACCAGACTAAGTCCAGCACAACTAGATGGTGCCTGGCTACCACCACTGACTGCTCTGTCAGGGATCACAGTAGAGGGTCCCAGACAGAGCTGGAGAAAAATGTACAACAAAATTCTAACAAAAAAAAGATCAGACTTACTGGTCTGACAGAGACTGGAGAAACCCCGAGAGTATGGCCCCTGGACACCCTTTTAGCTCAGTAATGAAGTCACTCCCGAGGTTCACCCTTCAGCCAAAGATTAGACAGGCCTATAAAACAAACAGTAATACACGTACTTCTACCATGTATACGAAACTAAATGGGCACACCAGCCCAGGGGCAAGGACGAGAAGGTAGGAGGGAATAGGAAAGCTGGATGAATGGAAATGGGGAACCCAAGGTCAAGAAGGGGAGAGTGTTGACATGTTGTGGGGTTGGCAACAATATGTGTGTTAATTGTTTAATGAGAAAATAGTTTGCTCTGTAAACGTTCACCTAAAGAACAATTTTAAAAAAAGAGAGCATAATGCTCAAGGAAGACCTTTTTTACTAGTTAAGCTAAATTATTTGGTTTTAAGATGATTTCAGGGGATATTTTTGGTTTAAAATTTAAAGATTCTCTCAGGGCAATAGTTTCAGGGATTCATCCGCCATACATAGCTCCAGAAAGTCTAGAGTCCATGAGAATTTGAAATTCTGTTCTGCATTTTCCCCCTTTTGATCAGGATTCTTCTATGGAATCTTTGATCAAAATGTTCAGCTATAGTAGCCAGGCACCATCGAGTTCTTCTGGTCTCATGGCAAAGGAGGCAGTTGTTCATGGAAGCAATTAACCACAAATTCCATATCCTCCTCCTACTCCTGACTCTCCTTCTTCATCTGATGCTTCAAGTGAATAGAAACCAATTGTTGTACCTTTGATGGCCACTTGCCAGCTTTGAAGACCCTAAGCACTATGCAATGAATTAGGAGGTAGAACAGAAGCATTAAACATGTTATTAGGCCAATTAACTAGGATGTCCCATGAAACCATGACCCTGTACCTCCAAACAAAGGAACCAAATCATAAGCAGCCTCAGCAGCTACTTTTTGTTGTTGTTGTTGTAACTATATCTATCACACAGCTTTTGGCAATTCAACTTTTTGCAGGTGTACAACTTATTGGCAGCAATAACAATAATTGACTGTGCAGCCCTACCCTTAATAAATGTGATATTTCCATCACCATTAACGCCCCCTCTCTCCTTCCCTCCCACCCATTAAAAATAAAAAAAAAAATTGCCATTGAGTAAAAAAAAAAAAAAAAACCAACCCATTGTCATCAAGTCAACCCCTAGTAACCGCTAATAAACTTTGGTCTCTATACATTTGCCTTTTCATGTCTTTTCATATAAGTGAGGCCGTGCAATCTTCGTCCTTTTGTTATCTGTTTATTTTGCTCAGGAGATTGTCTTCAATCTCCATCCATATTGTAGCATGTGCTGCCTGAGTAGTACTCCATTGTATGTATGTACCACATTTTATTTATCCATTCATCTATTGATGGGCATGTAGGTTGTTTCCACCTTTTAGCTATTGTGAATAGTGATGCAATGAACATTGATGTACAAGTCTCTGAGTCCCTGTTTTAAGTCTTTTGGCTATATAGCTAGGAATGGACTTGCTGGATCTAATGGTAGTTCTATTTTTAGTTTTTTGAGGAACTGCCACTATTTTCCACAATGGCTGTACCATTTGCATTCCCACCAGCAATAGATGAGTTCCAGTTTCCCCACATCCTCAGTTATTTTCTGTTATTTTTTTATCTTAGCCAATCCTAGTGGGAGTGAAATGTTATTTCATTGTGGTTTTCATTTGCATCTCTATAATGCTAATGGGAGCCCTGGTGGCACAGTAGTTAAGAGATCAGCTGCTAACAAAAGGTCGGCAGTTCTAATCCACCAGCTACTGCTTGGAAACCCTATGGGGCAGTTCTACTCTGTTCTATAGAGTTGCTATGAGTTGGAATTGACTCGAAGGCAACAAGTTTGGTTTTGGTTTGATAGCTAATGACGCTGAGCATATTTTCATATGTTTGGTGGCCATTCGAATGCCCTCTTTGGTAAAATGTCTACTCAAATCCTTTGCCCATTTTATGATTGGGTTTCTTGTCTTTTAGTTGTTAAGTTGTCAAAGTTTTATATATATTTTGGTTATTAGATTCTTGTTGGATATTTGTTTTCCAAAGATATTCTTCAAGTTGGTAGCTTGTCTTTTCTTTCTTTTTTTGTTGTTAAAGTGTTTTGATGAACCAGTTTTTTAATATTTATGAAGCCGCATTTATTTATTTTGTCTTTTGCTGTTTGTGCTTTTGTTATTGTATTAGATAATCCATTGTTGAAAGCTAGGCCTGACAGCCTTGCCCCTGCATTTTCTTCTAAGAATTTTATAGTTTTAACCATGCTTTCAAGGGACATCTAGGTCAATTGGCATAACAAAGTTTATTAAGAAAATGTTCTGCATCCTACTTTGGTGAGTGGCGTCTGGGTTCTTAAAAGCTTCAAGCGGCCATTTAAGATGCATCAATTATTCTCAACCTACCCGGAGTAAAGGAAAATGAGGAACACCAAAGACACAAGGAAAGTATTAGCCCAAGAGACAGAAGGGGCCACATAAACCAGAGACTGCATTAGCCTGAGACCAGAAGAACTAGATGGTGCCCTGCTACCACCAATGACCGCCCTGACAGGGAACACAACAGAGAGTCCCTGA
>NW_004443939.1:35666628-35680750 GCF_000243295.1 Trichechus manatus latirostris | reverse complement strand
GGAAATCCAATTTTACCAGCACCATTTATTGAAGAGACTCTTCTTTCCCCATCGAATAGACTTAGTACCCTTTTCAAAAATCAGTTGACCATAGATGGGTGGGTTTATTTCTGGACTCTCAATTCTATTCCATTGGCCTGTATGTCTATTGCTATACCAGTACCAGGCTGTTTTGATTATTGTAGCTATATAGTATGTTTTAAAATTAGAAAGTGTGAGCCCTCCTATTTTGTTCTTCTCTTTCAACTTTGTTTTAGCTATTCAGGGCCTCTTGCCATTCCATATAAAGTTGAGGATTGGTTTTTCTATTTCTGTAAAGAAGGCTGTTGGAATTTTGATTTGGATTGCGTTGAATCTGTAGATCACTTTGGGTAGTATTAACACCTTAACAATATTAAGTCTTCCAATCCATGAACATGGAACATCTTTCCATTTATTTAAGTCTTCTTTAATATCTTTAAGCAGTGTTTTATAGTTTTCATTGTATAAGTCCTTCATGTCTCTGGTTAGATTTATTACTAGGTATTTTATTCTCTTTGCTGCTATTGTAAATGGAATTGTTTCCCTAATTTCCCTTTCAGATTTCTCATTGCTGTTTAGAAACCCAACTAATTTTTGTTTGTTGACCTTGTACCCTGCAACTTTGCTAATTCTTCTATTAACTCTAGAAGTTTTCTTGTGTACTGTTCGGGATTTTCCATATATAGGATCATATCATCCATGAATAGAGATAATTTTACTTTTTCTTTTCCAGTATGGATACCTTTTATTTCTTTTTCTTGTCTTATTGCCCTGGCTAGGACTTCTAATACAATATTGAATAGAAGTGGTGAGTGAGCACCCTTGTTTGTTCCTGATTCAAGGGAAAGTTCTCGTTCTTTCTCCATTAAGTATAATGTTGGCCACTAGCTTGTCATATATGCCATAAGTCATATTGAGGAATTTCCCTTCTATTCCAATCTTATTTAGGGTTTTCATCAAGAAAGGGTGTTGGATTTTGTTAAATTATTTTTTGTATCCATAGAGATGATCGTGTGGTTCTTTTCATTTGTTCTATTGATGTGGTGTATTACATTGATGGATTTTCTAATTTTGAACCACCCCTGCATCCCTGGAATAAGTCCCACTTGGTCATGGAGTATGACTTTTTTTTAATATGCTGTTGGATTCTGTTCGCTAGTATTTTGTAGAAGATTCCTGCATCTTTATTCATAAAAGATATTGGCCTGCAGCTTTCTTTTCTTGTAGTGTCTTTGTCTGGTTTGGGTATCAGGGTTATGTTTACTTCATAGCATGAATTAGGGAGTAGTCCTTCCTTCTCTACCTTTTGGAAGAGTTTAAGCAATATTTGTGTCAATTCTTCTCTAAATGTTTGGTAGAATTCCCCAGTGAAGCCATCTGATCCAGGACTCTTTTTTCCCTTGGGAGGTTTTTGATCACTGATTCCATCTCTTCACTTGTTATAAGTCTGTTGAGACTTTCTGTTTCCTCTTGAGTCAGTTTGGGTAGAATGTGTGCTTCTAAGAATTTGTCCATTTCATCTAGAGTATCCAGTTTGTTGCCATACAGTTGTTCATTATATTCTGTCATAATTCTCTTTATTTCTATCTGATCACTTGTGATGTCCCCTCTTTCATTTTTTATTTTGGTTATTTGCATCTTTTCTCTTTTTGAGTAGTCTAGCTAAAGGTTTGTCAATTCTATCGATCTTTTCAAAGAACCAACTTCTGATTTTATTGATTCTCTCTATTGTTCTATTTTCGGTTTTATTTCTTTCTGCTCTGATCTTTGTTATTTTCTTTCTTCTGGTAGATTTAAGCTTAGTTTGCTTTTCTCTTTCTAGTTCCTGGAGTTGTCATGTTAGGCTGTTAATTTGAGATCTTTCTTTTTTTATGTAGGCATTTATTGCTAGAAGTTTCCCTCTGAGTACTGCCTTCGCTGCATCCCATATATTTTGGTATTTTTTGATTTCATTTTCATGTGACTAAGAAATTTGTGATTTCTCTTTTGATTTCTTTCTTGACCCATTGGGAGCTTAATAGTGTGTTGTTTAATTTCATCTGTTTATGTATTTTCCAGGTTTTTTTCTGTTATTGATTTCTAGTTTCACTCCATTGTGGTCAGAGAAAATCCTTTGTATGATTTCAGTCCTTTAGAATTTATCAAGACTTGCTTTGTGACCAAAATGTGGTCTATCCTGGAGAATGATCCATGTGCACTGGCGTAGAATGTATATTGTGCTGTTTTGGGGTGGAGTGTTCTATATATGTCTGTTAAGTCTAGTTAATTTACAGTCATTCAGGTCCTCTATTTCCTTGTTGATCTTCTTTCTAGATGTTTTGTCAAATATTGAAAGTGATGTGTTGTAGTCACCAACTATTATTGTAGTACTATCTATTTCTCTCTTCAATTCTATCAGTGTTTGCTGTATATATTTAGGTGCCCTGACGTTGGGTGCATATATATTTATGATTGTTAAATCTTCTTGATTAATTGACCCTTTTATCACTATAAAATGTCTATCTTTATCTCTTCTGACAGATTTTGCCTTAAAGTCTACCTTGGCTGACATTAAGATTGACACCCTAGCTCTCTTTTGTTATTATTTTCATGGAATGTTTTTTTCTATCCTTTCAGCTTCAACCTGTTTGTGAATGAATGGAGTAAGGGGCCACTAAGAGAGAGGAGGGAGAGGACGTCTATCTATGTTAGAATGCAAATTTTCATACCTTGTGTAAAAGGTACCAACTACATGGTTCTTCACAGAGATGAGATGTGGACTTCACACTTTCAGGAACTCCTCAGTAATCTGTCTTAGTTACCTACTGCTCCTGTGATAGAAATACCACAAGTGGGTGGCTTTAAGAACGTAAATGTATTTTCTCACAATTGTGGAGGCTGAAAGTTCAAATCAGGGTCTTGGCTGTGTTGATTCCTTTCTTATCAGTAGCCCTGGGTGTTCCTTGGTTCCTTGGTGTTTCTTGGCTTATAGATGATTTTTCAGGTAGCATCTGTCTTCCCCTGTGTATGTGTCTCTGTATCTATTCTGGTCTATTTATAACTCAGAAGTGATTAGGAACCACCCCACACTGGTATGGCCACATTAGCGTAACAAAGGAAAAACCTATGTCCAAACAGGATGACCTCCACTGATACAAGGGCCTGGAATTCAGCACATATTTTGAGGGGACACAATTCAATCCATAACTCACTTCTGTGATGTTCTAACGAAACAGCACGGATTTTGGGAAATCTGGTAGCTTCTTCCTTATTGAATCAGACTTCTTTTGAAATTTTAGCTCATCTTCCTCTTCATACCTTAAGAGGAATCAAGGCCTGTTGATCTTTAAATTCCCATTGTTGTGAACTTTCCACTGTTATGGATTGAATTATGTCCCCTTGAAATATGTGTTGGAATCCTAACTCCTGTACCTATATATATAGTCCTGTCAGGAAACAGGCTTTTCTTTATTATGTTAATGAGGCCATAACAGTATAGGGTGTGTCCTAGACCTAATTGCCTTTGAGTTATAAAAACAGCAGATTAAACATAGAGACAGGCACACGCAGGGCAAGATAGATGCCATGTGAGGATGGCCAAGGAACCAAGAAATGCCTGGGGCTACCGACAAGGAAGGATTGGACACCTGGTTTAGACTTTTTAGTCTCTAAAACTGAGAAAAAATAAATTTCTATTCATTAAAGCCCCTACTTGTGGTATTTGTGTCACAGCAGCACTAGGAAACTAAGACACACAGATTTCTCTTTTAGCAGTTCTTCCATAGACCAGGTTCTGTGGCCTGGACCCTTTAAAAATGGGCACATTTCCCATCCTTTCCCTGACCATCCCATGTAGAGGCCATCATAATAGTGCTAACTTTATTTAATCTCCTGGACAGATAGTCCCTGATTTATGATGGGGTTCTGTTCCTATGACTCCATTGTAAGTCAGTTCTGATGTAAGTTGAAAACCTTTTTTTTTCTTTTTCATTATTATTGCCTTTTATTATCAGGATCTTTATAAATCCGATCTTTGAACATCTGTGAGTAAACATCTGAGAATGATAACATCAGCAAATTACGTGCTACAACATTGTATGTAGTACATATTACTAATGATAAGATGGACAGAAAAAAAAAAAGTACAGATGGTTATAGGTGCAATTTGTTGTAGCTTGAATACATCTTAGTTGGGGACTACCTGTACTTAAAAACTGATAAGCCCTGATGAAGTATTTGAGGAGGTAACATTCTTTTATCCCAAGGAAGAGTATATTGAAAGTGTTACTTTGAACAATAAAATAATAATATCTTAATGAAGCAAGTAAGAAAAGTTAAGAGGTACAAATTTTGCACAGAGTGGCAGAAAATACAAAACTGAAAATCAGGGACGATCATATTCACAAGCAAATCTCTTGGTTAGGTATCTATTAGTGAAGTGAAACTCAGAATAAGACAATTTTTAAAACTTAGTGAAAAAACAGGTGGTTTCTTGTAGCTACAGTTTTCAAAGTAAAAATAGTGGCCAAGGAAAACTCTCTGGGCTGTAAAAGTTAGAGGTCATGTCTTCTCTGAGGTTGGATTGTTCTTTTTAGCTGAGGCAAGGAGTGGAAGTCCCATGTGTCAGTTCTAAACAAATCACCCTTCTAGTGAACTTTCACGTCACATGTTAAGGACTTTATGAAGAAAAGTAATTTTATTTTCAAATTTCATTTTTGCTATCAAATTACTTTTTTTTTTTTCAGTATCAAGTGTTTAAGCACAGGCTTCAAACCAGTTCAAAGTGGTTCAGTCATGGCCAATGAAGTGAAACCAGAACAGACCTGAATTTTTATAATTTGGGTGATCCAGAATAATAACCCAGAATGGGAAAAATTACAAGTGGAAGCCCTGGAATGGGAGACTCAGAAAAGGCACAGTGAGCCCTTTCAGGAGCCTGATATGTGAGATTGGATTATTGGCAGGACTGTAGAGAGTAAGGAAACCCTGGTGGCATAGTGGTTAAGTGCTATGGCTGCAAACCAAAAGGCTGGCAGTTCAAACCCACCAGGTGCTCTTTGGAAACTCTATGGGGGCAGTTCTACTCTACCCTATTGGGTCACTATGAGTTGTAATTGACTCGACAGCCACAGGTTTGGGCTTTTTTGGTGGAGAGTGACAAACAGTCACAGTGGCAAGGTTAGCTGCCTTCTTTGAGCAGGGCACCGCTGTTTCTGACTCTGCTCAGCAAGGGATTTGGTTGCTACGCAATGCATACTCTGTCGTTGTTTTCTACAAGGGAGGTTAAGTTTCCAGCAGGGCTTCAACATGTAATTTCTCCCGTTCCAGTTACTGGGCCAGTTCACCCAAACTTTAAATATTCGAGTCTGTCCTGGTTTTGCTTTCTTGGCCATGACTGAACTGGGAAGAACTGGTCTGAAGTCCTAGTTTAAGACATGTTTTTGATTTTTTTGTTTTGTTTTGTTTTGTTTGTTTTGTCGTTTTTTGAGTTTTTTTTCTCGTCCCACTTTCTAAACCTACTTCTAGTTGAGCTTTCTACTCTGTTTTGAGCTTGGTTCTCAGCCGCCTTTTCCCTGGCCTGAGGATACTGCCTTGGGGGGCATGTTCCTGGAATTCTTTTACCCTCAGTTGGGTAAATAGCTTTCTTTCTTCTTTGAAGGTTGTGTTTTGTTGTCTCTTCTTGAGTACATCTTTGTGGTTTCAGCTTAAAACATCTGTCAGACAATAACTGATGACTAGTGGTGCAAATAGTTAACACGCTCGCTGCTAACTGAAAGGTTGGTGGTTTGAGTTCACCCAGAGGTGCTCACAAAAAAGGCCTGACGGTCTACTTCTGAAATCAGCCACTGAAAACACTAGAGCACGGTTCTACTCTTACACACTTGGGGTTGCCATGATTCTGAATCGACTCCTGCAATTGGTTGGTTTTTTAATGATGCTAAAATACAATTGTCCTTGTTATCATTCTAGAAGACAACAATTTAAATGATGGACTTTTAAACTTTTTCAAAATTGTTTAAAACTTTTTCAGAATTGTGGTTCAGTGTATGACTGCTAACCAAAAGGTCAGTGGTTTGACCTACCAGCAGCTCTGTGGGAGAAAGACCAGTCGATCTGCTTCTGTAAAGATTACAGCCTAGAAAACCCTATGGGGTAGTTCTACTCTGTCACAAGGGGTCGCTGTGAGTTGGAATCGACTCAGCAGCACCCAACGACAATAACAAAATACCAAAGAAAGAGACCTGCTAGAGACAGGGTGAATCTAGGGATTGACCAATGTGTTACTGAGGTGAACTTGTCCAATAATAAGGTAAACTCACTGCTTTAAGGAATAAGATTAATTATAACTTTCTAACTTCCTTTAATCTTACTCTTACTTAGATTCGTCAGCTCTCTCTATTAAAATACTATTAAAATATCTATTAAACACCCTATTAAAACTGGTAGCACTTATTGAAAATGTTAGAGAAATAAAAACGTAAGAAAATGCCATAACTTCAGTCATCTTCTCCAGCTTTAACTGTATTTGGAATGCTGTATTGCTGAGAAATGGAGTTTACATGCTCTCTGCTCCAGAGAGCTGATCTTCAGTGTTTTTGAGTATGGTGTGACTTGTTCAGGAGTAGCACTTGAAAAATGTGCAGTCATAGTTCTGCTTTCCTTTCCTGCTGGCCTGAGACAGCAGCTGGGAGATCAGAGGTGATTTTAGGAACTTGGTGGGCTAGTTGTCTATAGGGAAATTCCTGAATGTTTTAGTGTGCTCATCTTTATGGATGTCTCTTTATGGGAAATGAAAATCTCCAATGGCTTTCCTTTGTGGTACTTCTGAGGATCAGAACAACCGTGTCACTTATGTTCTAAGAACTACGCTGAGGAGGTAACCAAGGTTTCTTTCTTTGCCTTTGCTTTTAAACCAGTTGCCGACAACTTCCTTTAATTGAGGCCCGGCTACCCCAGAGCCTCAGCTAACTGAACATTTTTTTCTCTGATGACACAAGCAAATCGTGAGGAAATTAAGTTCATAATAAGAATTATAATAAGAATTGGTGTGAAACAACGATGTGGGAGTTGTTAGGGTCAGTCCGAAGTCTTCTATCTGCACATTGTCCTGTGACATTTGCCCTGGGGTCAATGTGGGCATTGCTGTAGAAATGCTGAATTTTTGTCTCTGCACTCGCCTCACTGGATCTCCCGCCCCTCCCCTAACACAAACTAAGGGCAGGGAAATATCTGATTACCTAATACATATTTGACTGTCTTTCTAATAGCTTATTTATTTATTTATTTTTTAGTATTTTATTGTACTTCAGGTGAAGGCTTACCAAACAGATAGTTTCTCATGTAACAGTAACACACATGCTGTTTTATGACATTGGTTAACAACCCCACAACATTTTAACCCTCTAAATTCTCAACTTTTTTTTTTTTTTTTTTTTGGTGAAAATACACATAGCCAAAGATACGCCATTTCAAAAATTTTTTTTACATACACATTTAAGTGACATTGACTACGCTCTTCTAATTGTGCTGTTATTCTCACTTAAGATGAAGTCTTCCAGGACAAAATAGTCTCCCATTTAACAGTTACTACAAATGTTGCCCTATGACAATGGTTAACAATCTCACAACACATCAACAACATCCTTACTCTACTTTGTGTTCCCTGTCGTCAACTTCCTACTCCCCTTCTGCCTTCTGGGCCTTGTCACTGGACTCCTGTACTCTAATAGCTTATTTTAACTCACAATACTAAGTCAAGAATTCACACGTTCATCAGAAATCAAGAAAACATGGAAACCTTAACAAATAAAATTAAGATTACCTATAATACCTGGGAAGGAGCCCTGGTGGTGCAGTGGTTAAACACTTGGCTGCTAACTGCAAGGTTGGCAGTTGGAACCCACAAGCCTCTCCCAGGGAGAAAGATGTGGCGGTCAGCTTTTGTAAAGATTACAGCCTTGGAAACCGTATAGGGCAGTTCTACTCTTTCCTATAGGGTCGCTATGAGTCGGAGTAAACTCAACGGCAACGAGTTTGGTTTTGGTTTATAGTACCTGGGCGGTGCAAATGGTTAAGGGCTTGATGTTAACTGAAAGGTAAGTGGTTAGAACCCACCCAGAGGTGCCTCTGAAGAAAGGCCTGGAGATCTGCTTCCGAAAGGTCACAGCCATGAAAACCCTATGGAGTGTAGTTCTACTCTGAAGCACATGGGGTCACCATGAGTTAGAATCGATTCCACAGCAACTGATGACAGATTACCAAGATGTTTTTCTGGGTTTTGCACTTCTATATACAGATATAAGTCTAGACATTTTAGAAAATGGGATCTCAATGTATCTATTTTGTAATTTACTTTTTAAAAATTTAACAGTATGTTATAGACATTTTCAAGTCAGTACAAAGTTACAAATAGCTGCAATTAAAATTTTTGTAACTGTATTATAGCAGATATTCTTATAGTGTCCTTTAAAAATTTACATTTCCTTCAAGGCTTCTTACTTTTTTCATTCTTGATAAACAATTTTTTTTTAAATTTTACCTATTTGATTATTACTAAATTTTTATTGTTGTTGTTAAATGTTCACTGGCCTGTTTAAATCCTTAACCTATTATTATTATGGGTTTTCTTTTTCTTATTAATAGTTTGGAGCTCTCTACAAGTAATAGAGAGTAAATTTTGCCTTTTAAAATATGTTTCTGGCTTTTCTCCCAGCCTGTTTGTTGGTCTATTAGTTTTTTAAAGTCTTAAATTTTTGTGTTAAGATCTGTCGGCTGTTTTCATGGCTTCTGAATTTTGTCAAGCTTAGAAAGGCATGTTAAATTGTAAAAATATTCTCTATCTTATCTTTCTATCATTTTTATTTCTCTGATGTATTGAAATTTTGTTTTTGTGTTTTGTTTGAGGGGGGACTCATTTTGTCCTTCCCGGATAGTTAGCAAATTATCATAATACAATTCATTGAGTAATTATTCTTTGGAAAGACATTAGGAATAGTGAATAAAACAAAATAAAGTTACCATCAGCAAACTCAGCAACTAAATTATCTAAAACCCTCTAAAGTATCTTGCTAAGCAATATATATATGTAAATTATATATATATTAATTTTATTGTGATAAAACATATATAACAAAATTTGCCGTTTAAACCATTTTTAAGTATACAACTCGGTAACATTAATTCTATTCACAATGTTATACAACCTTTACCCGTTGAGCAGACCCAATGCCATCAAGTCAATTCCAACTCATAGTGTCACTATAAGTATGATACAACCTTTACCACTCAAGTATTTTTAGTTCTTTTTTTATTATCAATCTTTTGGACTTTCTAATATTATTATTAGTTAATCTTAAAAGTTGCTGGCCAAGGAAAAGTTAATGTAATCAGAGTTGTCTTATTCCTTGATTCATTTTTTTTTCCAACAAATGTTTGTTGTACACCTATTATATGTTAGGTCGTTTGCTGTATGCTGGGGGATGTAGTGATAAACAAGATAGCTGTTTTAATGAAGCCCTCTTGTAGGAAAGACCATTAAAGCTTGTGATCTCTCTGGTGAAGAAAACAAAGTGAGGAGAGAGGAAGTGGGGAGGGCCACATTTGATAGAATGGTTATGAAGCCCTCTCTAAAGAGGTGACATTTGATCTGAGAGCTGAAGGACAAGGAGGAGCAGCTATGCAAAGAACTGGGGCACAGCAGTAGGGCAGATGAAACAGCAAATGCCCAGAGTGGGGAATGTTCCAGGATCAGGAAGGAAGCTGTGGCATAGTGAGGAGGAGGAAGAGAGGACATGGGATGAGGTAGGCAGGAATTGTTTAGACAGTAGGAAGGGAGTTGGCTTTTACTCAGAGAATAGTGGAAAGTCCTTAAAGGGTTTTAAGCAGGGAAGTAATGTCTGACTTACAGTTTTTAAAATACCCCTCTGGCTACTATATGCAGCATTGTGAGACTGTTGCAGTAGTCTGGTGAGAGATGATGGTGCTTGGAACCAGGAGGCTGCAGTGAATATAGAGATGAGAGATGGGACCACTCCATGATGTGCTTTGAAGGAAGACTTGATAGATTGAATGTGAAGGTTGAGGAAAAGGGGAAATCAAAGCATGACTCTACAGCAGTGGTTGCCACCCTTTGCTGCACATTAGAACCACCTGGGAAGCTTATAAAAACTCCTGATGCCCAGCTCACACCGCATACTATCACAACTTATAAATCCATACTTTCTATAGGAAGATTTAAATCGATGATACTTAAAGAGCAAAACATAGTGGTCTAAGTATTACTTACAAATATTAAAAAAACCCTGAAAATAAAACAGATAAAAGTGGTTACCTTTAAGGATCAGAAATCAAGAGTGGGGTGAGGATCTGCTGTTTTTCATTATAATTCATTTCAAACTATGTACACCATTAAGTTTGTTAAAAAATTAAAATTAAAAAAAAGCAAAAGATGGCGGGGAGGTAGGCAGGGCCCATCATGCAGATATGAGTTTCTGGTTTGGGGGCCTGGAAGGCTGGTGGTAGCATTCACTGTGATGGAGGTACTATTCATATGATGGTGGTATCATTCACAGGAAGTAGAATAGTTTTGGGAAGTAGTTCACCCTACTTTCTCTGCCCCATTCCCTGTGACTAGTAAGAGGTAGTTGTGAATTAAAAAAAATATTCTGAATGGAATATTATTCAGTCATAAAAAGAAATGAAATTCTGATACATGCTACAACATGGATGGACCCGGAAAACACTATGCTGAGTGAAATAAGCCAGACACAAAAGGACAAATACTGTAGGACTTCATTTAAATGAAATATCTAGAATAGGCAAGTGCATAGAGATAGAAGAGTAGATAGTGGTTACCCAGGGGCTGGGGAGAGGAGGAGTGGTGAATTATTTCTTAATGGGTACAGAATTTCTGTTTGGAGCGATGAAAAGGTTTTAGAAATAAAGACTGGTAATGGTTGCACAACATTGTGAATATAATTAATACCACTATATTGTATACTTAAAATGATTAAAATGGCAAGTTTTTGTTGTATATATTTTACCACAATAGAATTTTTTTGAATGATCAAATACAAAGCTAATGTCATGATGACTTATAAATACTTGAATAAAATAAAATATGTGGAAACTAAAAAATCTCAGGGATTATATTTCAAAAAAGTTTTCACTGTATCAAAATAAACTCTGTTCTAGTGCCACTACATCGATACATGATATCTAAACAGGTCTAGTGAGAAAGGGATGCCCATCAAGGTTATTTTCTATTTATTTGTTGGAGCTGGAAGGAAAAACAACAATTTCTCCAAAGCAAAGGGGCTTTATAGCATTAACTGGGATAAGAAAAGAACAAACATATCTAAGGTATGGTCAGAGCTCTGAAGCACTAAAGAAGTAGTCCCAAATATTTTTGATAACTTATCCCCATCAGTTAAAAGAATACTCACCCTCTCTGAATGTGTATTTATTTATATCTTGTATGCAGAACCATATATACACTATAAAAGAGATAAAATGAACATATTAAGGGATGAAATAATTGAGAATGTTAAAATGAATTGCTAAATGCAGCGATTTTGTGATATTATTAGCTAATATCTTAAGGGAAGATATGTAATAACACTTGAGGCCAGGTTAATCATATAACAATAGTAGATTTAACCTACATTTTACATAATTGTTTTCTAACTTCTTTTCAGATCAGATTTACTTTTCATCTTTTTTTTTTTTTTAGCTCATATTAGGATATTAGCAGAGTGTTATATTTAAAGTTTTTTGGATGTTAATTTCAGCTTGCATTATTGGTTTTATAATTAATCTAATTTTTGGCATGAATCTTTATGCCCCTTGACCATTTTGTGAAAGTTGTTTTAACTAAAATTGGATAATATACTCTAAAACAAAAAGCACAACAACAACAATTTAAACGGGCACAAATAAACCATAAGTGGTGAGAATATGCTGAAAAACCAGTGAGGGCACCACCACGCACCCCGTTACCTTGGAGACCTTGCGCTCTTCCCAGGGTCCCTTGCGTACCTAAGTGAAATACAAGCACCCGAGGTTCCGACCAAGTGAGGGTGCCTCATATGTGATGTAGCATAATCCATGTGTTAAATCTTGATTAATCTCAACTTCCTCCCTCTCTTCTAGGTTAATGCAACTAGAAGCCCTAATCCTTTCTTCTCCCATACCCCCTGTGTCCACACACCCCTCTTTGGAAACCACTGCAGTAGAAAACAAACTCTCAGGCCCTTTGTTGAACAGGGTAAAGATCCCACCAGCCTAAAGGCAATAGCAACCTGGGCTGGTTAGTTTATTTGCTGAGCAGATTGTGCTCATGGGAACAACGTACCATCACTGACACTGGTGCCCGTCCTTTTGTGGGGCAAAGGTCAAGAGCCTTGACAGGTTCTCATAGGAGTTTATGACCCCAATGAAGTTAAGACTCGCTGGCAACAAGGTTTTGTTTTGTTTTTTGTTTTTGTTTTCCCAAACCTTTAAGCTTCCATAGACTTTTTAGTCATTGGTTCGATAAAGCTGGAATTGCCCTTGGTCATACAATAGCCTTAAAATTAGCCAACATCACACAGTCCTGATTGAATAAGTAGGTTTTTGAAGTAACTCTGATGGTAGCTGTGGGGTAGCTTCACCCCTTCTCATCGCAGTACCAGTCTCGGGCTTCTTTTCTAAATCTGTTTACTTTCCAATACCTCTAGCTTTTATTTAGCTCACTCGGTAGCTAACTTTCCATTCTAGTCAAAGTCTTGTTTGTATGCTTATAAATTCTGTACTTTTTTCCTTTAATATTTTGGTCTTTAACGGTGCCATTTATTGAGTTTATAAAAATCCAGACCACGTATTTTCTATAGTTTTGTGAAACACAAATAATTCATAAGCATCAGGAGTGCTTTAATTCATTTCATGCAATTTCAGTTGATCCTGCCCTGCAGTAGATCGTTCAGTGTATCTTAGATCTGAATTGATTTCTGTTCCTTAACTGGTTCTATGTTGTAGTCACTTTCACTTCCTCTGAGCTGGGTTAACACAGGTTAGCAGCTCTCTGTCCTTAACCTGTTGGCTGATTTTCATCCTTTGTGATGTAAATGGAACTATTTCTCACATCTGCTGACCTAACTCTTTCTTCTGAAGTTATGATTGCAGCTTTCAAGTCTTCTGTCCCAAACACCCAGCCCCATGTTCAGCACTAAAGGGTGTTGGATAAGTTAGTGCTGAATGAAAGAAAGTATTAGTCCTGCAACATGTCTTGTCTCTCTTTTGTTTGTTTTCCTGTCTCTTGACTTTGCACAGTTTTTTTTTTTTTGTTGTTATAACAGTAAGATGTTTGGTTGTGTGTGTGTGTGTGTGTGTATGTGTAATATCCTTCATCTACCAGGGAACTAGGGCACACCAGAATATTTGAGCCAAAATATCATTACCTTTTCCTTACAACTTTAGATTCTACTTATAAACTTAATTTGGACTTCTGACTTAAAACAGCCATCTCAACATGTCGTTTGATTACTCATATTAATTATTATTATTATTTTTTTGTATTTCTATCATTCCTTTTAACAGTTGATCCCATTGAACCAGTACTATCGTATATTTCAAAAGGAGCCCTGGTGGCAAAGAGGTTAAGCGCTCAGCTACTAACCGAAAAGGTTGGCAGTTCAAACCCACCATCCACTCCATGGGAGAAACATGTGGCACTCTCCTTCCATAACGATTTACAGCTTTGGAAACCATATGGGGCATTTCTACTCTATCCTGTAGGATCACTGTGAGTCTGAATCCGATCGATGGGTTTGGTTTCAGGTTTATCATATATTTTACTCATTGGCTCGTGTGTTTTTTGAGGGAACAGTTTTTAAATTTTTCTTTTTACTTTTCACCATGCTAGAACTATTGCAATTGCTCTGTAAATACTTCAGTGAAAGAATTCTGGAAAGTTACAAATAACACAAGGAGTGATCCTGAAGTTCATTATGTGCTACAGTTGACCTGTTTGGGTTTTGCCTGATAATTTTTTTTTTTTTTTAATTGTACTTCAGGTGAAGGCTTACAGAACAAATAGTTTCTCATGAAACAGTAGTACACATATTGTTTTATGACATTGGTTAAC
>NW_004443939.1:35648444-35659443 GCF_000243295.1 Trichechus manatus latirostris | reverse complement strand
GAGTTCTTTATCTCTTCATTTGATGTTTTAGGGTTTCAGGATTGTTGTATTCTCTGTTTGGGTTAGTTTTTCGGATCTTTGCTGTGGAGGGACGGCATGGTGCTTCTGCCTAGAGCACCATTTTGCTGGAACTCCCTGAGACATTTTTTTAAAAATAATTTTGTTTTGGGTAATGTTAACATCAGTTATCATTCCTTGAGTATTTTAGTGGCCGTATAATTTAGGAAACCAGCAGCTAGAAGAATTATTTGAAGCTTCTTGAAGCAATTGGGGCTGCATCAGACATTCTCTTCTCGCTGTTCTCAGGGCACATGATGCACACTTCCATTTTAGCATTTAATACGTTTTATTATACTTTCATCTATTTATGTCTCTCCTTCTTACCACTGGACTGAGCTCCTAGAAGGCAGGAAAATGTTTCCTACAGAACTTGGCTGACAAGGTTCTCAATTGTATTTGACCTAATACTGTGTGTTCCACGCCACTGTTTTCTGTGCGCCACCCCCCCCGCCCGCCACCCCACTTCTGATAAAACCACCTCGTCTTTCTTCAGTACAGTGGTTCTCACACAAGAAATAGAGGGGAGGTTCCGTGGCTGTATTCAGGCTTCTAAGAGTTCAATACACAAGTTTCATATGTTCTTTCCATTTTGTTAACTGAAAAGCATATTCTGAGTCACCAGGAGGAATACTTTAGCAACACTGATACACTAATTCAGTATTTCTCAAACAGGTCCACAGAGGCTTCCACAGGCGTGTTCTCAGGGGTCTAAATTTACGTTTGGGGGCGTTGCTCTAAGACACAGACACAGTTAAGATGTCACCTTCTTCTTAGAAATGCCACCCTCAGGGCTCCTAGTCAAGTGTCTCCATAGCACTTACTGCACTGGGTGTCATGACTGTGCTGTGGGTTTTCCCCACTAGTGTTCTGACTCCCTGCTACCCAGCGTGAGACCTCTGTCCGCATAACACCTTTTACAGTTATGATGCCACATTCACTGAGCTATGTGACAATTTATCAGTTCACAAATCTGTCTCCCCTTCTGGACACTGAGCATCTGAAGATTAGGGAACCGATTCAGCTTTGTGTCTCAAACAGCCAGCACTATGCTTTCTTGGCACAATAAGTACTCATTAAACTGGTCAGATAGAATCATGATTTAATGACAGCATGCTGCGAGCAAACACATTTTTAAAGTCTTCTGATTGTTTTGAAGTGAAGTTCATTGTGGTTTTTGATTTTTCATGTCTAGAAATTTTTTGTTCTTCCAGAGATTTTCCTGTAGATATTTTTACCTTTGTTGTTTGTCTTTAAACCTGGGAAGCATGGATTTTTTTCTAATCTGTGTCTAATTCAGATATATTTAGTCTGTTTCTGCTGTTTCAAAGATGATACTTACGTTGCTTGGTTTCCTCTTGTACCTGGCTATATTTAACTACTTGCCAGTCATTTTAAAAATTTTTATTGAGGTAAAATTCACATAAAATTAACCATTAACCATCTTATAGAATTTACCTATCCTGAGTGTTTCATATAAATGGAATCATACAATATATGACCTCTTGTGACTGGCTTCTTTCACTTAGCATAAAGTTTTTGAGGTTCATCCATGTTGTAACATGTATCCATACTTCATTCCTTTTACGGCTGAATAATACACCATTGTGTGGATCTACCACATTTTATTTATCCATTCGTCAGTTGATGGACGTTTGAGTTGTTTCTATCTTTTTGCTATTGTAAATAGTGCTGCTTGGTCATGGCTTTTTAACATTATTTGTTAGAGGGCCCCAAGGCCTAGTATGAACCTGTGGAGAAATCTGTGTGTGTGTGTCTGCCGGGAGACTGAGGGCAGTTTCTGTCTGGTGCCCCCTGAACCAAGAGGGCTCACAATTTGAAGTTCCCTGGCTCATCCAAGTGTGAGTCTCAAAGGGCTGGTTTATGGCCATCATTTCTCTAACTGGTCTATTTTAAAATTTCTTTTCTTCTCTTTGATTTGACTACTCTGACCTTCTCCGTGGCCTTCTAAGTTTGGGGCCAGGCAGTTTGGATGGTGGTTATTTTCCTAAAGGGATAGTCCTTTGGGCCCCCATCTATACGTGAGGAGGATCTCTTCTCAGATTTGCCATCTTGGGTGGGCTCTGGCCTTGACTCATCCCCCTTGTTCCTTCTTCTTGAGGCCACAAAACTGAAACTCAGGTGAATTAATGGCAATTGGCTCTTACTTCCCTGGATCCCTCCTAGAGTTGGCCTGGGAAGTTTCTGCTCTCTTTTAGCTCTTCAGTCTTTTAAAGATTCCCCCCTCCAAAAACGTATACATTTTCTCCAGAATTATTCTTTTTATTTCTTTCCTTCTTTCTTTTCTCTTTTCCAGCAGGAGAGTTCTGAATAACCTAGCCCATTAATCCTGGAAACCAGAGGTCCAAAAATCAGTTTAGAAATAGAAATAAATAACGATTGAGCATAAGCCTTAAAATAGTCATTCCCTTTTGGGCTTCTTTTAAATTTGTTAGTCAAGGTAAATAACATAGATCATAAATCAGTATAAAAAATATTGGCCTAACTTACTGGCATTTATTCATTAAACTGCCATCAAGACACTTCCTGTTGCAAGTAACAGGAATCTGCCTCAAGCTGGTTCAAACCCCAAAGGGATTGATTGGCTCAAATTGAAAGTCTTGGGATGGATGTCTTCAGGCACAGTTGGATCCAGGAACTCAAACAGTGTCGTTAGGCTAAGTCTCTATCTCTTCTCTATTTTCTTCACTGTTAGCTCTACTCTCTGGTGAGCTCTGTGGTAGTGAGATGGCTTCCAGACTCACAGCCTATGCTTTATGTCTGATCTCCAAACTTTGTTCATTATGTACCTGACAGTAAAAGTTGAGCACATATCCCCAATGTGTGTATATTTATTTATAAATTGTATACTACTATTATTCTATATGTTGTATTATTGTTGTTAGTTGCCGTCAAGTCAGTTCTGACTCTTGGCAACCCCATGTACAACAGAATGAATTGTTGCCCAATCCTGTGCCATTGTCACAATCACTGGTATGCTCAAGTCTGTTGTTGCAGCCATTGTGTATTCTGAGTGCCTTCCAACCAGGTTTGGAATATTCCAGCACTATATCAGACAATATTCTGTTGTCATCCATAAGGTTTTCGTTGGTAATTTTCAGACGTAGATTTCCAGGCCTTTCTTCCTAGTCTGTCTTAGTTTGGAAACTTTGCTGAAACCTGTCCACCATGGATGCCCCTGCTGGTATTTAAATACCAGTAGCATAACTTCCAGCATCATAGCAACCTACAGGCCACCACAGTACAATAAATTGAAAGCTAGATGGTGGTATTAATTATGAGTAGAGTTCAATTGTTTACTTTTTAAGATAATGATATTTTCTTTACTCTCAGCGGATTTTTTTACATACCCTACTTTGGGGACTACTTAGTGGAAAGACCACATCTCTTCCAGCAGTTATAATCAAAACCTTGCATCCATGTCTTATTGGTTATTTTTGACCTAGCTTTAGTCATGTGCCCGTTCCTGAGTTAAAAGCCCCTGAAATAGAAAAAGCAAAATTTCCCTAATATAATGTGACAAATATCTAACTAAATATAAATACCAGTTACCAGTTGCCATTGAGTGGATTCTAACTCATGGCAACCTCATATGTGTCAGAGTAGAACTATGCTCCACAGGGTTTCCAATGGCTGTGAACTTTCGAAAGTAGATCTCCAGGCCTTTCCTCTGAGGCACCTCTGAGTGAACTTGAAACTCCAGCCTTTCAGTTAGTAGCTGAGCACATTAACTGTTCATACCACCCAGGGAATCCAAACATAAGTAGAGAGCTACTGTTTTAACTTTTTGCAGCTATTTATAGTTTATAATTTTATAATCACCATTATGTTGTCCAAGAAAAGGAGACATAATCCTTTTTTCAGTACAGATGGATAAAACAGAGGTTCTCTACTTCCATAACAGTCTAATTCCGTTAGTCAGTACTAAATTTCTGTGATTTTACATCTGGAGTATCATGAAAGTGTTCTAATTTTTGTTCATACACACGCTCACACACACACACATACACACACATACTTCCTTGTCATATTCCAGTGACAAGTGAATGCTATATGTTAGAATATAATAATTGATAAATCTTACAAATAAAAAATCCTATTTATGTAATTTTTAAGAGTGGCCATTTTGAACAAGATGGGTGGAGATTTAGAAATGCAGGTTATAGAGGATCCTGAATGACTTTCAGATTTCTAAAGAGGAAAGAAGTTCACTGGTTGGAGAGTTTTGTTTGTAAGCTTGGGTAAAGCATGTGAATGGAAAAATATTCTTCAGGATCTTTCTGATCGACAGGCTTTTCTGTGTATTTAAAAATTGATCTTTTGTGGCAGAAATGTGATGGCTCATATTGATTCTGAGGTGAAAGAAGAATGTCTGAGGGAAGACTTGAAGTTTTACTTCATGAACCCTTGTGAAAAATACCGAGCCAGACATCAGATTCCATGGAAACTGGGTTTACAGATTTTGAAGATACTCATGGTCACCACACAGGTAATATATTTTATCATTTCATTCAGTTTTTTTCTCACCCCAAGATGAAACTGTTTTCACATGTTCTGCCACTTGACTTTTGTTCTGAAATGTCCGCACTCAAGTTCATAAAACTGTGAAATTATGTTGACTCTGAAGGGCAGATAGTAGGTTGAAGTTCAGTTTACCTGAGGACCTTGTTTTGGTAAAGGGTCATGATGTCATCTCTCCCCAGGTTCTGTAAATGCTGGATAAATGGTAGATCTGTATTGAGTGGGGGTTTTCTATATCTGAGTAAGGCACGTAGGCAGTCAACGGTTGCTCAGTCCACAGTGATTTATGTTCTTAAAATCTCTCATCTTTATTCAGATACACCTTATTCAAATATGCTTTTAAAATCTGTAGTTTTGATTTTCTTACTTGTAGATTTATAAAATTCCAAGTTTCTGTCTGGGATCTTAAAAGCTAGCAAGTGGCCATCTAAGATGCATCAATTGGTCCCAACCCACCTGGAGTAAAGGAGAATGTAGAACACCAAAGACATAAGGAAAGTATTAGCCCAAGAGACAGAAAGGGCCACAAAAACCAGAGACGGCTTAATCCTGAGACCAGAAGAACTAGATGGTGACTGGCTACCACCAATGACCGCCCTGACAGGGAACAGAACAGAGTCCCTGACGGAGCAGGAGAAAGGTGGGGTGCAGAACTCGAATTCTAGTAAAAAGACTAGAGTTAATGGTCTAACTGAGACTGGAGGCACCCCAGAAAGCATGGTGCCCGGACTCTCTGTCAACCCAGAACTAAAACAATTCCCGAGGCCAACTTTTCAGACAAAGATTAGACTGGACTATGGGACATAAAATGATAACTGGTGAAGAGTGTGCTTCTTAGCTCAAGTAGATACATGAGACTAAATGGGCAGCTTCTGTCTGGAGGTGAGATGAGAAGGCAGAGAGAGGGTCAGGAACTCATTGAATGGACATGGGAAATTAGGGGTAGAAAGGAGGAATGTGCTGTCACAGTATAGGGAGAGCAATTAGGGTCACATAACAATGTAACTATAAATTTTTATGAGACTAACTTGAATTGTAAACTTTCGCTTAAAGTACAACAATTAAAAAAAAAAAAAAAAAGCCAAGTTTCACTTTTTGAGTGGCTAAGTGTTGTAAGTAAATACTAACCCAAGGGTATATCAGAAGTGTATAAAGGCTACATTTTGATCTTTTGTTTAGTTCATATTGTTGAGTACTTTATCACCAGTATCACATTTTCAGAAAATTTTACAGTCTAGCCAGTGTGGTTAAGATGCATTTGCTGTCAACTCCTTTTTAAAAAATCAAACGTGTAGTTTACCTTACCTCTCAGGATGTGGTTTTCCTTCTTGCTTAGGCTTAGTACCCCTTGCTGTCTACATCACTAATTTCACTTCTAATCACATATTTCCAGGAACTGATAATTTGCTTTTTGTATGGGTGTATCCTCTCTCCCCTAATAAAATTGGGGAGGATTAAACTTTTATTTCCCTGGTCTTCGCACATTTCCTTATACTTTGTCTTTTCAAGACGCCCTTTGAAATTTTCTTTTCAGCTCTTTCATTTCCTCATTTCTTCCATTTGCTTTAGCTAGTCTATGTTCAAGAGAAAGTTTCAGAGTTTTCCTGAAATCCATTTTGGTCTTTTCTTTCTTTCCTGTTTTTTAATGACCTTTTGCTTTCTTCATATATGATGTCCTTGATGTCATCCCACAACTCGTCTTGTCTTCAGTCATTAGTGTTCAGTACATCAAATCTATCCTTGAGATGGTCTCTAAATTCAGATGGGATATACTCAAGGTGATACTTTGGCTCTCATGGACTTGTTTTAATTTTCTTTAGCTTCACCTTGAACTTGCATAGGAGCAATTGATGATCTGTTCCATAGTCGGTCCCAAACCTTGTTATGACTGATGATATTGAGCTTCTCCATCATCTCTTTCCACAGAAGTAGTCAGTTTGATTCCTGTGTGTTCCATCTGGTGAGGTGCACGTGTAGAGATGCCATTTATGTTGTTGAAAAAAAGGTATTTCCAATGAATAGGTTGTTGGTCTTGGAAAATTCTATCAAGTGATCTCTGGTGTTATTTCTATCACGAAGACCATGTTTTCCAACTACTGATTCTTCTTCTTTGTTTCCAGCTTTTGCATTCCGATCAACAGTAATTATCAATGCCTTTTGATTGCATGTTTGAACAATTTCAGCCTGCAGAAGTTGGTAAAAATCTTTAATTTCCTCGTCTTTGGCATTAGTGGTGGGTGCATAAATTTGAATAATAGCTATATTAACTGGTCTTCCTTGTAGGCCTATGGATATTATCTTATCACTGACAGCATTGTACTTCAGGATAGATCTTGAAATCTTGACAATGACTGCTACGCCATTCCTCTTCAATTTGTCATTCCCGGCATAGAACACCATATGATTGTCTGATTCAAAATGACCAGTGCTAGTCCATTTCAGCTCACTAATGCCTAGAATGTCTATCTTCAAGCATTCCATTTCATTTTTGACAACTTTCAATTTTCCTAGATTCATACTTTATACATTCTATGTTCCAGTTATTAATGGATGTTTGCAGCTGTTTCTTCTCATTTTGAGTCATGCCACATCAGCAAATGCAAGTCCTGAAACCTTTACTCCACCTACATCATTAAGGTCGACTCTACTATGAGGAAGCTACTCTTCTTCAGTCATATTTTCAGTGCCTTCTAACCTGAGGGGCTTATCTTCTGGCACTATGTCAGACAGTGTTCTGCTGCTGTTGATAAGGTTTTCACTGGCCAATTGTTTTAGAAGTAGGTCGCTAGGTCCTTCTGCCTAGTCTGTCTTAGTCTGGAAGTTCCATTGAAACCTGTCCACCATGGGCGACCCTGCAGGTATTTGAAATACTGGTGGCATACCTTCCAGCATCACAGCAACATGCAAGCCACCTCAGTACAACGAAATGACAGACGAGTGGTGGAAAAATTCAAGCCTCAAGTTGCAATATTGAAAGATTCTATGGGGAAAATATTGAACAACACAGGGAGCATCAAAAGAAGATAGAAGGAATACACAGAGGCACTGTACCAAGAAGAATTAGTTGACATTCAGCCATTTCAGGAGGTTGCATATGATCAACAACTGATGATATTGAAGGAAGAAGTCCAAGCTGCACTGAAGGCAATTGGTGAAAACCAAGGCTCCAGGAATAGACAGAATACCAATTGAGATGTTTCAGCAAATGGATGCAACGTTGGACGTGCTCTCTCATCTATGCCAAGAAATTTGTAAGACAGCTACCTGGTCAGGCAACTAGAAGAGATCCATATTTGTGCTCATGCTAAAGGTGATCCAACAGAATGTAGAAATTATCAAACAATATCATTAATATCACACAAAAGTAAAATTTTGCTAAGATAACTCAAAAACAGTTGCAGCAGTACATCAACAGGGAACTTCCATAAATTCAAGCTGGATTCAGAAGAGAACAGGAATGAGGGGTAACATTGCTGAAGTTAGATGGATCTTGGCTAAAAGCAGAGAATACCAGAAAGATGTTTATCTGTGTTTTATTGACTATGCAAAGGCATTCGACTGTGTGGATCATAACAGATTATGAGTAACATTGTGAAGAATGAGAATTCCAGAACACTTAATTGTACTCCTGCAGAACCTGTACAAAGATCAAGAGGCAGTCTTTTGAACAGAGCAAGGGAACACTGCATGGTTTAAAATCAAGAAAGGTGTGTGTCAGGGATATATGCTTTCACTATACTTATTCAACCTGTATGCTGAGCAAATAATCCAAGAAGCTGGATTATATGAAGAAGAATGGGGCATCAGGATTGAAGGAAGACTCATTAACAACTGCGATATGCAGATGACACAACCTTACTTGCTGAAAGCAAAGAGGACTTAAAGCACTTACTGAAGAAGATCAGAGACTACAACCTTCAGTATGGATTATACCTCAACATAAAGAAAACAAAAATCCTCACAACTGGACCAATAAATAACATCACACTAAATGGAGAAAGTATGAAGTTGTCAAGAATTTCATTTGACTTGGAACCACAGTCAATGTCCATGGAAGCAGCAGTGAAGAAATCAAACTATGTATTGCATTGGGCAAACCTGTTGCAAAAGACATCTTTAAACTGTTAAAAAGCAAAGATACCACTTTGAGGACTAAGAAGCACCTGACCCAAGCCATGGTATTTTCAGTCACCTTATATGCATGCAAAAACTGGACAATGAATAAGGAAGATCAGAGAAGAATTGATGCATTTGAATTATGGTGTTGACAAAAAATACTAAATATGCTATGGACTGCCAGAAGAACAAACAAATCTGTCTCGGAAGAAGTACAGCCAGAATGCTCCTTAGATGTGAGGATGGAGAGACTTCGTCTCACGTACTTTGGACGTGTTATCTGGAGGGACCAGTCCTTAGAGAAGGTCATGCTTGGTGAAGTAGAGGATCAGCGAAAAAGAGGAAGACCCTCAGGGAGGTTGATTGACACAGTTGCTGCAACAATGGGCCCAAACATAGCAATGGTTGTGAGGATGGCACAGGACTGGGCAATATTTCATTCTGTTGTACATAGGGTCACTACAAATTGGAACTAACTCGACAACACCTAACAACAACAAGGATCATCCTAGTAAGTTTTGCTACTTGAGCAATTTCTAATTTGTACAGATTTCTTGAATACCTTTCCCTTCTTTCAATTCCACTTTCTCCTGCTTCTCTTTTTCTGTCTTTTTTTAGTGTTCCATCGTCAAGTCTAAAGGGATGGTTTCCTTTTTACTCAGGATTGATGAGAAGGAAACTTTTATTTAACATTCTCTCTGCATTCTGTAAAAATTTATAATCTTGAGGGAGATGCCTACGTCTACGTTCTTTTGCTAGTTCTACTCTTTCCCTCCCAGATTCTTGTACATAATCAGAATGGTATCTTGTTTTACCTGGTACTGAATATTTTCGCCTACATTTATTTCATAATTAGGTCTTAAGTTCACTATCTTTGCCAGGCTGTACTTAAAGAGTAGTTATCTTTCTGTCTTGTATCATATCCTCAGCAAATTTAAAGTGTAGCCAGTGGGGTTAAGATGCAGTTTGTTTGTCAACTCCTTTTTAAAAATAAAATCATTTGGCCAATACCATTATCTTCTTATTTTTGCTCTGCAGGGAGGGTTTGGTTCTGCCATAGCAAGTAGACTTCATGATTTCCTCCCCCTGGTTTGTCTTCTCTACTAAGAGATGCTTTGAAAATCCCAAACATTACTTGTTTCAGCCCTTACCTGATGCTGGGTCACACATATGGATCATGGCTTATACTAGAAGCAGTAGGATGCAGGAATTATTTTTGTCCCTGGTACCAGATGAGGATTATCTCAAACAGATATTATAACTCTATGTTCTTTCATTCCCAAAGTTGAGTTGGTAATTTTTTAGTTTAAATGAGGTGGTGGCTTAAAACACCAGCAAATTCTTTGCCACATTCTTAGTAAATGTGTCCATTCCTCTTTCAGATTTTTGGTGGTTCATTAGCTTAAATATGAGGGTGGGAGGAGTGGGTCTAATAGCCTTGCTTTAGAGTTAAGTTGGCAGCATTTCCGTTTGAGAAGCAGCATGGCTTCTGAAAGTGATCAGGAGAACAGGCTCTAGGTCTGGGTTCAGGTCCTGGCTTACATACCTTCTAGCTGTTCAAACTTGGAAGAGTTACTTGACCTCAGTTTACAACTGTATAAAATGGGATTACATCCATCAATTGATTCAGCAGTTGACTCCAACATTGTGATTGACACTAGTCCTGTTCCCAAGTATATAGAGTAGATAGAAAAAGAAGGAAAAAAAAAATGCGTGTCGTTATGGAGCTCAGTATATTATCCACTTTAGAGGATATTGGGGAATTAAATGAGAAATAATAATTATAAACTTTTAAAAAGAATTTTTTATTTTATTTTTTTTGTTTGTTTATTGTTGTAGTTTAAATGAAGTTTATGATTCAAGTTAGTCTCCCATACAAAAATTTATACATACATTGTTATGTGACCCTAATTGCTCTCCCCATACTGTGACAGCACACTCCTCCTTTCTACCCCTGATTCCCCATGTCCATTCAACCAGCTCCTAACCCTCTCTGCCTTCGCATCTCACTTCCGGACAGAAGCCTCCTGTTTTGTCCCTTGTATCTACTTGAGCCAAGAGGCACACTCCTCACGAGCATCACTCCATGTCCCACAGTCCAGTCCAATCTCTGTCTGAAGAGTTGACCTTGGAAATTGTTTTAGTTCTGGGCTGATAGAGAATCTGAGGGCCATGCTTTCTGGGGTTCCTCCAGTCTCATTCAGACCATTAAGTCTGGTCTTCTTACTAGAATTTGAGTTCTGCACCCCACCTTTCTCCTGCTCCATCGGGGACTCTCTGTTGT
>NW_004443939.1:35589190-35648344 GCF_000243295.1 Trichechus manatus latirostris | reverse complement strand
TGCATCTTAGATGGCCGCTTGCAAGCTTTTAAGACCCCAGATGCCACTCACCAAAGTAGGATGCAGAACATTTTCTTAATAAGCTTTGTTATGCCAGTTGACCTAGATGTCCCCTGAAAGCATGGTCCCCAGACCCCTACCCCTGCAACTCTGTCCCTTAAAGTGTTCGATTATATCCAGGAAACTTATTAGCTTTGGTTTAGTCCAGTTGTGCTGACTTCCCTGGTAGTATGTGCTGTCCTTCCCTTCACCTAAAACAATTCTTATCTACTATCTAGTTAGCAAATAACCCTTACCCTCCCTTCCCACCCTCGTAACCATCAAAGAATGTTTTCTTCTGTGTTTGAACCTTTTCTTGAGTTCTTATAATAGTGGTCTTATACAATATTTGTCTAAATATTGAGTAAATTCATTCAGCGTAATGTCCTCCAGATTCCTCCATGTTACAAGATGTTTCACGGCTTCATCATTGTTCTTTATCATTGCATGATATTCCACTGTGTGGATATACCATAATTTGTTTACGCATTCGTCCATTGATGAGCACCTAGGTTGTTTCCATCTTTTTGCTATTGTGAACAGTGCTGCAATGAACATGGGTGTGCATGTATCTATTCGTGTGACAGCTCTTATTTCTCTAGGTTATGTTCCAAGAAGTGGGATAGCTAGATCGTATGGTACTTCTATTTCTAGCTTTTTAAGGAAGTACCAAATCTATTTCCAAAGTGGTTGTACCATTTTACATTCCCACCAACAGTGTATAAGTGTTCCAGTCTCTCCATAACCTTTCCAGCATTTATTATTTAAAAAAATAATCTTAAACTTTTTAGCATAGTGCCTAGTTCTCAATCATAAGGGTTGTTATCGAACAGCATATACTATTGATCTTACCTACCATTGTATCTCGCCTTGGCACAGAGTAAGCACTCAGCAAAATTTGGTTAAAGTACTTATTTCATACGTGTGTGTGCTAATTTTTTTATGTGTCAGTATTTTTAATCAAACTTTGAAATATTTGTGGGCAAATTGGTTCTCTGATTTGCTTTCAAAAAGGACCATGACCTACAGGCACCACTGATAGACATCACGTGCTTAGAACCTTTAGCCTTCTTTTGCTTGATTTTCAGCACAGGTTGGATAGTGTAGGGCCTTTATTGGATGTTTTCCTTAGAATAGGTGCGTTTTAACAATTGCTTGATCCTTTGACTTGGAATTTGAGGAATGTGACATGATGAGACTTCGGTGCAAAAGCATGGCATCCATGTATATTCTGAAACAATAGTTGTCTTTCACAATTCTGGAAAGCTAGCACTTAAATTCTTTCTATAAGAATAGTCCTAAAGATAAATTTTTCTGCAGAAGGAAATTGTTTGTATAGAATAATAAAAAGAACTTTGGAGTTAGGCTTGACTTCCAGTCTAGTTTGGTGACTTGGGGAAATTTGCTTTTTTTGTTGTTAAATGCCGCCAAGTCAGTTCCAACTCATAGTGACCCCATGTACAATAGAACAAAACACTGCCCGGTCCTGTGCTATCATCAACAATCATTGCTATGTTTAAGCCCATTGTTGCCCCTTTGTGTCAGTCCATCTCGTCGAGAGTCTTCTTTTTCACTGACCCTCTACTTTACCAAGCATGATGTCCTTCTCCAGGGACTGGTCCCTCCTAGTTACATGTCCAGAGTAAGTGAGACGAAGTCTCACAATCCTCTATTCTAAGGAATACTTCTTCCAAGACAGATTCGTTTGTTCTTTTGGCAGTCTGTGGTATATTCAATATTCTTTGCCGATGCCATAATTCAGAGGCATCAATTCTTCTTTGATCTTCCTTATTCATTGTCCAGCTTTTGCATGCATATGAGATAATTGAAAATACTATGGCTCGAGTCAGGCACATCTTAGTCCTCAAAGTGACATCTTTGCTTTTTAACACTTTAAAGATGTCTTTTACAGCAGATTTGCTCAGTGCAATACTGTCTTAATTATCTAGTGCTGCTATAACAGAAATACTACAAGTGGATGGTTTTAACGAAGAGAAGTTTATTTCCTCACAGTCAAAGTAGGCTAAAAGTCCAAATTCAGGGCATCAGCTCCAGGAGAAGGCTTTTTCTCTCTGTTGGCCTTCTTCTCCTCGGTGTTCCCTCGAACTAGGACCTTGTCTGCGCAGGGACCCTGGTACAAAGGATGCGCTCTGTTCCTGGCACTGCTTTCTTGATGGTGTGAGGTCCCCCATTCTCTGCTTGCTTCCCTTTCCTTTTATCTCTTGTAAGCTAAAAGGTGGTGCAGGCCACACCCTAGGGAAACTCCCTTTACAGTGGATCAGGGATGTGACCTGGGTAAGGGCGTTGTTACAATCCCACCCTAATCCTCGTTAACATAAAATTACAATCACAAAATGGAGGCAAACCACACAATTCTGGGAATCATGGCCCAGCCAAATTGATACACACATTTTTTGGGGGACATAATTCAAACCATGACAAATACATAATTTGATTTCTTCACTGCTGCTTCTGTGGGTGTTGATGGTGGATCCAAGTGAAATGAAATCCTTGACAACTTCAATATTGTCTCTGTTTATCATGATGTTGCTTATTGGCCAAGTTGTGAGGATTTTTGTTTTCTTTATGTTGAGATGTAATCCACATTGATGGCTGTAGTCTTTACTCTTCATTATTAAGTGCTTCAAGTCCTCTTTGTTTTCAGCAAGCAAGGTTGTGCCATCAGCATATCGAAGGTTGTTGATGAGTCTTCCTCCAATCCTGATGTCCCATTCTTCTTCATATAGTCCAGCTTCTTGGATTATTTGCTCAGCATACACATTGAATAAGCATGGTGAAAGGATACAACTCTGATGCACACCTTTTTTGATTTTAACTACGCAGTATCCCCTTGTTCTGTTTGAAGAACTGCCTTTTGATCTATGTACAGGTTCTGCATGAGCACAATTAACTGTTCTGAAATTCCCATTCTTCGCAATGTTATCCATAATTTGTTACGATCCACACAATCGCATGCCTTTGCATAGTCAATAAAACACAAGCAAACATCTTTCTGGTAGTCTCTGCTTTCAGCCAAGATCATCTGAGTTCAGCAATGATATCCCTTGTTCCATGTGCTCTTCTGAATCTGGCTTGAATTTCTGGCATTTCCCTGTTGATGTACTGCTGCAGCCATTTTTGAATTATCTTTGGCAATTTAATGAGGCTAAATCTCAGTTTCTATATATGTAAAGTAGAGATAACAGTAGTAACATTTTTATAGAGTTGAAGTGGTAAATGAGATAATGTACATAAAGCAGTACAAGCCTGGAGTATAATAATTGTTGGAAAACGGTAGCTATTGTTTTTATTATTAAACCTTTTTTAAAAAGTCAGACAAAATTTAAAGCTGAAAATTATAAACAACTTTAAAAAATATATGCCAGTTTGCATATACAAATCAACATCTGTTTCATCTGAATGGTTCAGTTATTGACTTATTTATATGACTTATTTATTGCCATGCAGATGTATCATTGAACCACAGAATGACAGGAAATGACAGAACTGCCAGAGTCATCTAGTTAAAGTTGCTAATTCCACACATGAAGAAGCAGCGTCCCAAACTGCTTTGGTGACTTAGTCAATATTACCCAGTTCTAATAAGTGGAAGGGTAAGGACTTGGGGCAAACTTTCTAGACTGTCACTGTCCTAAGAGGAAGCCCGGAAGAGATGATGTGGGTAGATGGGGAAGAAAGTGTGGGATAGGGTCTGCAGAGGTGTGACTTCCCTTTCTCTACTGCTTGTGTGTACATTTGTGCACACGTGTGTACATGGGAGAGAGAGGGGAAGTGGGGCTGGGAGAAAGAGCGAGAGAGCATGTGTGTGTAGCTTACTGACCTTTTGTAAACTTTTAGCATCCACTAATTTTCCCCACTTACTGGGTTTCAAAAAGAAAACTCCCTTCAGTATGTACTACACCTCAACATAAGGAAAGCAAAAATCCTCACAACTGGGCCAATAAGCAATATCAAGATAAACAGAGAAAATATGGAAGTTGTCAAGGATTTCATTTTACTTGGATCCGTAATCAATGCCCATGGAAGCAGCAGTGAAGAAATAAAACTATGTATTGCACTGGGCAAATCTGCTGCAAAAGACGTCTTTAAAGTGTTAAAAAGCAAAGATGTCACTTTGAGGACTAAGGTGTGCCTGACTCAAGCCATGGTATTTTCAGTCACCTCATATGCATGTGAAAGCTGGACGATGAACAAGGAAGGCTGAAGAAGAGTTAATGCATTTGAATTATGGTATTGGTGAAGAATATTGAATATACCATGGACTGCCAGAAGAACAAACAAATGTGTCTCGGAAGAAGTACAGCCAGAATGTTCCTTAGAAGCGAGGATGGCGAGACTTTGTCTCACTTACTTTGGTCATATTATCAGGAGGGACCAGTCCCTGGAGAAGGACATCATGCTTGGTAAAGTAGAGGGTTAGTGAAAAAGTGGAAGACCCTCAACAAGATGGATTGACACAATGGCTACCAGTGGGCTCTAACTTAGCAATGATTGTGAGGATGGCGCAGGACTGGGCAATGTTTCATCCGGTTGTACATGGGGGGGCTATGAGTTGGAACCAATTTGACAGCATGTAACAACAACAACAACAAGAAAACTTTAAGCAGAAAGAATACTTTCGCTCCCGGTTATGAGAAACCTTGGGTGCCTAACCTTGTGCCAGGATACTGTATGAGGAGGAATAAGTAGGAGTTACATCTCTAGAAGGTGATGCTTGGGGACATTGAATTCATTTGACATCATATAGATAAAGCAAGCTCTGTTCTCCTTTCGTGTGTTTCAATAACTGTAGATCTTGGAGGTGGAACCTCTTTTTTTAGGTGTAAATCTTGTAAGAGAATTTTTGCAGAGCTGGATTATTTGAATTCCTTTGACAGCTATTATTTCCTAACTGGAGTAAGGATCCTACATGGCCACTTTTCAAAAGTATTTTTAAAAGCCACATGCAAACTATAGTTGTGATTTTTAAAAAAGAACTTGTGATTTCTAAATGTCAAATCAATGAGGTGTGATTTATGGCTTTAGCAAATATATCAATTTTTAAAACAATTAATTTGAAATCTCAAGTATGAGAAAAATGCATTCAGAGTTAACTGATTTGGGTTCTTCTTTTTTCCCTTAATTAAGGACCAGTAGGGTCTTAGTCATTGGGAGTGGTAATATTTGCGAGTTTTATGTTACTTTCAGTTGCTGATGTACTTAATGAGGCCATTTTTTCATTTGGGCTTGTATTTTGACATTGATGCTGTTGATATAAACCAAAGAAGTGAGACTTTCCTTACTGATGTTTATAGGTGAGAATTTCTCAAACTGAGTGGGAACAGAGGGCAAAAGTGTAAGAAAAGTAAAAATGTGTAGTGGTATTCATGATGATAAGGCACCTGCCTTCCTTGGCAAATGGTGATATTCATATAATCCTATTTAATTCTCTTTTCTAGCTTGTTCGTTTTGGTTTAAGTAATCAGTTGGTGGTTGCTTTCAAAGAAGATTCCACTGTTGCTTTTAAGCACTTGTTTTTGAAAGGATATTCTGGCATAGATGAAGATGACTATAGCTGCAGTGTGTATACTCAAGAGGACACCTATGAGAGCATCTTTTTTGCTATTAATCAGGCAAGTGTTTCACTGTGAATGATCTATACTTTAAGAATATATTGATACTTTGCCTTGTTGTCTTAGCAAAAAAAAATTATACATGTATTGAAATGTTCTAAAGTAAATTATAGTCTGCCAAAAGTGGTTTATTGCTATGTCTGTAATTATATTTTCACACCAAACCCTATTTTAAGTTTTTCTTTAAAGTTTATCTTTTTTATTTATACCTTCACACCTACTACCTTTGGGAGATTACTTTACCCTAGACCAAATAGCCAAGAGTAGATTTATAATCTTGGAAGGTTTGATGAGTGAGATACCAAATCTAAGATTCTAGAGTCCCTATTTTGCTGTTTTAGCATTAATAATCCTGGCTGAATCTTAAGAATATGCAGTATGATATGATATAGTTATATATAGGCAAATATGTCAAGGATCCCTGGTGGCACAAAGGTTAAGTACTTGACTGCTAACGAAAGGCTGTTTGAACCCACCCAGCGGCTCTATTTGAGGAAGACCTGGCAATCTGCTCCCATAAAGATTACCACCTAGAAGACCCTATGGGGCAGTTCTACTCTGTCACATGGGGTTTCTATGAGTCAAAATTGACTTGCCGGCACCTAACTACAACAGGCAGGTATGAGAATTAAAGAAAGCATTTAGGGGAGTGTTTTAGACCCTCTAGAGAAGCAAAACCAGTGAAGCGCTTATATCAAGGAAATGGCTCATGTGGTTGTAGAGGCTGGAAAGTCCCAAGTCCATGAGTCAGGCTTGAGGCTTCTCCTGACTCATATAGCTGCAAGGGCTGGTGAACCCAAGATCGGCAGGTCAGACAGCAAGCCTCTGGCTCACAGGCTGTGGTGGCCGACAAATCCCAAGATCAGCAGGTAAGATGGCAGGCTACTGGCTCACAGGCTGCAGAGGCTGAAGAATCCCAAGATTGACAGGGAAGCTGCTAGCTCAAGTCCCAAGAACTGGAGGTCAGATGAACAGGACTCAGCTGCAGGATCCAGGGTGACCAAAAGTGAGCAAGTTTTGCCAGAAAGTCCACATATATTGGATGCATGCAGCAGCCACAAGGAAACTCCCTTCCATCTGATTGGCTGCTCATAACAGATCTCATCATGGAGGTGATTACATTATATCACATCTCATTATGGAAGTGATTACATCATTACATAGCTGCCAAACTACATCATCACTGCCAAACTACATCATCACTGCCAAACCACTGAGAATCATAGCCCAGCCAAGTTGACACACAACCTTAACCATCACAGGAGAGAGAATATATTTTTATTCTCTTTCATTAATTCATTAAATAAATAAATATTTTAGTACCCAGTGTGTATCAGGTACTGTTCTAGACACTGAGGATATAGCAGTGAATAAAACAGACAAAAACTCTGCCCTTGTTGAATCTTATTTTAGTGGGGAGAACCAGAGAAATGAAAAGAAGCTAAATGTTTAAACCCTTCCCTGACCCAGTTAAAAATTTTTAAAAATTTTTTGTTAATATTATGTTTTTTCATTAATAAAATGCATGGAATGCATGCTGCATCATTGAGTGTGTCTGATTTTTTTGTAGCTAGTGTGGATTTTTTGTCTCCTTCCCAAAACAAAAATCCTACCCTTCAGAGTCCAGTGGGATACACAATGTCCCACTAATTCTACCCCAGAGTCCCCCAGAGTCCGGTGGGACATATATGTCCCAAGTAAAAATTTTCAGAATTTTAGTTTTCCTACCAGAAATGTACATACATCATACAATACCCTTTAAAAACAGTAATTTGAGGCACATGCCTGTTTCTTCAGTTTCAAACTGTCATACAGGCCTTCACCTAGTGGCAGCATACACTCTCAATAGGAAAGCTGCTTCCCAAGAAACCTGAGAGACCCAAAATGTATGTGGGAGCTATAATGTCCCATGGTCATGATAGTATCAAATGCTGGCTCTCTGAAAGCACCGCAGAAAAACATGGTGATAATGAAAGCTGAGCTTAGAGTTTTATAGCAATAACGGAGATACTATCTTGACAAGTCTCAGTAGTGGGTGGGGAGGGCAAAGTCCGGATAAAGGTTTTGGGGTCTGGTTTAAGGTGGATCTTTCAGTGGGGGAGGAGCTTTATTAGAATGGGATGATGATCCTGATAGAGTGGTTTAGGATTCTTTGACACAGCAAGGTGAGGGTTTAGGGGGTTTCAAAGAGTCTTGGAGTTGTTACCAGACTAAATCTTCACATTGATATTAAATCAGAAATGGATTTAAACAAATGAGTTTTTCAGATGTTCCTGAAATGATCAGTATGATTCTGTACAACTTTTATGTTCCTGGATAAGAGTTTCCTGGAACTGTAAAGTCATATTAATGAAGATAGGGGCCTAGTAAAACCTGTCGGTGCAGATAGCAAAAGACTGAAGTATGTGAGTTGTGGAATATGGCTGGCTCAGGTCCTCCTTGGGATGTCAGAAAGTGGTAACTGCTATGGAACAAAGCAGAGGACGACTCGGAAGTGCCTGAGTGGAGTGATGGGTGTTTGCATTTTCATGGAGGTGGTGAGCAAAGGCCTCACTGAGAAGGTGATATTTGAGTCAAGACTTGAAGGAGTGAATCATGCAGATGGATATCTGGAATGCTAGGCAGAAGGTACAGCAAAAGCCTGAGGCAGAAGTATGCCTGGTCGGCTCTAGGAACTGCCTGGAGGCCAGTGTGGTTGGGGCAGTAGTTATCAGTGAGGTCAGAAAGATAAGGAAGGACCTTGGCTTTGGGTCTGAGTGAAATGGGGAGCATCTGTTAGCATGTTTACTTGAGTTTTGAGTCCTGTGAGGCAGTGTGCTCCTGCACAACCTGAGAAAATTACCTTGTGTTATTTTAATTTGGGGAGTTCTATTGTGCTAACCAAAAGGTAGGCAGTTTGAATCCACCAGGCGCTCCTTGGAAACCCTATGGGGAAGTTCTACTCTGTCCTATAGGCTCACTATGAGTCGGAATCGACTCAATGGCAATGGGTTTGGTTTTTTTTTTTTTTTAATTGATACAAGCATTAAAAAATAGCTAAAAGTATATCCCATATGCTATAACTTCTGATCAAACATTTAAAAACTCATATGTGTTTTTATTTAACTATTTTTAATAGTATCATCATCTAAAGAACATAACCCTGGGGACTGTTGCGTATGGAGAAAATGAAGACAATAGAAATGGCTTAAAAGTCTGTAAGCAGCATTACAAGAAAGGGACCATGCTTCCTTCTAATGAGACACTGAATATTGACAGCGATGTTGAGACAGGTAATGCACTGATCATTTGATTACATTATGCTGTTATCATCTCTGTGGTAAGAGCAAAAATGCCCTGGTGTGTTGGCAACCCAAATGGAACAACTTTGCTTTTGTGAGAGCTAGCCTATTAGAGGAGTCACTTTAGCATTTGCCTGCAAAGGGCTTTGACTCAGAAAACTGTGCAACTATAAACCAGGGACAGCGTTCTGGATATCTTTAGTGCAATTCAGGATTGTTGGGTTTAGAGTGACATAGGTGTTTCCTGTTTGTTTCGATTTTTCCTCCCATGAAGAAACATTTAGACTTTTTGAAAAAAAGAAGGGCCGGTATTTATTAAATGAAATAATGTGTGTAAAAATGCTTTGAACCCTTGTTTTTATTATTTGTAGAATATGTAAATGCTCTTCAAAGTTGAATTGTGATTAGCAACTCATTTTCTCTTTTAGAAGATTGCTTAGCAAAAAGTTAACAGCAAATCAAGAAGAATTGTTTTGTGATACTCTGTTAAGGGTCGCTATGAGTCGGAATTGATTCCATGGCAAAGGGTTTGGTTTTTCTTACTCTGTTAAGAATATAAAAGCACACCAGTGTAAATGCAAAGTGTTTGACTTAAGACTCTGGGGGTTTTGTCATTCATTCAACAAACATCTGGTGTTGAATGAGTGCCCCAGGCACTCCCAGCTTTATGTACAGGGGTTGCAAAGATTAATCAAAAAATGGCTCCTCACGTTAGTAGTCAGCCGTTCAGGAGTGGAGGTTCCAGTAGCGATTACAGTTTGGAATAGTCTCATTAAAATGAAAATGTCACACAGTTCATTTGACCGTATTATCTATAATCTGATCTTAAGGTACCTTGGTAACACAGCAGACCACCCCTGTAAGACAGAGGTTCTACTCACTCTCCATGTGCTGCCTGTTCAGAATCTCTTCATGATTAAATGTGTCCCATGCTCTTGACTCCAGTAGCAGCTTCTAAACCACAGCCATCAGGGGCCTATGCAGTCTCTGCCTCCCAGGTTTGTTTCAGAGACCAGATAGGTGAAGGTCTTAGTTCTAAGTGATAAAAATGTTCGTGGTCTTATTGCCCCAGGGACTTCTGTTTTCCTGCCATCTTTTTGGCAGCCAGTCTACAGGCACTCATCCTGTTCCAGCCTCAGTCTTTTACCTGGTGCCTTCAGCTGTGCTTCTCCCTGTGGGTTTATAATAACTGAGATAGGAGCCCGTGATAGGTGGGGCTGAGGGTTTGTCTAGTGACCCGCGGCTTCAGGTAAGCCATTGGCCACTTACCGTTTTAAAAATGGGCAACTCAAATTGAATGCACCATTTGATAGTTTTCCAGTGATTCATAAGCTGTTTTCCCCAATTGATTTTTCTTGGAAAATCAAGTAAAGAAATGTGGCCAAAATCAATATAAGTGGCTAGGTAACACAAGCAGTGTCAGAAAGTAGGTTTGCTTTCCTGACCATGAAACAGTGGTGCCCTGTTAATTCTCTTTCAGTCAGAATATGGAATCATTTTAACCAAATGGAGAGAACTTGTCATTAATTTGACTTTAAGAGAGACTGTTTAACCAGATTAATTGCATTTCTTGACTTATTATATATAACTTGTCAAAGAGAACCTTTTGACATATCCATTCAAGAGATATAAAAAATATTTTAAAAATACTTAATACTGGAGTTTAGATTTTCTTCTCTTAGACACATTCAAGGAAGCCTGCAGATGATATGCACAGGAATTGAATTTAACCTCATTGTTGCATTTTAAACTTACAGTTTAAGTAGGTGAATTAGTAGAAGCTGCTCTAAATTGAAGGAGCCCTGGTGGCACAGTGGTTAAAGCACTCGGCTGCCAACCTAATTGTTGACAGTTAAAACAAACCAGCCGTTCTACAAGAGACAGATGTGACAGTCTGCTTCTGTAAAGATTTACAGCCTTGGAAACCCTATGGGACAGTTCTACTCTGTCCTGTAGGGTCGTTATAAATTGGAGTTGAAGCCACAGCAACGGGTTTAGTTTTTTTGGTTTGGTTCCAGTTTTGCTACTCATTATGAATTTTGCATGATCCGTACTAGTTAGAGAGTCATCCTTCAGTGTGCTAAATGCAGAGATTTGTCTGAATGCCTTGCTTTCCCAGTGGGTTTAGAGTTAGCCGCACAACTTCCGTGCAAATCAAGCTGAATGTTTCTCTCAATTCACGCTGCGGCCATGTCCCTCCCATTCCTGCCTCTAGGGCTGCATCTTTCCAGCTCAGCCTCACTGGGAAGAGTTTATGAATCCTGTTAAAAAAGATTTTTCTTACAACATTTGGGTGGCTATCATTCTAATACAGTGTTTTGCTTTCTGTAGCACATATTAAACAATTTCTTATGTTCTCCCTTCCAGATTTGCTTAGCATAAGACATTCTCTCCATTTCATCATTTTCCCTGCTGTTTTAAAGACATTATTGTATCCACTCTCCCTTTGTCTCTCATAGGGTTTTTACTTCCTTTGCTGGAGTAATCTGCTCTGTGAGTGACATTTGTTCAGTCATGAGACCTTTACTGTACATACCAGTTCTGTTTGAGGCTGGATGTTTTACTTAGGGCTTTTGCCCTCTGGGTCTGCTTTTTTCTTCTTCCTTCCTTTCTTCTTCTTTTTTTAAATCTCAGTTCTTAGGTTTTGCTGCCACCAGGTGATTGGCCGCCTCAGTAGCGCCGACTATAGTGTAAGGACTACAAGCCTTCCAAGAGTTCCGAATGTGTATTTAGATAAAGTGTAACTATAATTTCAAACAAACCGATCCAAAATTTGAACAGTGAACTAGATTTTTAGAGGGCAAAATTTACAAACAGTGACAAATAACAAACAAAATGCTGTCATATCTCTCTGAACCTAAGATGTACCACCAGGCCAAAGGGCTTCTCTTAATTCATGCCAACAAACAAACTTCAACCGAGCCCCGAACTGCCCTGAAATCCTACGGAAATCCCTTAGCTCTCATCCTCGCTCTAAGGTGATGATTGCTTGTCTTCTCTCTCGTTATAGTGCTCCATGCCTTCTTCTCTTCATCGCTTCCAGCTGATAACCTTGCTTCATGGTCATTGGAGGAAAAAGAATAAAAGCCCCCAGAGTACAATGCCCTCACTTCTTGCTGCACATCTTCAAAGCTCCTTGCATAGCTTCCCTCCTCTGCTTTTTACCCTCACGTTACAGAAGTACAGATGAAAAGACCACAGTTAAAGCACCTGAGCACCAGCTCTCAGCCCTTTCAGCTTCTGAGGAACAACCTCTTTTCTCTCTGGCATCTATATACTGATGGCATCCAACTTTACATCTCTAACCTGAATTCTCCCCTGGGCTCAAGATTCCTCATATAGTTGTCTACTTGACAACTCCACTATGATGTCTGTCGTAGATTGAATTGTGTCCCCTAAAAATACGTGTCAACTTGGTTAGGTCATGATTCCCAGTATTGTGTGGTTGTCCTCCATTTTGTGATTGATATAATTTTCCTGTGTATTGTAAATCCTAATCTCTGCCTGTGGTTAATGAGGCAAGATTAGATTATGTTAAAGAGGATTAGGGTGGGATGTAACAACCTTGCTCAGGTCACACCCCTGATCCAATGTAAAGGGAGTTTCCTTGGGGTGTGGCCTGCACCACTTTTTATCTTACAAGAGATAAAAGGAAACGGAAGCAACTAGAGAGTGGGGGACCTCGTACCACCAAAAAAGCAGCACCAGGAGCAGAGCGTGTCCTTTGGACCAGAGGTTCCTATGCAGAGAAGCTCCTAGATCAAGGGAAGAATGATGACAAGGACCCTCTTCCAGAACTACAGAGAGAGAAGGGCTTCCCCTGGAGCTGACGTCCTGAATTTGGACTTCTAGCCTACTAGACTGTGAGAAAATAAATTTCTGTTTGTTAAAGCCATCCACTTGTGGTATTTCTGTTATAGCAGCACTAGATAACTAAAACAATGTCTAATAGGGATTTCAAACCTGATGTGTCCAAACAGACCATTTTGAACCTCCCTCACCTCCCCACCTGTCTTAATTATCTAGTGCTGCTATAACAGAAATACCACAAGTGGATGGCTTTAACAAACCGAAATTTATTCTCTCGCAGTCCGAATTCAGGGTGCCAGTACCAAGGGAAGGCTTTCTGTCTCTGTCTTCTGTGGGGGAAGGTCCTTGTCATCAATCTTCCCCTGGTCTAGGAGCTTCTCAGCTCAGGGACCCTGGGTCCAAAGAATGTGCTACACTCTCAGCTCTTCTTGCTTGGCGGTATGAGCTCTGTCTTAGTCATCTAGTGCTGCTATAACAGAAATACCACAAGTGGATGGCTTTAACAAAGAGAAGTTTATTCTCTCACAGTCCAGTAGCCTAGAAGTCCGAACTCAGGGCGCTGGCTCCAGGGAAAGGCTTTCTCTCTCTGTCAGCTCTGGAGGAAGGTCCTTGTTAGCAGTCTTCCCTTGGTCTGGGAGCATCTCAGCGTGGGAACCTCAGGGATATTACCTGAGTAAGGGTGTTACAATCCCACCCTAATCCTCTTTAACATAAAATTACAATCACAAAATGAAGGACAACCACACAATACTGGGAATCATGACCCAGCCAAATTGATGCACACATTTTTGGGGGGACATAATTCAGTCCCTGAGAAGGTCCTTCGCCTCTCTGCTCGATTCTCTTTTATATCTTAAAAGAGATTGACTCAAGATACAACCTAATCCTGTAGATTGAGTCCTGCCTCATTAACATAACTGCCTGTAATCCTGCCTCATTAACATCATCAAAAAACCCGTTGCTGTCGAGTCGATTCCAACTCATAGCGACCATGGATTAACATCAGAGAGGTTAGGATTTACAGCACATAGGAAAGTTATACCAGATCACAAAATGATGGGCAACTGCACAATACTGGCATCATGGCCTAGCCAAGTTGACACACATTTTAGGGGGATACAGTTCAATCCATAACATCACCCCTGGCCCAACCTGGGTTTTTATGTTTGTTTGTTTGTTTTTTATCTTAGTCTTCCTCATCTCAGAAAATGGTACCAGCTTTTCATATCAAACCACAGTATTCCCAATTGTTGAAGCCCCAAACCTGAATTCGATTTCTCCAATTCCACTGCACTGCCACCACCGTAGTCCAAGTCACCATCATCTCTTGCTTAGACTCGCCTCCCTGCTTTGAGTCTTGCTTCTACCACCCCTGCCTTGCCCCACAGCACCTGGGGTTATATTTTTAAAAACATAAATCGGATCATGTCAGTCCTTGGCTTAAAAGACATTAGAGACTTCCCATTCCACTTAGAATTAAAATCCACAAATCCCTAGAGGAGCAAGCCATCTACCTGCCTCCCCAAGCCCCTTACACACCTGTCTCCATTTTTCTGTTCTAGCATCCTGTCTCTTTCTTGGACAAGCCAAGCTTTTTCTTACCTGAGAGACTTTGTGCTTGTTTTTGTTTTTCTACTCAGAGCACTCCCCTGAATCTACACATAGATAGTCCTTTTTCCTCTCTCAGTTTCAGTTCAAATGTTGTCATAACCTCAAAGCCCTTCTCTGACCACCTTGTCTCTGGTAGGGCTACCCCACCTATACACTCTCCTTAGTCACTTTACCCTATCTTCACAGTACTTCTCACAATGTGAAATTATCTTGTATATATTTTTTGCTTATTGTTCCTCGTCCCCACTAGAATGTAAAAGCTCCACAAAGATACTGACCTTGTCTGTTCTGTCCATTGCTTTACCTTCAGTACCTAGGACAGAGCCTGGTTTATAAAGGCTCTTAGCAAACTTACTGAATAAATGAATGAGTCTGGTAGGGGGCCTGTGTCTTTTGATGTTCTTCTGAAATATGTGCTTAGGCATCAGCCTCATACTTGAACCAGTGAAGAGCTCAGGTTCTGGAGCTAGACACATGTAGATTTAAATTCTGGTTTGCCACTAGCTAGCTGTGTGACCTTGGGGAAGTTTCTTGATCTTTCTGTGTCTTGCTTTCTTCATCTGTAAAATGGCAGCAGTAGTACCTATCTCACAAAGTTGTTTGGAGAATTAAACAAGATGATGCCTTAAATGAGAGAGCATATAAAGCCTGTAGCACAATGCCTGGTACAGAAAACGGTGAAGACATTTCATATTAAACCATAATATTCCTGTCTTTGTTATCTTGTGCTGCTATAACAGAAATACTACAAGTGGATGGCTTTAACAAAGGGAAATTTATTCTCTCAGTCTAGGAGGCTAGAAGTCCAAATTCAGGGTGCCATCTCCAGGGGAAGGGTTTCTGTCTCTGTCAGCTCTGGGGGAAGGTCCTTGTCATCAATCTTCCCCTGGTTGAGGAGCTTCTCAGTGCAGGAACTCTGGGTCCAAAGGGCGCTCTACTCTCCTGGCTCTTGTTTCTTGGTGGTATGAGGTCCCCAGGTCTCTCTGCTCCCTTCTCTCTTTTATATCTCAAAAGAGATTGACTTAAGACATAACTTATTCTTGTAGATTGTGTCCTGCCTCATTAACATAACTGCCTCTAATCCTGCCTCATTAACATCATAGAGGTAAGATTTACAACACATAGGAAAATTATATCAGATGACAAAATAGTGGACAGTCACACAATACTGGGAATCATGGCCTAGCCAAGTTGACATACATTTTGGGGGGACACAATTCAATCCATAACAATTCCTAATTGCTCAAGCCTCAAGTTTGAATTTGATTTTTACATTTCCACTGCTACCTCCATAGTCCACAGAGTAATTGCCCAGTACATTTTTGCTATTTTTATGATTATCAGTTTTCTCATGTCAGAAAACAAGTTTCTTTTGATTAACCTACCTCACTGTATCAATTGAGGTTCAGTCAGGAAAACCAACACTGAATTTCTTGATGCTAATATTTCATTTACCAAACAAAGAGACATGCCCCCTCTGGAATCTGCTTTTCTTAAATATTGTGCCTGTTGAGTTACCTGTTGAGCTCTGTGTCCGCATTTTGGGCTCTGAAAGCCAAATTTTCATATTGGCACATATTTTGAATGCCAACTGTATGCTAGGCAAAGAGTGTTTAACAAAGTGCAACATAGTTGTGCACTTGCCCTCAAAGACCTTCAACTGTAGTTGAAGGGATAGATAAATGAATAGAGAATTCCACTTGTGGAATAACACCCTTAAAGAATTAGCCATTAGACTACCAAGATTTCTTGAGCTCCTACAGAGTGTCAGGCACTGTATTAGACCCTGACTTTTCAAAGGCAGCATGGAGGGACAGCAACAATCTGGGTGAGAGTCAGCCAGGCTGCTCTATCACCAGATCTGTCCTATGTCTTTCTGACCTTGAGGTATTCACCTTCTTTAGACCACCTCAGTTTTCTGCCCTGTACAACAAGGGTTTTGGGCTACAAAATAACGAAGCTAATTCTTATGTAAGGCTCCGGGAATCTTCTTTTAAGTTTGCAGCTCATAATTTGTTTTTATTTGAATTCAACCAAAATTCCTTTCCTTTCTTTTTTTATTTTGAACAAGTGTTAGAGGAAAGTTGAAAAACAGCACACAAAGATTTATTGTAGAGGCAATCTCTGGATTATGAACGAGTACCATTCCTAAATCTGTCTTTAAGTCGTTTGTACGTAAGTTGGAGCAATTAGGTACAGTTTGTATCTACCGCCAGTTAGTCAAATGTTTGTCTTAGTATATAGTATACCTTTCTCTGCATAAAAAGCATTAAAGAAACACTTCCAGAAACACTCAAACATCTTTAACATAATAATACAGTAATAATAATAGTTTTGATACATATCACAAAGTAGCGCCCATTTGTTATTACCAACCATTGTACGTACCTCAAAGTTTTAATGTAATAGGCTTTATGGGGATTGGTTCATAACTATGGGTTGTTCATAACCATGAGGACTGCTTGTATATACTTCATCCAGATTTCCCAAATGCTAACATTTTGCCACATGTGTTTTATCATTTTTCCTATGTACTTCTCCAAAACAAATGCATTCTCGTGAGTAACCAGCATACAATATTCAAAACCTGGAATTAACATTGATACGACATTATAAACCATGTTCACATTTCGTCGATTGTCCTAATGTCCTTTATTAGGATGAAGCTGCTGCTGCTTATTTATTGCTGTGGTTCAGAATCCTGCCCACTGCATTTAGTTGTCATGTCTCTTTGTTGTTGTTAGGTGCTGTCGAGTAAATTTTTGACTCCTAGCCACCCCATGGTGACAGAGTAGAACTGCCCTATAGGTTTTTCTAGGCTGTAATCTTTGTAGAAGCAGATCGCCGGGTCTTTTTGCCTCAGAGTTGCTGGGTGGGTTTGAACCGCTGAGCTTTGGGTTAGCAGCTGAGGGCTTAACTGTTGCACCAACAAGGCTCCTTCATGTTTTGTTCCTTTAACCTGGTACAAAATTGGCATTCTATTTATGATCTTGACATTTTTGAAGAATAGCATGAGTAGAATGCCCCTCACTTTGGGTTTGTCTGTTTTTTCATGAGGTCATGCATTTTTGTCAGTAATGCTGCACAAATAATGTCTGTCTCAGTGCATCATATCAAGGGGCGCATGACTTCTGTTCTCACTGTAAGGTTACTATTCTTCCCATTGTAATTAGTAAGTATCTTGTGGGGAGAAACTTTGAAATGTTGTCTGTATCCTGCCTTTCATGAGCTTTTGCATACTAGTTTTTGCATCTGATTCTTGCCTGAAATCAGTCTTTACTCATTCTTTTATTGGCCCAGAGTGTATTCACTTAAGCCTTCAGGTCCTCAGCAAGAACCCTCAGGACTGGAAGAACTCATCATTCTTCTGCCTGGAATTTTATCGGTAAGTTTAAGTCTTTTAAGTCTCATTTCCCAAGGGAGTAGGGAGTAATGTGGTAGCCTATGACCATTCATTACCTACTGATAATTTTTTTTTCCTCAGGCTTTTACAAATTGAAATCTCCTTTCAGCTCAAAGGCATTGACCTTCAGACAATTCGCTCCCGCGAGTTACCGGACTGTTACGTCTTTCAGAATAGGGTAAATGTCTTTGTTTTACTAAAGCCATTTTTGTCATCTTTCTGTTTGCCTTTCGTAGATCAGAGTGTAAAGCACAGCAGCCTGTAAGTGTATTAAACTCACTCACATTTAAAATCATTTTAATGACGCTTTATAGCCCTGATGATCCAGAGATCATCAACTTCTGAAAACAAAGCGAGCTCTTTCCACCTTTTTAAAACTAGATTTCTGGGTTGAAAAGAGGAATTTTTGAAATTGGCTTTGACCTGCTATTCTCCTCACATATAATAAAATCGCTTGTCATGACTGTTTTAAGTATTAATAATGTCTTTTCCACCTTCAGAGGAAGTTCTTTGCAAATAAGTAGCAAATGTTTTTAAACCTCGTGCCAGAAGCTGCCACCCTGACCTGAAGGCTAGTTTGCAAAGGAACGATTGTTGCTCCTTTTATTTTGGGAGGGGGCGTGTGCAGTACAAGAGACTGTTCACTTTTGTGGGGAGAGCAAATTGCCTTCTCACTTATATGAAGTTTCATGCTTTATTTATTAGTTAATGTTTATTGAGGACTAAGGTGAATGCTAAGGTATAAGCTGTACAAAACTGTCTTTTAGCAATTCAGAAGGATGCTTCATTCAGCAACATGCAATAAGTACTTAATGAGTCCCTACTATGTGCCAAGTATTTTGCTATACCCTAGAGAAACACAATAGCCATAACAATGGACTCAAGCATACCAAAGATCATGCAGATGGTACAGGACCAGGCAACATGTCTTTCTGTTATACATAAGGTTGCCATGATTCAAAGCCTACTCAAGGGTAACTAACAACAACAGAGAAACAGTGGCCCTTGGGAAACTGATCGCCTAGTGGAGAAGACATATAGCGGAAAAAAAAGTAACTAGAGAAATAAAAGTAATTACAAATGGTGATACTGTAGTAAGGAAGAATGACTTCAGTGGAGACGAGCATGATAATTCGCCTTAGGGTAGGCAAGAGGAGCAGGAAGGATCTGGATGGACAAGGAGAGGCAGGAGAGGTGCATGGAGGAGTGAGATCAGCAAAGGGCAAGATCATTTATGACTATGTCGGGCATGGTAAACAGTGTGAATTTTTAAAAATTGGCTTTCATTTTTTTTTACTTCTGTCTGCTTTAAGAAGTTTCCTGGGTGGCTTAAATGGTTTACACTTGACTGCTAATCTGCTAATCTAAAGGTTGGCAATTCAAACTCACCCAGTGGCACTGCAGAAGAAAGGCCTGGTGATCTGCTTCCATAAAGATTAGAGCCAAGAAAACCCAATGAAGCAGTTCTACTTTGTAACACTGGGGGTTGCCATGAGTGGGAATCAACTTGATGGCAATGGGTTTGGGTTTTGTTTGTTTCTGTTTTCTGCTTTAAGGTTATAAAGGCTTGAGAGAAGTATGTTAGGGCTTCTCCTTGGGGAAGTAGAGATCTTGAGCATCCAAGGTTAGTGGAGGTTTAATTATAGCTTACAGGTATAGAAGTGAGGCCCGTATGGTTTAATTCTTGAGCTTCTGGTTTGGTCATAATGATGTTATTGGAGTACACAGAATATGCTTTGTGTTCAGAGGTGCTAAGGCACAGGTAGATTTGTCCACAGATCACCTACACGTTCAGCTCTCCAGGTTCTCTGCCTGTGAATTTTTTGGATTTCATAATGTGTTCACTCTCAAAACCACTTGGCATGTATCACTTACCAACTTTATATGATTGACAAGTAATGTGGAAGATTTCGGGACATTTGGAAATCTTTTGGATAGGGGAGACATGATAGAGGTTCCAGCAGGATTCCTCTGGCTGCTCCATTGGGAGTGGGCTCAAAGTGGAAACTTCAGGTGTAAGGGAACCAGAGGAGGCCACCCCGATACTGCAGGGGAGATGACGGCAGCATGGTGGAGTGGGGGCATGGTCGAACCCCAGGTCTACCTTGAAGACATACCAGGTGGGATCTGCCAACAGGCCAGATAGGGGGAGGGGGAGTCAAGTCTACCCTGAGACCCCTGCCCAGGCATCTGGAAGGATGCAGCTGCCGTTTGCCGGCATGTGGGAAGCCAGGACAGGGGAGTTTGGGGGCACTTGGAAAGTTCCAGAGCCCAGGTTGGACATGTTGAGTTTAGCCTACCATGGAGATGGTTCAGTCTGCAGCTTTGGAGCAATCTTTGTTGTTTCTGAGAGCATTATATGCAGCCATTGAAGCAAGCAAAAAAAACGATTTCTAGCCTAGTGAAAACCTAGTGTGTCACACCCAAAGACCTAAATGGAAGCAAATGTTTTTGAATTTCATTCTGTATAAAACTGGGCAAATTTCCTTCAGTGTTCTCTTGTCAAAATTGGTGAATTCTAGTTTTTGGTCCTGGAAACTGGTTGGTTGTCTTCTCTAGGATTTCTCTGAACCAGAGGTGTGATGTCCTGGATTTAGCAGAACTTCATATGTTCACCCTTTAGACTATATATATTTTTCCATTAATAATAGAAAGTTGTGAAGAAATCATTGATGAGGCCATTTTTATTAGCATGATTCTCTTTGTAGCAGCAAGCTATTTGGATGCTATTTTTTTTTTTAAGCACAATTTATTTAACAAGCTAAGCTTTCTACTAGGTTATAATCTCTACATACATTTGTGTCTCCAGATTACCTATGACAATAAAGCTCACAGTGGCAAAATCAAAATATATTTTGACAGTGATGCCAACATCGAAGAATGTAAAGTCTTGAACATATCTGGATCTAGTAAGTATGCTATATGCTTGCCCATTGTGGATTATGGATGGTTTTTTAGCATTTTATCTTGGGATTTGTGTGTTTAAAATCGTTTGAGTGGTGATAGGAAGAAAGGGCTCCAGAAAACCACATTTTGAGCATTAGATTCTGTAAAACATATCCCAAAGCTTGCTTTTTTGTTCACTTCAGCAAATGTTTATTACACACCTCTTATGAGAGGCAGCATGGCTTAGGGGTTAAGAGCACAGGCTCTGGGGCCAGACAGCCTGGGTTCAGGTCCTGGCTCCATTGACTAAGCCCGTGATCTTGGACAAGCTACTTAATGTCTCTATGTCTCACTATCTTTTTCTGCAAAATCAGAGTAATAATAGTATTTACCTTCCAGGGCTGTTGTTGTTGTTGTTGGGTGCCTTTGAGTTGATTCCGACTCATAGTGACCCTATAGGACAGAGCAGAACTGCCCAGTAGGGTTTCCTAGTCTATAATCTTTACAAAAGCAGACTGCCAGGTCTTTTTTTTCCTGCAGAGTGGCTAGTGGGTTAGAACCACCAACCTTTCGGTTAGCAGCCGGGCCCTTAGCCACTGTGATACTAGGTCTCCTCCTTCCAGCGTGTTGAGTATTAAATAAGTTAGTATGTAAAGTAAAGCACTAAGAACAAGGGCTGGTGTATAGTAATTTCTAGGCACTATGGGAGCACAGGAGCCCTGGTGGCCCAGTGGTTAAGAGCTTTGGCTGCTAACCAAACAGTCAGCAGTTCAAATCTACCAGCTGCTACTTGGAAACCCTATGGAGCAGTTCTACTCCGTCCTATAAGATCACTACGGGTTGGAATCGACTCGACGGCAATGGGAATGGGTATGGGAACAGAATAATGGACTCAAGCATAGCAACGATTGTGAGGATGGCGCAGGACCGGGCAGTGGGTCGCTATGATTTGGAACCGACTCAATGGCACCTAACAACAAACAACAACGGAAACAGGAAGAAAACACCTTAGCGAGGGAGATGGACATGTTATAAAATCTCCAGTGGGTAGTGGATAGGAATAAGTGATGGAGGTACCAAAAGGTATGAAGATGCAGACAACAAAGATTAATAGTGACTGGAGTAGAATGAGAAATCTAGAAACGATTCTTGGAGGCTTTGATTTGAACCTTGGACAGTGGAGGGGATCAGGGTCTTCAGAGCTGAGAGGGCACTCTGTACAAACCCTCAGTTATTTGCTCAGTCATCATCCTTGAAAGCACCTCTTAATCCAAATGTGTAAAATGGACTACACAGGACCTGTTCTGTTTGCTTACTGAGGGATCTTGATGATGTTAATGATGGATGATCAGTATATATATATTTTAATTTACAAGTATTAATTGAATTTGCCTTTAATCAGATGATCAGAACAGAATAAAATGTAAAATTCTTATAGTTTCTAATTATTTTAGATTTTTTTAAAACTAGGTGTGATTTGTGGTCTCTTGCTTTTAAGTTGTATAATGTGTTCTGAGGATTTTGAAGCTTTGGTTTCAGTATTTTTATTAACTGACTGAAAACTATGATCAGAATACATAGTTTTAGTTTCTGTTAAAAAGTGATTGCTGTTTTCCAGCAGTCAGGCAGTCTCTCAGCCTCTGCCTCTGCCTTTATTTCTCTTTCTCTCTCTCCCTCTCACACACACACGCGTGAATGCACACACACACGCACAGATGCATGTTTTCCAAGTATAGGTTGCGGCCATTTTCTGTGACAAAAGCTGGTGTGGAAATGAGGCCAGCATGGTTTAATTCTTGAACTTCTGGTTTGGTTGTAATGATATTATTGTAGTACACTAAAGTACTTTGTGTTCAAAGACACTCAGGCGCATATGAAATGTGGTTTGGAATAGTCATTATGAAGATCAAAGTGACCAAATTAGTTAGTCAGTCAATCGTGTTGTCAGAACAGTTTCCTTCTCCCCACAGGGTCAGTATGAGTCAGAGTCTGCTCAATGGCAATGGGTGCTCTGAAGACAGGAATTCTGGCTTGCTCTGGTGGCTAGTGAGGAGAAACACAAACCTCGCAGGCCCCTCGTTCTTACATGTGCTTCTCTCAGAGCTGCATCCTAAGAAACCTGATTCTATCACTAGGCAAATGCAAATGTAAGCAAATGTAAAATAAAATGATGTGAAAGCCTTAAAAAGCTGAAATTTAGAAACTAACTTAGGAAAATTGATTTTTTTTTTTTTTCCATATATGAAGCTATGAGGTGGATTGACTAGCCTGGTTTTGGGGGAAGTTGAGAGAGGGGAAGTGGGAAGATGGGCAAGGGAAACATCTGGTGAGAAACTTAAGCTATTTCTGAAAAGTCCTGAAGTTTATACATATTCATACACTTAACCCTAGACTTTTCTCTCACTCTCGTCATCACTCATGTTATCTCAAGGTGAAATATGAGGGAAAATCCATTCTGACATGCAAACCTCATGTTAGTTACGTGACTCCTGTTACCCATCTCCAGGTGTGTTACTAATCTTTACTTTAACTTGATTTTATAAATATAGAAATTTGGGGACCTGGGACTCAGGGAGGTATTGGAGGGTTGGTCTTCCCATTGATGGGTGATGTAAGCAGGTGTTTCAGGGAAAGGGGTTTTGATAAGTTTAAGTAAGTTTGAGAAGCCCTGGGTTCGAATCACACAGACGAGCTGGTGGTGTGTGTGTGTAGGAGTTCTCAGGGCTTGGGAAGGACTGAGTGGTGTGCAGGAATTCTCTAACCAGATTGACAGGGACCAGTGTTTCACAAGCCCAGGTATGGGAAATGCTCTTCTGGGCAACCTGGTTTCAACAGAGTAAGAAAGCAATTACAAAGTTCATAAAATACTTTTTTAGCACACCAAAGCAATCCTCTCAACAAGTAAAAGAAGAGCAGAATACTGCACTGGATTCCCTGTTAGGAACACTTTGTCTTTCTAGGTCTGGGCTTCAGTTTTCCCATCTGTAAAGTAAGCCCAGTATAAACAACCTTATAGAGAATTCCTTCTAGTTGTAGGTTAGGATGGAAAGTACGAGATGCTGTCCTTGCATTTCATACAGTTTCAGTTCCATCTTCCTAAGAACTGCCCCTATTACCTCTGCCTCATTCCATGAACCACCCAAAAAAACTCATTGCCTTCAAGTCGACTCTGACTCACAGCAACCCTGTAGGACAGAGTAGAACTGCCCCATAGGGTTTCTAAGGCTGTAATCTTTATAGAAGCAGACTGCCACATCATTCTCCCACAGAGTAGCTGGTGGATTCGAACTGCTGACCTTTTGGTTAACAGCTGAGCACTTAACCACTGTGCCACCAGTGCCCCTTCCAAGAATCACCATGCCCCACCACCAAAAAAAATAAAAAATAAAAAGAGAGAGAGAAAAAATAAATAAATAAAGGACGTAGGTTTTGGTAGAGTTGTTTTCTTACATACCTATTAGATTGTAACTTGGGGTAACTCATATTTCTTTCTTTCTGTTTATTTAAATTGTGCCTTAGGTGAAGGTTTACAGAGCAAATTAGTTTGTCATTAAACAATTAATACACATATGGTTTTGTGACATTGGTTGCCAACCCTGGGACATGGCAACACTCTCCCCTTCTCGACCTTGGGTTCCGCATTTCCATTTGTCCAACCCTCCCGTGTCCTCCTGCCTTCTTGTCCCTGCCCCTGGGCTGGTGTGCCCATTTAGTCTTGTACACATGGTTGAGCTACATGTATTATTGTTTGTTTTATGGGCCCATCTAATGTTGGGTGAAGAATGAACCTCAGGAGTGACTTCAGTACTGAGTTAAAAGGGTGTCTAGGGGCCATACTCTCGGGGTTTCTCCAGTCTCCGTCAGACCAGTAAATCTGGTCTTTCTTTTTGTGAGTTTTAATTTTGTTCTACATTTTTCTCCAGCTCTGTCTGGGACCCTCTATTGTGATCCCTGTCAGAGCAGTCAGTGGTGGTAACTGGGCACCATCTACTTGTGCTGGACTCAGTCTGGTAGAGGCCAAGGGAGTTGTGGTCCATTAGTCCTTTGGACTAATCTTTCCTTTGTGTCTTTCGTTTTCTTCATTATCCCTTGCTCCAGACAGGTTGGGACCAGTAGATGTATCTTACATGGCTGCTCACAAGCTTTTAAGACCCCAGACGCTACTCACCAAAGTAGGATAGAGAACATTTTCCTTATAAACTGTGTTATGCCAATTGAGCTAGATCTCCCCTGAGACCATGGTCCAGACCTCAGTCCAGTAAGTCAGTCCCTATGGGAGTTTGGATGTGTCTATGAAGCTTCTATGACTTTGCCTTGGTCAGGTTGTGCTGGCTTCCCCAGTATTGTGTACTGTCTTACCCTTCACCAAAGTTACGACTTACGTATTGTCTATTTAGTGTTTTTCCCTCCCCACCCTCCCCTCCTTAGTAACCATCAAAAACTGTTTCTGTGTGTCAACCTTTTCATGAGTTTTTATAATAGTGGTCTTATACAGTATTTGTCCTTTTGTGATTGACTTCTTTCATGCAGCATAATCCCCTCGAGATTCATCCATGTTGTGAGATGTTTCACAGATGCATCATTATTCTTTATCCTTGTGTAGTAGTCCGTTGTGTATATTTACCATAGTTTGTTTAGCCATTCATCTGCTGATGGGCACCTAAGTTGTTTCCATTTTTTTGCTATTGTGAAGAATGCTGCAGTGAACATGGGTGTGCATATGTCTATTCATGTAGCAGCTCTTATTTCTCTCGGATATATCCCTGGGAGTGGGATTGCTAGATCATATGGTACTTCTATTTCTAGCTTTCTAAGGAAGTGCCATATCATTGTCCAAAATGGTTGTACCATTTTGCATTCCCACTAGCAGTACATAAGAGTTCCAATCTCTGTGGATCCTGTCCAACGTTTGTTATTTTCTGTTTTTTTGATTAGCGCCAGTAGTGTCAGAGTGAGATAGTATCTCATTTTAGTTTTAATTTGCGTTTTTCTAATGGCTAGTGATTGCAAGCATTTCCTCACCTGTCTGTTAACCGACTGAATGTCTTCTTTAGTGAAGTGTCTGTTCATATCCTTTGCCCATTTTTTAATTGGATTATTTGTCTTTTTGTTGTAGAGGTTTTTGATTTTCCTACAGATTTTAGATATTAGACCTTTGTTGGATATGTCATAGCCAAAATTTTTTTCCCAGTCTGTAGGTTCTCTTTTTACTCTTTTGGTGAAGTCTTTTGATGAGCATAAGTATTTAATTTTTAGAAGATCCCAGTTATCTAGCTTATCTTCTGGTGTTTGTGCATTGTAATTATGGTTTGTATTGTATTTATGCCAGGTAGTAGGGCTCCTAACATTGTCCCTATTTTTTATTCTATGGTCTTTATAGTTTTTGGTTTATATTTCAGTCTTTGATCCATTTTGAATTAGTTTTTGTGTATGGTGTGAGGTATGGGTCCTGTTTCATTTTTTTACAGATGAACATCAGTTTTGCCAGCACCATTTATTAAAGACTATCTTTTCCCCACTTAATGGACTTTGGGCCTTTGTCAAAGATCAGGTGACTGTAGGTGAATGGATTTACATCTGGGTTCTTGATTCTGTTCCATTGATCAGTGTATCTGTTGTACCAGTACCAGGCTGTTTTAACTACCATAGCTGTATAGCAGCTTCTAAGGTCAGGTAGTGTGAGGCCTCCTACTTTATTCTTCATTTTCAATAGTGCTTTACCTATCCGGGGCCTCTTTACTTTCCATATAAAGTTAGTAGTTAGTTTTTCCATCTCTTTAAATAATTCTGTTAGTATTTGGATCAAGATTGCATTGTATTTGTAGATTGTTTTGGTTAGAATTGACATTTTCACAATGTTGAGTCTACCTTTCCATGAGCATGGTATATTTTCCCATTTAGGTAGGTCTCTTTGGGTTTCTTGCAGTAGTGTTTTGTAGTTTTATTTGTATAGGTCTTTTACATCCCTGGTTAGATTTATTTCTAAGTATTTTATTTTTTTAGGGGTATTATAAATGGTATTGCTTTCCTGATTTCCTTTTTGTAGTTCTCTTTATCGGGATATAGGAATCCAACTGATATTTTTATGTTTATCTTGTATCCTGCTACTCTGCTGAATCTTTCTTACGGAGTTTTCTTGTGGAGTCTTTTTGGGTTCTTGATGTATAGTATCATACTATCTGCAAATAGAAGTAGTTTTACTTCTACTTACCAATTTGGATGCCCTTTATTCTTTTTTTTGCCTTATTGCCCTAGCTAGGATTTCCAGCATAGTGTAAAAAAGGAGTGGTGATAAGGGGCATCCTTGTCTTGTTCCTGTTCTCAGGGGGAATGTTTTCAGCCTCACTCTGTTGAGAATGATGTTGGCTGTAGGTTTTGTATAGATGCCCTTGTAACTCATATTTCTTAATGGTAAGATGGCTAAAGGTGAGTATAAGTGTAGGTGCTAGTGACTCTTCTAATAAGCACTTTACCTAGATTGTTTCACTTCATTCTCATAACTGCCCTGGGAAACAGGTACTATCATTCTCCCCATTTTGTAGCTGAGGAATCTGAAGCTTAGCAAGGTTTAATGATTTGCTCAGTGAATTACATTTACTCACTGGCAGTGCTCAGAACCCACTAAATGAGCTGGTTTACCCTCAGATGCTCTTCAGTACACTCATGCCCTTGCTGTTATTAAATCCCTGACACTCCAGTTCTTCTCTTAGACATGTTTTCTGCAGCAGGTGTCATTGGGGAGCACTCCGACTTGGAGACTCTCCTCTGAAGGTTGCCTGTCCCAAGCCTGCTTCCTCCTCCTCTGACCTTGCTTCTCAGTCTAGTTCCTGAGCTCACCTCTTCTAATTCTGAAGCATCACTGCCTCCCAAATCCATCCTTGTTGCTTTTCTCTTTGTGGTCTCTCTGAGTGGCTATGTCCACCCTTGGACTTCAGTTGCCACTGAGGGCTGGCAGTTCCCATGTCTGCCTCTCTCATCATGGAAGTCCAGACTGAACTCAGTTTACCAGAGACAGAAAACCAGGAGGCATTCTTCGCTGGTCCTTCTACCTTCTTCCCCAGGTCTAAGTGGAATCAACTCAGTGGCAGCGAGTTTGGTTTTTTTGGTTTAATTGGAGACCAGGTTGTGACTCTGTCCTCTGAATCTCTCATAATCTGTGCCTTCTCCTTTCCCTCTGCCTGTAACTTAGCTTAGGCCCTTTGCAAGTTCTAACTTAGATTATTCCACGGTCGTCTCATGTTCTGCTTGATTCTCTTCATTTCTTCATAAACATACTGAAGCATTATGCTAAGCACAAGTGCTGTTGTGTTGAACAAAATCCATGTGATCCCTGCCTCACAGAGCTAATCATTTAGTGGAGAAGATGGACTTTGAATGATAAAATGGTAACTGCTCTAAGTGTTTGCTTGTCCCTGGGTGGTGCAAATGGTTAAGTGCTGGGGTGCTAACTGGAAGGATGGAGGTTCTAGCCCACCCAGGGGTACCTTGGAAGAAAGGCCTGGCAATCTACTTCTGAACAATCAGCTATTGAAAACTCTGTGGAGCACAGTTCTACTCTGGCACACATGAGGTTGCCATGAGTTGGAGTTGACTTGATGGCATTGGGCTTATAAGCATTTGCTATTGTTATGTGCCTGGGGCTGTTCCAAGTGCTTTTCATATATAAACTTGTTTAATCTTATCAACAGCTCTACAATGTAGATAATTTTTTATTCTTACCACTTTTTGGATGAGGAAAATGAGGCACAGGGGTTAAACAACTTCCCAAAGGCTCCGTAGCTTCTTCGTGCAGAGGCAAGATTTAGACCCAGGCTGTGGCCCTTCAGAGACCAAGTCATTTACAGTTTCATTCTGTCTCTGTGCACCATGCTGTGTTGCCTTTGAACATGTAATTACAAGTTCAGTGGCCACCAGGAAAAGGTGAATGAGAGGAGCTGTGGGTGTGTATAATCCTGGAGAGTGCTATGAAAAAACATAGGAGGGGGCTAATAGAGATGGGAATTTAGGAAATTCTGTGCTGAGGAAGGGGATATTTAATCCGAAACCTGAGACTGACAAGGAATAATCTGGACATATGGGGGAGGGGCAGGTGCTGTTCCAGGCAGAGGGAACAGCATGTGCAAAGTCCCTGAGGCAAGAGAGAGCCTGGTGTGAGCAGGGAAGGCTGCCAACCAGCGTGGCTGCAGTGTGGGGTTGGGGAGAGCAGAGAGTAGCAGGTGATGGAGCTGCAGATGTGGGCAGGGGGCCAGGCAGGGAGGAGCTGTGGGTGGGATTCTTCTGACCATGAAGTCTGAGAGAAGCTAGGGTTACAGTTTCATTTCCGTCTAGTGCATTCTCCCTGCTACTGTGTATTCCAAAACAAAAATCTGATTCTTACTCTCCTCCTAATTTCCATTCCAAGAAGTTATTTTCTCCAGTTGCTGAGAAAGCTTATTGAATTGGCATTCTTTGCTGGGAAAGGGCACAGCGAGGCGGAGGAGCAGAATTAGAGATCCTGAGCGGTAATGTTCTAGATTGTTTGTTCTCACTAATGGCAAACTTGATGTCTGTGCCTTTTATGTGAAAGAACTTTAGAGAACTTCAGCAGTTTTGCCTCTTTTGAATGGAGCCCAAATGGACCACCTTCTGTTGAATTCTCTTCTATAGTAGTTACAAATAAATATATTTTAGTGTATTTATTAATAGTCCGTATGCTTTTAAATGTATGACTCTTCACACCAGGGAATGTTTTACCTTATTTATGGACTTCAGCATGAATGCAGTCTCATTTCTGATATTTACCATTTTGTTTTAACAATAGACTAAACATTTATCATTTGAATTGCTTTTCAGATTGCCATCCTTATTTGGAAATTATTCCTGAGTAAGGTGTGTTTAACATTTCAATCCTGTTTTTGTTCCTCAGTTCAGAAAAATACCCAGTATGTCCTTGTGTTTGATGCATTTGTCATTGTGATTTGCTTGGCATCTCTGATTCTGTGCACAAGATCCATCATCCTTGCTCTAAGGTTACGCAAAGTAAGTAAGTGTTTGCATTTTCTCCTTCCCCTCTTGGCTTCTGCCCTCCGTTTGCCGAAACAGTGAACCACTGATGGTGTGTCATCCTGCCCTTTCTCGTCAACTAAATTAGATTCCATTGAGTGATTGCCCCCCTAACGAGGCTTTAATCAGCCTGGGGTATAGGAAGTGAGTAAAGCCTGCGGCAGGTCAGATGGGATCAGATAATTATCCTGCCTAAAACGGTGCTAATAAGCACAGGTGTGCAGTAGTGAACCCTCAAGCTTGTGAATGTTTTGAGAATAAACAAGGCCCTTTAAATTCAGGAGTGATCTTAAGAACAGAGTAATAGCATGTGTGGGTTTCATCTTTTGTCTTCAAGTCAGAGTTCATTTTGACTGAGACAGATGGTAAATGGATTATAATGAGGCATAAAATACTTTATTCTATTTTTTAAATAGTTTTCGAATTCTCCCCAGGGTTTCATTTTACCTTTTTACCCTCAGGACTTTTCTGAACATACTCCAGCTCCCCACAATTTTATTCTAGTGTTTGGCATGTATGTGAATGTATACTGGTGTCAGGGGAAGTAGGAAGGAATTTGAATATCATTTGTGAAGGCATGAAATAGTCAACATTCTACTTTCCTTGATCTTGACCTTTTGAATTTACTTTGTAAACTCCCATCTCCTCAACCCCCTCGATATTCTGAATCTGAGATCAGAGTGCTGGCTCTGTCACAGTGAAGGGGTCAGCACTGGGACATGATTAGAAGCTCACACTCCAGGGCCAGAATGCTTGGATTCAAATCCTGGCTGAACTTCTCTGAGCCTCAGTTCCCTCCTCTGGAAGATAAGGCTAATAGTACCTACTTCATAGGGTTGTTGTCAGATTGAATAAGTTGATATATGTGAAGTATTTGGAATGTCCTACGTGTTAGCTATTATGACAGGAGTCTGTCAGGATTAGAGTATAAGGCATCTGTTTAACTTTTGAGTGAATTTAGCAGGCACATGAATGCTTATTGCTGGGGTAGATGGCGGGGGAAACTGTGTGCTATAATCCTCGCCAAGCGGGTATAACAAGTTGGAAAAGAGAATGGCCTATCACTTTACAGCCAAGAACGCTGTTTCATGCTTGTCTTCTTCCTGAAGTCAGTGTGGTTTGTAAGGAATGCTTTTTAAAATGTTTGCCATAGAGATTTCTAAATTTCTTCCTGGAGAAGTACAAGCGACACGTGTGTGACGCTGACCAGTGGAAGTTCATCAACGGGTGGTATGTCCTGGTGATCATCAGTGACCTCATGACAATAATTGGATCCATCTTAAAAATGGAAATCAAAGCAAAGGTGAGGCACAACTCATTTTAAGTCTTTTTGTTCTTCATATTCTTCCTGATGACTTTAGGCATTTTAAGATACAAAATCCTTATGGAGAATAATTTGGTTCTAGTGTTTTCTCTTTTCTCACGTCTGTACAAGTGAAGGAGACCCTGGTGGTGTAGTGGTTAAGAGCTATGGCTGCTAACCAAAAGATTGGCAGTTCGAATCCACCAGCCGCTCCTTGGAAACCCTATGGGGCAGTTCTACTCTGTCCTATAGGGTCGCCATGAGTTGGAATCAACTTGACAGCAACGGGTTTGGTTTTGGTTTTTGGTATACAAGTGAAGCCTCCTGTGACTTAATTCCTCCTGAAGGTAAAATAAGGAAGCTGATACCCTATTAAAACCTGTTGCCATCAAGTCAATTCTGACTCATAGTGACCCTATTGGACAGAGTAGAACTGCCCTATAGGGTTTCCAAGCAGCGGCTGGTGGATTCAAACTGCCAACCTTTTGGTTAGCAGCCAAGCACAAATACCTTTGTCCTAGTTACCTAGTGTTGCCACTGTAACACAAATACCACAAATGGGTGACTTTAAAGAATAGAAATTTATTTTCTCGCAGTTCTGGAAGCTAAAAGTCCAAATCAGGGTCTCGGCTGTGTTGATTCCTTTCTTGTTGGTAGTCCCGACTGTTCCTTGGTTCCTTTGCTTGACGTCTGTCTTCCCCCATGTGTGTCTGTGTGTGTGTTCTGGTCTTTTTATAATTCAGAAGTGATCAGACTTAGGATCTACTCTACACTGGTATGACCTCATTAACATAACAAAAGAAAACCCTTGTTTCCAAACAGGATCACATTCGACACATACGGGGTGGGGGGCACAATTTAATCCATAACGATCCCCCAGGAAAGTTGGCAGCATCACCAGCCTAGTAACTGAAGTTTGACAAGATTGGTTATTTGGGCTGCTTTTTTTTTTTCAAGTTGTGAAAGGAGCAGCTGACCTAAAAGCCAATCACTGTGACCAGAGTAATAAATATGTGCGCCCTGAGCCAATGGCAACAATCCATGATTGTTTGGTTTGCCAGATGGAGGTGAGGGGAGGAATATTCAAGTGGCTACCAGGTGCCAGACACTTTATATAAATTTGTTGGCTTTATCTCAAAACAGCCAGTCTTGACTCTTCCTTCATCCAGCCACCCTCCCCTTCACACTATGCTGTCAATCACCAAGTCTTACCAGCTTTACCTCCTTACCACTTACGTGTCTCCCCTCTTTATCCCGACTACCTCTAGCTTCTTTCAGGCCATCTTCCTCTCTAGCTTGGACTGCTACAGCAGCCTCCTAATTGGTTTTTCAGCCTTCAGGGAACCTTGTATACCTCAGAGTAATTTTTTCTGGAATCGTCTACCTCAGTGTTAAAATCATGTATGCCTCCTGAGGCCTACCATTGGATGAAGTGGCCTCTCCTCAGCGTGGCCTCCATGGCTCACATCACCTGGCTCTGCCTCCCGCTCTGGCCCTAAGCCCTCGCTGACCCCATGATACTGCCCCTCTCGGACGCCTTGCCGTTCTCAGCACTGTGCCTTCGTTCAGCAGTCCATTTACTTACTTACAGTGCTCTCTCCCAGCCTGTCCTTGGGGCCCAGCCCCACTCGGGGGTCACGCCTGTGAGAAATCCTCGTGACCGTCTATACACATGTCTCTCATTGCCCTCAGCACATTATATTAGGGTGGTGTTTATGTGTTTGCCTCCTCAACTAGACCTAGAATTCTTTGAGAGCAGGAAATGTGGTAGTATATCATGTTTGAGGTTTCTTTCAAAAGTAACTGAACTGTATTGTTTGGTCTTCACAAACACCATTAGTTTATATTCTTTAATGCCTAATTCAGGGGTAGATGAAACGTCTATTTCAGGATATTATTTGGAAAAAAAAATTGGTTCAACTAATTGAAATATTAAAAGGAAATAAGAAACTCATTTGGAAATGAATTCTTTATTTCTTCTTATTCTCTTCCTTTTCTTTTTAAAATTCTTAGTATCACTTATAGGGAAGCAGGCAGTCCATTCTTCCCCAATCCATTTGAAGTGAAGCTAGTACCGCTGATGCTGTAAACTATTACTTCTTTGAATAAAGCTCAGTACAGTAGAATATTTTACTCATCTGTCTTTTTTTTTTTTTTTTTTTTATTCCTTAGAATCTCACAAATTACGATCTGTGCAGCATTTTACTTGGGACATCTACGTTGTTTGTTTGGGTTGGAGTCATCAGATACCTGGGTTATTTCCAAACATATAATGTAAGGACGTGGTATTGAGTAGTGCTGCTGGGACTGTGGCTCATTTATTTTGCGGGGTCTAGTAGGATACCTCTAAAATATTCTTTTTCATGTCCCCCATCCTGTTGATTTTTTTCAGGTGCTCATTTTAACGATGCAAGCCTCACTGCCAAAGGTTCTTCGGTTTTGTGCTTGTGCTGGTATGATATACCTGGGCTACACGTTCTGTGGCTGGATTGTCTTAGGACCTTATCATGACAAGGTGTGTAGGGATAATTCTTCCTTCCACAAATTAGGTACATGGGACCCTTACACGTGGGTTTTCAGCACTTACCTGCTTCTCACTCTTCTCCAGCACACACCCGTGACATCAGTAAGCACACACCTTTGCGTTGGTTTTCCTTTTCTTTTCAGGATATTGAAAGGACTTCAGGATATTAAACGAAAAATTGCTAGGAACCAGAGAGCACATTTCATAATTGTCAGGGACAGACTTAAAGTGTCTCCTGTTAACCCAGCTGATCATCAAATGAGAAACGTTTGAACATGAATTCATTATAGTAAAAATGAAAATTAGGTGAGGAAAATCATCTTTCTGATTTAAAGTATTAGGTTGTTTTTTTTTTTTCATCCAGGTTAGTTGGGGAGAATAAAGATGGGCAAAGACTCCTGTGAAAGACCATATTAGATTTATGACTGAATTGATAACGTCTTGTCTTTACAGGTGGTTTTGATTACAGCGTCATCTCTGAGCCTTATTAAAGATCAGTATCTGAATTCTAAACTATTACTGAGCTTCAGTCAGAATCATTATCTGAAGGACAGCACAATTATGCTCAGATGTTCTGGTTCAAAAATGATAAATTTGATCGGTAATAAAATCACTGTCAGGAAATGAAACTAGGTGGGTCTTATTTTCAAACCCTCCAAAAAGAAAAAAGAGTTACTGCATCTTATAGTTTTTCTTCTGTGCGCCTGTTACAGTTGGAACAACAGCAGCAACAGTAACAGCTGACGCTGCTCATGTGTTAGGCACTGTGCTAAGTACTTCTGTATCCTCTCACGTTTAATTCCCACAACATCCCAGGCACCGTTAGCCTCACTCTGGCTCTATGAGGCAAAAAGAGGTTAAGATGCAAAGGATTATTTCCAAGCTTGTATGACATCTTGGCCTTAACTTTTGACCTTAATAATTGGATTTACCAAAACGTGTGTGATCAAATCTGGGTTGCAAGTTATTCACAAAGAGGAAGCAGTCTACAAAGTTCGAACTTTCCATGCTGTCCTTCCAAAATAACGCCTAGTAACCTGCACATCCAGGCCTTGTCCTCTTTAAGCATCATATTTAATACATCCTTGAATAGTTACTATTTTTCCTATTGGAGAAACTGTGCAGTTAACAAAGTGACAAGCTCTGGGTTAGTAATAAATCTTGAAAATCTTATTGCTCTTCCAATTCTATGTCACTGCTTTAAAGGTGACTCACGAGTAAAAAATGCTCTTTGTTATGGTCTCTCTGATCTGGAGAATTTATACTGCCTAGGAAAATTGACGATTTTTTCTTGCCTCGTGCTCTGAAAGCATCTCCACATCGTTGTCACTAGAGGGCAATGTTGCACTGTGTGGAAAAATGCAGAGCCTGAGGATCTGGGCTTTAATTCACTGGCCCTAGGACCTGGGGAACAAGTGGTTCTGTCTCCTTTGCTCTCCATCTCCCCTACCCCCTCATTATTCTAGAAGGCGCTTGGGTTATGTTGCTTGAATGTTACTAAAATAGTGAGCATTCTTGAGTGCTATGAGCCGGGCATGGTGCCCAAGTTCTTTACCTGTCTTACTATGCTAACCCTCACGGTAACCCTGTGGGAAAATATTGTTATTCCTGTTTTACCTACATGTGTTAGATAATTTGCCTTGGGTCACGTCGCTTAGTAAATAGCAGAGGTCTTAGTAAATAGCCTAGGTCTCCCTGACCTCAATGCACATGCTCTAGCCAGTCCCCTGTAAAGCTTTTCTTGACATTATCCAAAATGGGCCATTGCAAATGAGCATTTAGTTTGACCCAAGCAGCAGGACAGTACTTCTAGATCAACTTTGAGAGGAGAGCCATACAACCAGTCTTCTTTCTCTAGACGGATATCAAGATCTCCTCATGGAAAATGAGGCTTATTTGCTTTGTGAGTCTGACTGCATTTCCATATGTCAATCCTGCACTTTCAAAGGATCCAGGTGAAATTGAGATGCTCTGGATTGACACTGTCCAATAAAAGTGTAATGTGAATGAAAAAATGGCGTGGTGGAGGCATCTGACCTCGTCTAACTTCACAAGGGGGGAAGGAGAATCAAGATCAACAGCCAACGGCTGATTCCTGTGAAGCGGAGGTCAGACATACCACCTCTCTCCAACTTTTTTACCGATTCTGACACCAGTCATCTCTCCATGGCACTGTATTTCTCTGCTGGGTTCGATAATTTGTTGCAGTGGAAGCACAGAACTCACAGACCATACTCACAGTTATGGGGGTTATTAGGGAAGTAACAGGTTACAATTCAGGATCAGAAATGACTCAGGATACAGTTCTTCAATCAAGACAGCCTCTTCTCAGCTGTGCCCGCAGACCGGTCTCTCTCTGACCCTCAGCTCCTTAGCCTGGCTTCTGCCCTGGTTCGGCAAGTGTTACGAATCTCTTTAGCTCCACTAATAAGCACCCAGAGACACCCTGGTCCACCAGTAAGCCTTGGTCTGAAGGCACTCAGCTCTCTAACTCCATGGGCCTGCAAGCCTAGCTCTGCTGACAAGTGCCTGGAGGCTCCCCACTCTGCCAGCAAGCCTCCTGCCCAAAGGCTCTCAGCTTTCTCACTCAGTGGGCCAGGAAGTCCACTGCACTGTCTCCTGCTGGTCTCCTGGTTCTGTTGCCTCTGCTGCTGTGGTTTCTCTACTGCTTCTGGCCGTCTCCAGCGTTACAGCTCTCTCTCTCTCTGTCTTATGGGTTTAGGAGGTTCTGAGTGCAGGGATCCCAGGTCCAAAGGACTCACTCTGCTCCTAGGTCTTCTTTCTTGGTGGTAGTGAGGTCCCTCTGTTCACCTTTGGGATGGCTCACTTTAAGCCTAGCGGGATGGTGGAACTGACCAACCCCTCGTTAGGGTTCCATACACCTTATTTGAATAGTCCCATCCCCACAAGGGTGCTATGCACCTCATTTGCATTATTAGCAAGCTGCTCAATCCCCTTGGTGGGTCACAAGCACTTATTTGTATATAGCCTCACCCAGTCATTTGATGGGAGTTACAGTACCATGGCAAGAAAGGCCATATAAAAGCAATCCGTTGCACCACAGTGAGTTACTAATGAGAGCCATGCTTTTTCTTTAAAAACTTCTAGTAGACACACTAAAGAAATTTTAAAAAGACACAAATGAAATTGATTTTAATAATATATATTCTTTAATCCAATACATGTACGATATTATTGCAGCATGTAATCTATATAAAATATTGGTATATTTTATATTCTTTTTCTTTATTTTTATATTAAATGTTTGAAATCTGCTATGTATTTTGCAATTATAGCGCATCTCAATTCCGACTAGCTACATTTCAGGTGCTCAGTATCTACACAAGGCTAGTGGCTACCATATTGGACACTACGCCTCTAGAATTATGTCTGTCATTTAATGTTAGCGTCCATTTATCCCCTTGGAGGAGTAGAAGGACAAGGGATGTCTCTAAAGAGTTGCCCAGCAGGTCTGTTTGTAGCATCTCTCTCCCATCCCTAGTTAGGCTGTTATGTTGAGGAAATGGATACTTGAGTTAGAAATTCAGTGAATGCACTAGTCAGTGGTGGGAGGAAGCCTTCACTTTGGTTCTAGAATTTTGTGCTTTTCTTCTCCATATCCTCCTTATTTGAATCTGAAGTTAGAAAATTTTAATTTCTCAGTGCCGCTAACCACCCTCCCCAAAATTTTTAATTCAAGCTGTCAGAATTTTCAGGTTCTGTTGAACCAGAGGGCCTTAAGTGTTCCCTGCAGGCCTGAAACACTGAGTGCTACAGCAAGCATTTTCTAGGAGTTTTAAAATCATAGCAGCCTTCAGTGTGGAAGTTAACTCTTTTTTAAAACACAAAACAAACAAAAAAACCCTAAAGAAGAAGTATCAGGAAAACTATAATTTTACCCTGTTTGATTGACAGCAGGAGTCCCACAACTTTTTAGCTTCTTGTTTTCCTGTGGCTCAGCTGAAAGGAAATAATGATACAAAAGGGTGTCCTGTCCAAGTTTGTTTCCAGCACTAATGGAGTTTGGCATAGTGCCCTTTCAAAATGTCTGGGCACAGAGGGTTAGAGACTGTTGATGTTCTTCCAAACCTCATCTTGAATTATTAAACATTACTCTAATGCAGCTTTTATGGTTCCAGAGGACTTTCTTACTGTGAGGAGTATATTGTAGTCTTGCGTTGTTCCCATTTTACCAATGAGCAGACCAAGGCATTGAAGAATTGTTGGATTTCAATGATGCCATGGTGATGCAGAACCTGCATTACAGCTTCATGCCTCCAAGACCTCTGATTCTTATTCAAAAGAACAGTTAGCCAGTCAAAAAATTTTTGCATGAGGTACTTAACACCAGTTCTTGAAGAAAATTTTTACATCATTCTCTGACATAAGGCATTCCAGGATATGTTTTTATTCAAATGAAGGTTCTTTTTGGCTCCATCACGAAATTATCATCACTTGTGAAACAAATGTTTGCTCCTCACTGTGGTTCGATAGAACCTAGGGGGACTCTTCATGGAAACATCCATTTAATGTTTATTAAATGTCTGTGGTGCACCAAACATTGCCAAGTTCTTTGAGACCAAGTTCTTAGAGTATAGGGAGTGTGGCTTGTTCTCCTTTGCCATCCCAGTGTCCAGCATGGTGCATGGAACATGGTAGGTGGCCAACAAGTTTGTTGAATGCACAAGAGAGAAAGACAGCATTACCTGCATTCGAGGAGCTTACGATCTCATAGCAATGGAAGCAACTCTCTATAAATGCAGTCCTTCTAGGCTGGAAGAACACTAGGACATTATTTCTCTCTTAGGTATTTCTCAAGCTCACCTCTAGTATGAAATTTGGCTACTGATGACTCTGGTTCACAGTCATTTCTTGTGGCACAGAATGACAAAGTCTGCGCCAATTGTTTAACTTATTGGTTCTTTAACTTTATGTGAGTTAAAATAATTCTCATGTGCATAGAGGAAAGGGAGGTATAATGGCTGTAATTAACAGCCACATTAACGGTGAGAGGTATTTTGTCTGGACTGATACTAAGTAACTGCACAGGAAACTGAGGACTAATTTGATATGTTCCGACTAACTGGCTATTTGCAGTTCTGAAACTTGAAGCACAGACTGTTAGGAATTATTGAAACTAAGAAAAAGAATTGACCAGATTCTGAAATTATGAGAAATATGAATTATTAATGGTCCCGTCAGAGTTGTAACTGGCATCCACAGAAACCAGCTTTAACTTCATTGCCTGAAGGCGACTGGAGGGGATGGAAAATATTTACTCTGGGAATGCCTTTATTAAATAATTTGCATATTGTTAAATGATTTGCTCACCCAGATATTCCCTCCAGGCCTCTGTTGAGAGTGACCTCAGTCTAGTTGCTCGGTGTTGTTGTGAATGCAGCAAAGGTGTGGGTGTGACCCTTACCTGTGGTACACTTGTGTACCTTTTCCCTTGGCCACAAACTTTATCCCGCCCTGTTCAGCCGCGGGGCGGGGAGTGTAATACATAACATTTGGTACCTAGTTGGAGTATGTTGTTAATTGCTGTTGAGTCAGCTCTGACTCAAGGCAACCCTGTGTATAGCAAAATGAAGTACTGCCAGGTCCTGCACCATCTTCACGATCGTTAGTATGTTTGAGTCCATTGTTGCGACTATTGTGTCAGTCCATCTCGTGTGAGGGTTTCCCTCACTTTCGTTGGCTTGCTACTTTACCAAACATGATGTTGGTGTATGGAGAAGTGTGCATAAAACAGAAGACCATCGAGTAGTTTACTTTGTGGTCCTGAGTAATATTGAAAACTGAAAGATACTATGGACTAGCTGCCAGGGCAGGATGCCTTGAAGTAGAATTTGAAATAGCCGTTGAATGTTGACTTGATGTGGACACAGAAAGGAAGAAGAAGAACATAATAGGTACAGAGAATAAGTCCTATGAGGAAAACATGTAAAAATGAGCCTGGCATTCTGGGAGGAGAGAAGCACAGTGTGTTAATGTTAATGGCTAGGTGGAATGAAGCCACATGAAGGAGAAACTTGTTCAAACCTGGTGAGCCCTGGTGGTGCAGTGGTTAAGCATTCGGCTCCTCACCAAAAAGTTGGTGGTTCAAACCCACTAGCTGCTCTGCAGGAGAAAATACCTGGTGATCTGCTGTGGCAGAGATTACAGCCTTGGAAACTGTATGCAGCAGTTCTACTTTGTACTATAGGGTCATTATGAGTCAAAATCCACTTAACTGCAGCACGTTTGGATTTTGTTTGTTTGTTATGTTTTGTTCTGTACTTTGAGCCCAGCCTTTGTATATTCTTGCAAGAGAAATGTTCTGTGAAGTTTAGATTTTGCTTCAGCTTGGACCCAAGGATGAAGAGGCTGGAATGAAGAAGGCTTCCTTGGAGGTGATCGTAATAATCCAGATTTAAGTGTTGCCATCAGAGTGGAGTAGGCAGGGTAGATCAGTGAAACATGTCATAAGAACAGACAGGTCTTAAAAGATTGAAGAGAATGGAAAATTAATTGATTCAACACACAATTTTAAGTATTTGGTTATTTTGGAGTAAAATATTTCCTTGATAGGAAATTGGAATCACTGACATAATAAGGACATGTAGAAGGAAAGTCTGGGTTTGGTTGAGAGGGGGACATTTTGCTTCATTGCATGTGAAGTGATAGTACAACTGCTGAGTGAAGAGGTCCCACAGGCATTCAACAAGGAGTTGAGCGCCCCCAAAGCCACACTGCCTTAATGAAAGTACAGATTCCCACCCCTAAGAACGGGATTTGGTTCAAAGTTCTACAGTCACTCACTTCACCTGCTTTTTCTGAAATCTCTGTTTTCTTTTATCTCTTAGGTCATTATTATTCTTTAGATAGAAGCTTTTCACATTACTCTAGTGTTTTAGCCCTCTGGCCCTAGAAACAATAGTTTATTAAGCACCTGCTATTTGTTTTTAGTGGATGTGGCAGTAGAGTTATTCAACCACTTCTACCTAGGAAATATGACTAGCCAGCTACAGGATTCCAGTGGTACTTCACGTTGGCCTCAGCTCGTCCATAGTTTCATATATTGCATTTTCATATATTGCTGGTTGCAGTACAGAACTGCTTCAGTTCTTTCAGAAAGCAGTGTGGCAGATTATAGCATTAGACCCAATAATAGAAAAAAAAGCACTATACTTAGAGATGTAATTACATTGCTCCTTATATTAGCAAACATTATCGGGATGTCCAGTGACAGGGAAATAATTAAATTTGGCATTTGTAAGAAATGGTCTGTTCAACAACTATTAAATCGTCTCTAAGTGTGAATAAGGTGAGAAGATGCTTATGTTAAGTAGAAAAATAATCCAAAATGGTAAGGCAGTACGACCACAGATATATTAAGAAGTACATAGGAAAATACTGAAGGAAATGCCAAGAGATTATCTTCGAGAGTGTGGAGGGGTATTTTTTTGAATAATGTGTTCCTACTTCTTGTGGTATTCTAGATGTCTTGAAATGAATGAGTTACTCTTAATAATAGTAGTGATTGTAATAACTTCCACAAAACAAGCTAACTAGATAGCTCTCTGCTTTTTAGTGTAGTATAAATATGTCTCAGAATAATTTTTGTTTCCGCCCTACAGTTTGAAGATCTAGGCACAGTTGCTGAGTGTCTGTTTTCTCTCGTCAACGGTGATGACATGTTTGCAACCTTTGCCCAAATCCAGAAGAAGAGCGTCTTGGTGTGGCTGTTCAGCCGCCTGTATTTATATTCCTTCATCAGCCTTTTTATATATATGATTCTCAGCCTTTTTATTGCACTTATTACAGATTCTTATGACACCATTAAGGTAAATAATTATCAATATTTGCTGCCAAAACACTACTGCAAATTCTGTATAGATTGTAACATAGGAAAATAGTACATTTTTTCACTTAAGGTTTTGAGATTTTATAGAAAAGAAACTTTCTAGGTGCTAGAGATTTAACTTCAAATATGCATTTAGGTCATTGTCCATATTACTGCAGATCAGAGTGGAGTGGTTTGGAGGTGTGGTGGGAAAAAGGAAATGGGTAAGGATGGGCTAAGGTTGGTAAATCAAGTAGCCTGGTGGCAGGTCTCAGCATTGACAGACGGACCTGCCTGTGGGGCTACCTGGAACTTAGGTTTTGAGTAGCAGCTCTTGGTGATAAGGGGCAGACAACACCTTGACAACTCTCCACATTTTGACACACCTATTTACTGGATGAAGGAGCCCTGGTGGTGCAGTGGTTAAGCACTCAGCTGCTAACCAAAAGGTTGGCAGTTCGAATCTACCAGCTGCTGCACCGGAGCAAGATGTGGCAGTTTGCTTCCGTAAAGATTACAGCCTTGGAAACCCAATGGGGGCAGTTCTACTCTGTCCTGTAGGGTTGCTATGAGTTGGAATCAACTCACCCCACGGGTTTGGTTTTTTGGCATATACTGGATGACCTGGCCACTCCCATATGGCCTTACATCTTTTTGGCTGTTTCACTTCCTACCTTGCTAAGGCACCTGATAGGTTCTGTATCCTTTCAGACTGGGCTCATTAAACTGTTTAGTAGCTTGAAAGAAGCTCTGCTTTCTTGTCAGTGGCACCTCCAAAGCAGATGGCGGCGCTTGGAAAACCCCATTTCAGATCCAGTGTCTGAACAGCAAGGGGTGCCGTGCCAGTGCCTTTGGGTGCTGTCCTCTGCTTAAACCCTCCTTAGATTTAACTCAGTAGAAAGCTGTCTGATTGGAAAAACTCCTGAAGGCTTTTTTGTGTGTGGGGAGAGATTAATGTTCACATGATGGTTGGCATGAGAGGGAAGAGCTTCGTCCCTTGCTGTGTAGCCTTGAGTATTTGACATGGCAGTATCCCTGAGAGTGGGCCAAGCTGCAGTGTTGAGGGGGATGACTTCACTGAGTGCATGGGGAGGGGTTCTCAGGGTCTGCTTGGAAGGACCCTCTGCCTTCTGCTCCACTAAGTGACGAACTTCTATAAAAGTAGAGGATATGAGGATTATTTCCCAGGCAGATTCTGCATTGGCTTTGTGGGAGAGGGGAAGGTTTTATCTGGGCTTGCAATGAATATGAAAGCTTTAGACTTTTGGCTGCTTCCTTCATTCCACTTATTAGCATACCCCTCCCCTACCCCACCCTGGCTTTCTTTCTGCAGTTTTCCTTTGGATTGTTCTCTGTTCCCATGGTGGCCCTGGCTTGGTGTTCTGGGACTGACAGGTTAATTCATCATGGTTAATATCAGTTCTTGGATCTAGGCTAGCAATGTGGGAGAGATTTATTTCAGCAAAGGTAGATTTGTTTGTTGACAAAGGGAGCAATTTGTCATGCTCTGAAATAAGGTAACAACATTGTGTGCTTTTTGAAAAGAAATACCAACAGAGTGGACTCCCTGAAACGGATCTTCAGAAATTCCTGAAGGAATGTAGTAGCAAAGAGTTATATCAGAAAGAGCCCTCAGCCTTCCTGTCCAGCTTCTGCTGTCTGAGGAGGTCAGTATTGTGTTTAATCAGGTCTCCATTGTCCTGAGGTGGGAAGCTCTGCTTCCTTAAGAAAGAGTCATTCCAACTTTAACATTGCACTCAGAAATCAGCTTATTATGGGGAATAATTAATCTTTCATTTCTTTACTCCCACTGAAATTGGCTTTAGAAATGGATCGTTTCTTATAAAATAGGGTGTATAGTTACATGACATGGTTGAAATCTCTTAGGGATATTATGAGACTATTTTGAGAAGGCATGAATAATGTCCCTGAAGCCAAGAAGGTGAACTCATAAGTGGCCAAAGTAGAGACCTCAAAGCTCTTATGTTTAGAGAGGGAGCCCTGAGAACGTCAAAGGCATTTTCCCTTGTCACAGCATGTGGTACAAATAACCTTTCTTGAGCTCGAGAAGAAGCTGTACATGCCCTTGGTTAGAAACATGGTCAGAAGCTCTTCATTCACCAGCTGCACTTTCTGCTGTTTATCAGGATGAGTATGAAAATGGTCTAGACCTCAGTGGACAAAGCATACCACATAGTGGTTTGAGGCCTAGACTGGGGGTCAGACAAGGACCATTTTCTTGAATGTGCCCATGTCTGTTTTCATCTGAAGTCAGGGGAGGATGGTGCTGACTAAAAGCTATCCTTATCCCATGTTTTCTGAGAAGGATTCTCTAAACCAAATTCCTGAAGGAAGATGGGAGAACATAATTGCTACTTAAAACCGTAGGATGTATTTTTTTGTTAATTCATACTGCATCTTGAGATTTTAAATGACATGATTAAGCATTTCTAAAGAAGGAGTCTGGTAAATATGAAATGAGGCTTCTAAGAAGAGTTACTTTTTTAAAAATCCATTTCATCCTCTCTGAACATTATAGTGCTGCCATGGAAGCTGGGATAGAAGGAAATTAATTTTCTTAACAGGCGGCTACCTCTTAAGAGTTACCTTACATTGGCAGTGTAAGGAAGGGGAGGTCTTATCTGGGCTTGCAAGGAATATGAAAGCTTTAGACTTTTGGCTACTTCATTCCCCTTATAAGCACACCCCTCCCCTACCCGACCCTGGCTTTCTTTCTGGAGTTTTCCTTGAGTAAGGGGAATCCACCACCTTGACAAGTATCTCAGAATTGATTTTTTAATGTACAATTAACTGTAAAGAAAACAAAGTTCTTTGGGAAACGTAGTTGTGAATTCTGAAAAATAACTGATAGGTCTTTGGTGCTTGATTTTTGGACCCTGGTTTGTACCACAAAAAGCCCCAGGAAGTTAAGTGTTTTCCTGTGAAGCCATATGGAATGAGAGAAGACTTATTGACAAGATGGGGTCTGAGTGGGGAGGAAGAAGGGAGCAGTATCAACAGATATTTGTCCTCACGTGTGCTGAGGGTTGATGAGGAGATGTAAGGTGAAAAGGCAGCTCTGCTTATAATAAGCAGTGAAAGAATTAAACGGAAAAAGAGAGTCCACCAGGGAAATCAACCAAAGAACCAGGATGTTGAAAGTTTTGAAAAAAGAAGATATCAAAAAATAAAAACAGAAGTGGCCATTACCACATTTAACCAAAAGATGGTCATGGGTAAAGTCAGCTAGAGCAGTTTTGGTAGAGCTATCAGAGCAAAGCCTAGATTCCAGGAGAGTCTGGGGGGCCCCGCAGATAGAAAATGATGGGCATCAGGCCTGGTAGAAGGAAATGGTTGTAACGGGGCCTTGAGAACAAGTGATGGCTTTGACTTCATCAAAAGTGAAGTGCCTGGATATGTTTAAAGGCAACGAACTGAAAGGAATAAAATTGAGAAAGGCCATGAATGAAGAGTAAATACTGGAGAAAGACCTCACTGCAGCAACGTGGTGAGAAAGGGCGCTGCAGATATTGGTGCCTGTGCTCCCTCCCCAGTGCCCATGACAGACAGCACCAGTCTATCACAGCTCTGCCTCCTGCAGAGCATGCACCTGGTCACTTTTTCAACAAAGCAGTCCAAGAACCACTGCAGATTGAGCCTCCTTTCAATTGTTAAAAGAGTCTTTGGACTGATCATCAGAACACCTGGGTTTTTGTTTTGGACCCTGCTATCAATCCAGTGTTGGAGCCCTGGTGGTGCAGTGGTTAAGAGCTCAGTCGCTAACCAAAAGGTCAGCAGTTTGAATCCACCAGCCGCTCCTTGGAAACCATATGGGGGCAGTTCTACTCTGTCCTGTAGGATCACTATGAGTCGGAATCAACTCGATGGCAACGGGTTTGGTTTTTTGTTTTTGTATTAATCCAGGGTGTCCCATGACCTCCCCTAGACCTCTTGGGTCCTCCAGTGTCATTGGGGTGAGCCAGATGACCTCCAAAACCTCTTCTAGTTCTAAAGTGATGTGGTTCTTTGGAGAGAGATGCTTGGTTGAAAAGACGTAACGCTAACATTCTCCCTTCTCCACTTCAGTGAAGGAGGAAATCTGCTGCTTCAGCCATTGATAAGTCTTTGTCAGATAAGGGGGATGAAGGTTCCTAAGACAGGAACAGCTCCTCAAAGATTATTTCCAAAAGCATGCACTCCAACCTAAAATAATGTAAATTGCTCGTCTTAATTTTTCATCTGCCTATAAATGGCACTTAGCATGTTTATAATCTATGTGTACCTAGTATATAGAGTACTCCTATTCCTCCTCAAAGATTTTTAAATATAAGTTGCACTTTTGTTGTTGTTGGGTGCCATTAAGTGGATTCCAACTCCTGGCAACCCCATATGTGCAGGGTAGAAGTGCTCCATAGTGTTTTCAAGGCTGTGACCTTCAAAAGCAGATTATCAGGCCTGTCTTCTGAGGCATCTCTGGGTGGATTTGACCTGCCATCCTTCCAGCTAGTAGTCGAGCACCTGACCATTTGTGCCACCCAGACTCCTAAACTGTACTTAGCATGTCTACAACCTGTATGTACCCAGTATATAGATTATTACTCTCCCTGCTCAAAGATTTTTAAGTCATTGTTCTTTTTTCTCTTTCCTCCTCCCACTTCTGTTACAGGAAAGGAAGTGACGACCACTTGATACTATTTAACTGAAATCCTTGTGCTAAAGACAATCAAGTTTTGGGCATCCTTATCCATTGACAATGCAGAGGGGGCCCCAACAGTTTGGACCAGCACTTCCAAAATGCTGACTGATTTCATTATGGAGCGGGAAAGAAGAGTGACTATCAGCTAGCTGACCCCAACCAAAGTTCCAAAGTTACTTTTTTTAAACTTAGATGGTGAAACATAGACCACAGGATACTACTGGGCATTAGTGCAATAGAGCAATGAAAATGAAATTTTCTAACAGTCTTTTAATTTATGACATGACAATGTTGGGATTAAAAAAAAAAAAAACTCACATTTTCAAAGTGTACAGAACAGTGGTGTTTTAAAGCCAAGTGTTTAAAGATATATGTTAATTGTCAAGTAAGGATTTGTTTTGAAAGTGATTATTGGGTTAGAAGACTCATTCATTCATGGTCTGCACAGAAATGAAGTTGACTGCTATACTGAATTAGAGACTAAGCTGAAGAACTATTAAACCATTTAAAGATTGTACTTAAGTCAACAAAAAACCCTGTAGCAGTGGACATTTCTTGGTCTGATTTCCTGTGGCCTTTCTTCTTCAGTATCTCAAGGGTCAATTATTTTAAATGTATTGGTGAAGAGTAGAAATTGAATTAAGCAGGACCCTAGCCCCAGGGCTCTTCCTCTTTTCCCCCCAACCTCTGCTGTGCTGCCCCACCCCCACCCCCAATTCGCTCCCAGGTTTTCCTTCTCTTTCCTTCCTTATTTCTCCTTGGCCCTTCCCCTCCCCTCCCCCTAGCTCTTTCTTCATGCGCCCACACCAAATCTAGGCAGGGAAAATCCTTCAGTAAATACCATCAATGGAAGTACACATTGAATATTTTGTTAAATTATTTGAATTAACTTATTTTCCTACAGATAGTGTTAAGAGTTATGTTCAACTTTTCAGCTAAGGACCATTCAACTGGTGTTTTTGGGGTCATTTGCAAGATTCCAGAATCAGGTATGTAACTAGATCACATATCCATTTCTTAGTATACCCCCATACACTTAGATCTGGATTCACAGAGCAGAATCACTGTTAGAGCTTCTCACCTTTCTGCAGCTGTGACTGCCATTTGAAAAGGAGATCGATGGTCTTCCATGCTCATGTTATTCTCTTATTGGCTTTCGTGTTTCCTTTTATTTCTTAACCCTCCAGCTGGACAAAACCCTTTCAGGAAGAAAAGCCATTTTCAAGGTTACCCTGAATCTGTGGAAACATTGTTTTGTCTCTCTTGAAAAATTTTAGACAATTGTCACTTTACCAACTGTATTATCTCTTTGAATTTTATTGAATAATGTTGTTCTCATAGCTCTGCTAATCGACACATCTGGGACAAACCATTTTCTCTCCTACCCTATGTCTCCACTTAGAAAGTTCATTGTGAAAGCTAGGAGACACTTTCTTCCTGTCTTCTGCCTTAATTCTGGGATTTCCAACCCTTGTAGAATTTATATCCTTGGCTGGCACTGACACAGTCAAAAGCCAGGTGCAACATCTTTAAGCTTGACTTGGGATGGTGGAAAAGAGCATGTGCTTGGGAGCCATCAAGGCAGACCTGAGTTTAAATCCCAGCTTGCCCTGTAGCTTTGTGGCCTCGGGCACGTTACTTTCTGCCTCTAAGTGAAGATGGTAAACCTGAACAAATGTGTGAGATTGGCATTGAAGTCAAATAACTCATGCAAAGCTGGGCATGGAGTTTTGAAACCTGCGTTGTCCTTTCCCTTAGATTCATTGCCATGTTTGTAAATAGGTCCTATGGGACCATGGACTAGCACAGACTTTAAGAGCATTGCCTCTGCAGTCTGCCTGGGCTTCTGTTCTCCTCCTACAGAATGTCCTTGGACAGGTCACACCATGCCTGTGTTTCCTCATGTGTAAAATGGGACTGACAGTATCTACCTCATAGATTTGTTGCAAGGATTGAATGAGTTCAACATAAGGTGCATAGGTATTCAATGAATATTAGCTCTAAAAAATTCTTTTCTTGCATGGTCTACAAATGTACAAATTTATTCCCTAGGCCAGCCAGCAAGGTCTTTATTTTGTAGTGAGCATACCACATACCTCTGGTAGACTTTGTTCCAGTCAGGACTTTGAGTGTGCAAAAGTCCCCATCAGGCCCTGTCTTTGCAGCAATTATCAATTCTGTCTCAAGAAGTTCACACTTCTTTTTCTTCACCCTTCTAAGAAACTGTGGAGGACAGGCATGTAGAAGCAACCTAAGTGCCTGCCACTAGGAGCACAGCCATCAGTCCTGATGGGAAGGTGAAAGTCCCTGTCATGGATTCAATTTTGTCCTCCAAAAATATGTGTCAACTTGGTTAGGCCATGATTCCCAGTATTGTGTGGTTGTCCTCCATTTTGTGATTATAATTTTATGTTAAAGAGGATTAAGGTGGGATTGTAACCCCCTTACTAAGGTCACATCCCTGATCCAATGTAAAGGGAGTTTCCCTAGGGTATGGCCTGCACCACCTTTTATCTTACAAGAGATGAAACGGAAGCAAGCAGAGAGGGGGGACCTCATACCACCAAGAAAGCTGTGCCAGGAGCAGAGTGTGTCCTTGGGACCTGGGGTCCCTGAGCATAGAAGCTCCTAGTCTGGGGGAAGATTGATAAGAAGGCTGACAGAGAGAAAGGGTTCCCCTGGAGCTGATGCCCTGAATTTGGACTTATAGCCTACTTTACTGCAAAGAAATGAATTTTGTCAAAGCCATCCACTTGTGGTATTTCTTTTATAGCAGCACTAGATGACTAAGACAGTCCCCAAGTTATAAGCTGTCACAAACCTCCCATCACTCATCCTGGGTGCAACCTTCAGGCCTCTACTAGGAGCCCAGTGCCTCATCTGAACTTGTCAGAATGTGCAAAATAGAGGTCGGCTTGCATCTCAGCCCGTTGGCTGATCCAAGGTGGCAAATGCAAAAGGGTGAGAAAGGGTATCTAGGAAAAGCTCTTAAAGGATTCCAGGTACTGTCCTCAACCACAGCTGAGGGTCGATACCATAACAATGGAAGCAGGGGCACACTGACCCAGCAGAGGTCCAGGCTCAGAGGGAATCTCTGGTTTACAAAGAGCCCAGCAGCCCAGTCCCTGATTTAGGGACAAATAGCCTGTCCGTTTCTTATGCCTGAGGACTTCCCTATAAAATAGCCCAGCACTGTCATTAATGTTCAGGGATCCTAGAGTCATCAGGAAATTATGTTCAATGAGCTCCTATGGTCTTGACTATGGAGTAGTTCCAGTCACTATAAAGAGCTGTGAAGCTTAAAGATATGATTCCAGGTATCTGAATAAATTCACTTGTGGCTGCCACATATTCCAGTAACATTGGGTGAATAGACCTCATTTTGCTACTGTCTTAGTCATCTAGTGCTGCTGTAACAGAAATACCACAAGTGGATGGTTTCAACAAAGAGAAATTTATTCTCTCACAGTCCAGTAAACTACAAGTCCAAATTCAGGGCATCAGCTCCAGGAGAAGTCTCTCTCCCTCTATCGGCTCTGGAGGAAGGTCCCTGTGATGCATCAGTCTTCCTTTGGTCTGGGAGCATCTCAGCGCAGGGACCTCAGGTCCAAAGGACTCACTCTGCTCCCGGCACAGCTTTCTTGGTGGTATGAGGTTTCCATGTGTCTCTGCTCGCTTCTTTCTTTCATGTCCCAAAGAGATTGGATTAAGACACTATCTAATCTTGTAAACCTCATCAGCATAACCTCATCACAGTGATAGAATTTACAACACATAAGGAGGTCACATATAACCTCATCATAGTGATAGAGTTTACAACACATAAGGAAATCACATCAGATTACACAATCATATAATACTGGGAATCATGACCCAGGCAAGTTGACAGATATTTCTGGGGGACACAATTCAGTCCATGACAGCTACTAATCAGTTCCACATTTCTTTTCATGTAACTTGGGTAAAGTTTATTTTGATATTCCTGACTTAAGTTTGGAAACCCTGGTGGCATAGTGGTTAAGTGCTATGGCTGCTAACCAAAAGGTTGGCAGGTTGAATCCACCAGGTGCTTCTTGGAAACTATGTGGCAGTTCTACTCTGTCCTATAGGGTCGCTGTGAGTCGGAATCGACTTGATAGCAACGCGTTTGGCTTTTTTTTACTTGAAGTTTGAACATCTCAACCACAGTATTTCAATGATGCTGTGTTTTTCCCCACAAATACCTACAATTTCATACTTCTTGTAAAAGCAGGGATGAAGTATCTCTTGTGTGACAGGGTGATGAGAACATCACAGACTAAACCCTAGGCACAACGACTCAGGTGTGCCTGACCCAAGCCATGGTATTTTCAATCACCTCATACGCATGCAAAAGCTGAAAAATGAATAAGGAAGACCGAAGAAGATTGACGCCTTTGAATTATGGTGTTGGCAAAGAATATTGAACATACCGTGGACTGCCAGAAGAACAAACAAATCTGTCTTGGAAGAAGTACAGCCAGAATGCTCCTTGGACTTCGTCTCATGTCCCTGGAGAAGGACATCGTAGAGGGTCAGTGAAAGAGAAGAAGACCCTCAATGAGGTGTATTGACACAGTGGCTGCAACAGTGGGATCAAACATAGCAACAATGGTACGGATGGCACAGGACTGGGCAGCATTTCATTCTGTTGTACATAGGGTTGCTATGAGTTGGAACCAATTAGATGGCACCTAACGACAACAGGGAAGGACAGTGAACAATATGCATGGGAATAAGAAACTGGTGATTCGATGTTTTGGAGCAAGTGATGAACACCTTTGTTTCCCCTTTGTGTCCATTCGAGATGTTCCAGGCTCTTGATATTGATGATGTACAGGGCCAGCTTCATGGCTGTGTGGCCTGTGTATTCATAAAGGGTCAAACACTTGGTTTCATGCTCTGCTGTCACAATCTTGAAATTCTTAATATTTCTGAACAAAGATCCTCACATTTTCATTTTGCAGTGGGCCCCACAAGAGATGTAGCCAGTCCTGATGATTTGATGGTATGACAGTGATCAAAACATCCAAGCACGGCCTTTTAGGGAAAGGCTAGGAGTCTAGCATGGTACTTTTTCCTTAAGAATGACTTAAATTTAATGAAAAGAAAGAGTGATCCTGAGTTGGAATTACTGTTTAACAGACATTTGGGTACACCATTTCTCTCAGTCTCTGTCCTCACAAATGAATAGCCTTGGGTAGCTTCTAATCTCACAAAGGCGGAGATTAAACTTCTGTGCTTAGTGATACTGATCAATGTTGTTTCCACATCATACTGGCAGTTGGGTGCTGCACTACTCTCCTTTGCTTCATGCCCAACCCACCATCAATGAAGACCCTCTGGCTTCTCATTAAGTGTTTTTCCCTTGGCAGAGAATCAGGGTGGCAGAACTTCTAAACTCTAACATGTTTCCCTAGTTGCCATATGACCTCCGACCTCGCAATGAGATCTGCTCCACACACTGGATATACAAGCACTCTCTCCAAGCTCTTTGTAACCATTTAATTTTAGTGTGAAGGGCCTGTTTTTGAATGGGAACCTGCAGGATTGTTATATAGGGCAGTGGTGGTTCAGTGGTAGAAGTCTCACCTTCTGTCCAGGAGACCTGGGTTCGATTCCCAGACAGTGCACCTCGTGCACAGCCACCATACGTCTATCACTGGTGGCTTGCGTGTTGCTGTGATGAAATAGGTTTCAGCAGAGCTTCCAGACTAAGACTGACTAGGAAAAAAGGTCTTGTGATCTATTTCCAAAAATATGCCAGTGAAAACCCTGTGAATCACAACAGTCCAATATGCAGCTGATAATGGGGATGGCATTAGACTGGGCAGCATTTCATTCTGTCGTGCATGGGGGCCCACCTGACAACAACAGGATTGGTAAACATGCTATGTCTTGGAGAAAACAGTGCATTAGCGCTGAAAGACTTAAAGATGAACCAAATCTCAAAACAGACACTTAAGTTGTTAGGAAAAACAATAAAACTCATGGCTAGTTTTCTATAGGCTCATTTACAGCAAATGCTGCTGTAAACCAGTGGGTAAAACAGCGGCAAGAGCTGCTCTTGCATCTGTCTCTACCAGAGAACCAGGGTGAGAATGTGAAGCTAAAGCAGTTACACATGAATATCTCTACCCCAACTTACACAACAAGGACAGCACAACACTGACTTCTTAAAGACCCCTGGGAACTATTGGCTGTGGTGGATAGGGGAGACAATTTATTAGTGTGATGTATGTTCCTTAGTTTCTAATGATACATAAATTATCCCATGAGCCATGATACATATGGTTTAAAGAGAATTTTTAATGAAAGCAATTTTTTTTCCTAGCAACACTAATTGCCTAGCAGCAATAAACTACTCATCCCCTGCTGCTTGTGGGCTGTGGTCATTACTCTCTCCTCAAGGTTAAGGCAATGTCCCCCAAGAGGAACGTTCGCTCTGACAAAGTGAATTTACATTTTCACTTGTGACCCTGTCACGCTAGGTCTACAAAAGGAGAGGGTATTCATACTGCTTTTTGGACCTAGCACCATGCATTTGTGCCATCTGCACGTGTTGTCTACGGTGACAAAACAGTAAGTCGGGTTTTAGCTCTTAGTTGCTGTCTTAGTTATCTAGTGCTGCTATAACAGAAATACACAAGTAGGTGGCTTTAACAAACAGAAGTTTATTTTCTCACAATTTAGGAAGCTAGAAGTCCGAATTCAGGGTGCTGGTTCTAGGGGAAGGCTTTCTTTCCCAGTCAGCTCTGGAGGAAGGTCCTCATCTCTTCTGAGCTCCTGCTCCTGGGCAATCTTCATGTGGCTTGGTATCTCTTGTCACCAATCTCTGCTTCCCTCGCTTGTTTAATCTCTTTTATATCTCAAAAGAGATTGACTTAAGACACACCTTGTACTAATTTTGTCTCATTAACATAACAAAGACAACCCATTTCCCAAATAGGATTATAACCATAGGCATAGAGGTTAGGATTTACAACACATATTTTGGGGGGACACAGTTGACTTTTGGAAAAATCAGAGAACTGCTACCAATATTTAATCCTCTCCAGCTTTGGGGGAGAGGGAGTTTAAAGGGTAGGTTTAGCCAGTAGGAAAGGAAGTTAAGCAAGCAAAGTGATCAGCACCATTAATTTGGGGACTTGGTTTCTACATCTATATGATGTGTAGAAGTAAAATGCTGGTGATATTAAAGACCATTAAATTCAGCACATATTTGATTTCCAATCCTGCACTGTACTAAGGACATGAGGAATGAGTGATAAGATCCTTGCCCTCAGTCAATAAGTATGGAGTCTAGTGAGAGAGACAACCATGTAAAAAGGAAAGACAGCACAAGCCAGCCCAAGGTATTATATGAGAGTGGAATGGCAGTAGCTCCTTCTTAAGATGAATGTTGCTAGAACTGAGACTTGAATAATAAGTTGTATTTGATCAGATGGCCATTGTCTGGGGTGGGGTCAAAGAGTAAAATCTCTGAATCTGTTATAAGTAAAAAGTAAAGAGTTTTATTGGGAGTAATATAATTTGCAAATTGGGGAAACAAAGGGCAGAGAGGAATCTTAACAAGTGCTCCAACCTTCGGAGGGAGAGGTTGAGCTTTTATTTGGTAAAATGATAGCACGTGACTATCAGTAAAATGGGGAGGGGCACTGAAAGACCACCAATACTATAATCTTTCTTGGCACCCGCAAACTGGGGAGGGGTATTGAGAGACCAGCAACTCCATTGTCTTAGTTATGTAGTGCTGCTCTAACAGAAATACCACAAGTGGATGGTTTTAACAAAGAGAAGTTTATTCTCTTACAGTCTAGTAGGCTAGAAGTCCAAATTCAGGGCATCATCTCCAGGGGAAGGCTTTCTCTCTCTGTCGGCTCTGGAGGAAAGTTCTTGTCATCAATCTTCCCTTGGTCTAGGAGCTTCTCCGCACAGGAACCCTGGGTCCAAAGGACGGGCTCTGCTCCTGCTCTGCTTTCTTGGTGGTATGAGGTCCTCAACTCTCTGCTCACTTCCTTTCCTTTTATCTCTTGTAAGATAAAAGGTTATGCAGGCCACACCCCAGGGAAACTCCTTTACATTGGATCAGGGATGTGACCTGAGTATGGGTGTTACATCCCACCCCAATCCTCTTTAACATAATCTAATCTGCCTCATTAACCACAAGCAGAGATTAGGATTTACAACACATAGGAAAATTACATCGATCACAAAATGGAGGACAGAGACACAATACTGAGAATCATGGCCTGACCAAGTTGAAACATATTTTTTGGGGACACAATTCAATCCATGACAACCATAATCTCTCTTAACATCAGCAAACCCTTCCCAGAACAACCACATTCTTACCCCATCCTTATTTGCCACAGGTCAAGCTAAAGTTTAACTCAAAATGGAGTCTATTTGACAATATGGTGTTTGATTCAAACCAGGGTTAGCTATTCAGTTCCAGCCAGGTGCCTCAGTTTGGTAGTATCCCTACAGAATGGGCAAAGGAGTTTTTTAATAAAGCAAAGAGCGTGGCAAAGGCTTGGAAGTCTGAGAGAGAACACAGTAGGTTACGAATACTAATGGGGGGGAGTCAGAATGTACTAGATTGTATATTGGGAAAGAAGCCCTGGTGGCACAGTGGTTAAGAGCTCAGCTACTCATCAAAAGGTCAGCAGTTTGAATCCACCAGCCGCTCCTTGGAAACCCTATGGAGCAGTTCTACTCTGTCCTGTAGGGTCACTATGAGTCGGAAACGACTCTACGGCAACAGGTTTGGTTTGGTTTTATATTGGGAAAAATGCTAGAAGACAAGACTAGAGAAGTGACAAGGCTGGCCACAAGGACTGTGTATGCCATGGAGAGTTTTAGACTTGGAAACTACATGACCAGATTTCCATCTTAGAAAAGACAGAATTGTGGAGGATGGATTGGGGTGGAGTGAGATGGGCAGGGCAATCAGTCACAAAGCTGCTGCAATCATCCAGATTAAAAAGAGAGAGAGATGTTGTTACCCTGTAATTAAACACAATAACAAGCACAATGAGCAATTTAGCCTGAAAATTGTCTTTAAGGAATATACCAGATTTCATATATATGTTTTATTTATCTGTATATGTTTTTTTCTCAAAAGACTCTTCTGCTAAATATCTGCCATTTTCTCAGGGGTTCATGATTTGGAACTATGCATTTAAAGGGAAGGGACTCCTTTCATAACTTGTATTATTGGGAAAGATATTTGTTAGGATGAATGGGTTGAATGCATATTTCTCCCACATGGATATTTCTCCTTCCCACAGTTTTAAGAAAAGAAGCTTATCCAAGACTTCTCTGTTTCTGTATCATCTCCACCGCACACACCCTCTGAAGTACTCTGACCTTGGCCAGCAGCAGTTTTGTGTCTATAAAAGTGGGTGCAAGACTTGTGGGTGTAACCACTAACAAAGTTGATCAGACACTGGTAGCCTGATGATTACATCAAGTCTGAGAGTGGGATCCCAAACATTTTGAACTGAGTGTGGCTGGCTGGGGTAGAGAGAGTGTTAAGATTAAATGCTAGGAGGTGCTTTGCCTTTGTGCCTGCCCTAGGCTACGGCACTGTATATGGGGGTTGTGAGAAGGGTTGGAGGGTTAGAGGACAAGGGAGGTGAGCTAATTGAGGGTCTCTAAGAAAGGTTTTCTTTGTGCCCACCCGCACAGCTGCCTTAATTGGGAAGGTGGTAGTAAATACAGTCATATTACAGGAATGTTCCTGGGACAAGGAAGGATCAGAGAGGGCAGCCTGGCCCCCACCTCACAAATGAAGAGAAGATGGAGTTGAGCAAATGCATGAGTGCACATGCTGCTGATCTGCCTATTTCCATACAGACCCTTCAGAGATGGCCAGTAGTTTGCACTGAGACCAATCTCAGTGATGCCTCCTTCTAAGCTCTGCCTGCCTCTAAAGAACTCACCTTGTGGGCATTAGAGGTGTAAACTCCTAACATTTCCTTAATGCGTGGAGCATATGGGGGGCAGGGGCAGATAATAAACCCCTTCAGAGGTTTCCTTAGCTCTCAAAGCAGGAGGTCAGGGAAGCTAGGCTGGGCACTAGTGGTGAGAGTGAACTCTGGTGCTGTGCGGGCTGACCACAGAGCAGGACACCCATCTCCAACCCCGAGGGGCAGCAGAGCCAGCCTGGGCCTGACTGCTGCGGGTTCAGCTCTCCACAGTGAGCTCAGAGGGCCAAGCTGTGCCCTTAAGATCATCCTTACCAGCTCAGGGACCCTGGATGACCAGAGAGACACCATGAGGGAAACCATCATTGTCCACATCGTGTCTGGACGGTGAAGTGGCCCAGCCCTGGTCTGATCTCTGAAGAAACTGCATCTGAGTTTCAAGTCAAACTAACGTGGAGAAGGCTTCCCATATCTTTCTCTTGAAGGTCGTGTTCCTGGAGCAGCTTTTAAGGAACCATAGAAATGAACTGAGGAAGGGGTGGGTGGATCAGTGATGATGTTTCTGTGAGATTTTTTCCCTCCCTTGCACAAAGGCTGCACAGTGCATCTGGAAAAGATGAGCATGAGGGGAAGAGATGATGGATGGAGAGGAAATGGTGGGTGAAGGGATATGGCTAATAGGGTGATGAAATGACTTCCCCACCCTCACACTTTCTTCTAGGGTTAGGGAAGCCCTGACCTTTAGCCTTAATGCCAAATACTCTCTCAAAGTTTCCACATTTATATGATTGAGATGAAAGAGTGGACATCTATTGTTCTGTATTAAAAATGAAGCAAGTAAATGGGCTAAAACTCATAAATACGTATTTCTTCCTCACTGGCCTTTTCAAAAAATGGCAATCCATTTTCACAGCAGGCAGCTTAGAAGGTAAGTTATTGGGCCAGAAACGGGTACAAGCCAAGAAAGTCAGTATCTTTTGGAATAAGTGTTAAAGATAATCTACTCACCACCTTACAACCATGTAGCCAAATAAATTCCAGATGGATTTAAGATTTAAATGTGAAAAATTAAGTCTATAAAAGAACTAGAAAAAATATAGGTGAATATTGATCTGATTGTAGACGAAGAGAAGGTCTTTCTGAGTTTAAAGCTGAAAATAAACCATAAAAAAAAAAGTGATGGATTTTATACTATGAAAATGAAAAATTTTAGAAAGAATGTAAACAAAATTTTAAAAGCACATGGGGAAAAAATTGCAGCTATCTTACTAACTTAGTATCCTTACTCTGGAGTCCCTGGGTGGTGCAAATGGTTAATGGCTAAGCACTCGACTGCTAACTCAAAGGCTAGAAATGCGAGTCCACCCAGAGGCACCTAGGAGGAAAGGCCTGCTGGTCTACTTCTGAAAAATCAGCCATTGAAAACCCTGTGGAGCAAAGTTCTACTCTGACACACATGGGTATGAGCTACTCCATGGGCAACTGTTTTTTTATCCTTACTGTATAAAAGGTTCACCTTTTATCCTTAAGGTGGGCCCCTTCAGGGCAAGGACTGAGTTTTCTCTGTCTCTGTATTTCATGAGCTTAGCAATGTTCCTGGTGAGCAGCAGGCGCTCAACAAATAATATATATGATTTTTTTTTTATTTTATTGTTGTACTTTAAGTGAAAGTTTACAATTCAAGTTAGTCTCTCATACAAAAATTTATATATACATTGCTATATGACCCTAATTGCTCTCGCTATACTGTGATAGCACACTCCTCCTTTCCACCCCTTATTTCCTGTATCCATTCAAGCAGCTCCTGACCCTCTCTGCCTTCTCATCTCGCCTCCGGACAGGAGCTGCCCATTTAGTCTCATGTATCTACTGGAGCTAAGAAGCACACTCTTCACGAGTATCATTTTATGTCCCATAGTCCAGTGTAATCTTTGTCTGAAGAGTTGGCCTCAGGAAAGATTTTAGTGCTGGGTTGACAGAGAGTCTGGGGGCGATGCTTTCTGGGGTTCCTCCAGTCTCAGTCAGACCACTAAGTCTGGTCTTTTTACTAGAATTTGAGTGCTGCACGTCACTTTTCTCCTGCTCCATCAGGGACTGTCTGTTGTGTTCCCTGTCAGGGTGGTCATTGGTGGTAGCCGGGCACCATCTAGTAGTTCTGGTCTCAGGCTAATGCAGTCTCCGGTTTATGTGGCCCTTTCTCAACAAATAATATATATTTTTAAAAGCTATAATTAGTTGAATGCCTACTATGTGTTAGCCATGTTACATATTAATGCTACTCATCTCAACAAACTGCAGATTATATATCAAGATCTCCATTTTACCGAAGTAAAAACTGAACAGAGTAGGGGCAGAGCGTGAATTCAAATCCAAAGCTTCTGACTCCAAAGAACTTTCCCCTTTTCCCTGTCTGCTGCCTGTCTTCTAAATAAATGCTTATTGAATGGAATTTAATTGCAGAAAAAACTGCTTAGCCTACTTAACAAGAAATGTGACTTCTGTTTTCAAACAACACCTTGTTAAGCAACAGTGCTTGAACTCAAACAATGCTGTTGCTAATGGAAAATAATTGTTATCTTTGTGGAGGAGTTGAAAGCTTCCAGCTATAATGCTAAATTGCCTAGTGATTTTGTCACCTTGTTAAGCTGCTTGGAGCCTCAGAATCCTCATCTGTAATATAGAGATAATAAAATTGAGAGTACAGAGAGGTTAAGTAACTTCTCCAAGGTCACACAGTAGTAACTGAAAGAGCTGGGACTCAGACTCAGGCAGCCCATCTTTAGAGCTGAATAGTTCACAAGGTTGATATAATGTCTGTGATAACAGACGTAAGCAAGTTTGAAAAGGATAAACTTTTAGATACATTGGGTGAGTGGAGTTAAAAAAGAAATAAGCCTGATTTTTGTGTAAGAATTGTGAAAACTACAGCTTGATATTTCAAATTTTCATGGAATCTAGACTTTCTGGAGCCAGAGAGGCTGGACGAGCCCTAAAGCTGTGATAGATAATCTTTAAATCTTAAACTAAAATTATCCCCTGAAAAACAAAATGAGACTAATGAGGCACAGCAGTCCAGGGACAAGGACTAGAAGGCAGAAGGGGACAGGAAAGCTGGTGATAGGGAACCCAAGGTTGAGTAAGGACAGTG
>NW_004443939.1:35582741-35589090 GCF_000243295.1 Trichechus manatus latirostris | reverse complement strand
CATTGTCATAGGGCAACATGTGTACTGTTTAATGGGAAACTATTCTCTTCTGTAAACCTTCATCTAAAGTGAGAATAGCAGCACAACTTGAAGAACATAATCGATCAATGTCACTGAACTGTGCATGTAGAAATTTTTGAAATGGTGTATCGTTGGCTATGTATATTTTCACCAAAAAAAAAAAAAAAAAAATCGAGAAGAGAGAGGGTTGTTGACATGTCATGGGGTTGTTAACCAATGTCATAAAACAATATGTGTACTGACTGTTTAATGAGAAGCTATTTGTTCTGTAAACCTTCACCTAAAGTACAATAAAAAAAAAAAAGAATACATACAAAAATATCCCCTGAAGTCTTCTTAAAACCAAACAATAGCTTAGCCCTTAGCTAGTAACGAATGTCTGCCTTGAGCATTGTGCTCTTTCAAGATCTATCTATATGAGATCAGACTGACAACAGCAACTCGAAAGATTAGATAGGAAACTTTGGGGACAGTAAATTTATGTTAATGGGTGTCTTAGTCATCTAGTGCTGCTGTAACAGAAGTACCACAAGATGGCTTTAGCAAAGAAAAGTTTATTTCCTCACAGTAGAGTAGGCTAAAAGTCCAAATTCAGGGTGTCACCTCCAGGGGAAGCCTTTCTCTCTCTGTCAGCCTTCTCATCAATGTTCCTCCCAGACTAGGAGCTTCTCAGCACAGGGACCCTGGGTCCAAAGGACACACTCTGCTCCTGGCATTGCTTTCTTGGTGGTTTGCGGTCCCCGTCTCTCTGCTCTCTTCTCTCTTTTATATCTCAAGAGATTGCCTTAGGACATAATCCAATCTTGTAGATTGAGTCCTGCCTTACTAACACAACTGCCACCCATCTTCCCTCATTAACATCATAGAGGCAGGATTTACAACACATGGGAAAATCACACAATACCTAGAATCATGGCCCAGCCAAATTGATACACACTTTTTTGGGGGGGGATATAATTCAATCCATGACAATAGAGGAGGAACGACTCAGAAAAGGAGGGTGAGAATGATTGCACAACTTGAAGAACGTAATCAATGTCACTGAATCGTACTTGTAGAAACTGTTGAATGGGTGTATGTTCTGCTGCCTATATTCTCAAAAGCAACAACAAAAAGAAATTATATTAAAAAAATTAGAGCTTGATAGGGACACATCAGATGTCTTGGTTTGTGTCCTTCTTGACCTAGTATTTATTTTCAAATTTCTATAGCTTCAAATGTGCCCTGGTAGACTGGCCATCCCCTCCCTCCCATCCCCTTTACAGTAAAGTAGTACTGCTGATTCATGGACCAAAGTCAGTACACCAAAAGTTAGAATCTTTTCCAACGTGTTCCCTTAAAATGAAGAAAAAAAAAGATAGTTGCATCCAGTTGGGGTGGAGTCTTCTGGCATGTGCAATAATGAATTACCAGATGGTTGTGATTGAAAAAAGATAGCCACCCAGAAAAAAATCTAGGCTCAGCTCTTTTTTCATTTCACTGGCCAGAAACCAGGTGAGTGGGTGTTAATGATGTGTTTTAATATTGCTCATGTGCTTTCCATGCCTTAGTGCAGTATTTGATCATTGACAAAGTCAGTGATTATACATCCTAATTAGTGTATCTTTTTGAAAATGTCCATATTCTCTCTCTAATTTACATGATTTATTTTTCTGAACCATTTGAGAGTAGGTTGCATACATCATGCCCCTTTATGTCTTAATACTTCAGTGTGTATTTCCCAAAATCAAGAATAATCTCTTACATAATCACAGTGTATTTGTCAAATTCAGGAGATTTAACATTGACACAATGCTTTTATCTAATCTGCAGTCCATATTCCAAGTTCATAAATTGTCCCAATACTGCTTTTTTTATAGTATTCTTTTCCCTTCCAGTACAGGATCTAACCTGTGGTCACAATTGAACTTAGTTGTCATAGCTCTTCAGTTTTCTTTAATACAGAATAGTTCCTCAGCCTTTCTGACATTTCTGAAGAACAAACCCCAGTTGCCTTCAAGTCGGCTCCAACTCATGGCAAAATCATGCGTGTCAGAGTAGAACTGTCCTCCACAGGGTTTTTTTTTTTTTTTTCATTATTGTTGTTGAGAATATGCACAGCAAAACACACACCAATTCAACAGTTTCTACATGTACAAGTCAGTGACACTGATTACATTCTTCAAGTTGTGCAACCATTCTTACCCCCCTTTTCTGAGTTGTTCCTTCTCCATTAACATAAACGCACTGCCCCTAAGATTCCTATCTAATTTTTGAGTTGCTGTTGTCAGTGTGATCCCATATAGATAGATCCTCAAAGAGCACAATGCTCCAGGCAGTCATTCTTTACTAGCTAAGCTAAACTATTATTTGGTTTTAAGAAGACTTCAGGGGATATTTTTTGGTTTAAGGTTTAAAGATTATCTCAGGGCAATATCCACCCCCCCATGACTCCAGAAAGTCTGGAGTCCATGAGAATTTGAAATTATGTTCTGCATTTCCTCCTCCCCCATTTTGATCAGGATTCTTCTATAGAATCTTTGATCAAAACATTCAGTAATGGTAGCTAGGTGCCATCTAGTTCTTCTGGTCTCATGGCAAAGGAGGCAGTTGTTCATGGAGGCAATAAGCCACACATTCCATTTCCTCCTATTCTTGACTCTCCTTCTTCCTCTGAAGAGGAAGGATGTTGACTCTGTGGACCCCCTAAGCCCTTAGATATTGCAGAGTTAGTCTACCCTTCTCTCATAAAAGTAGCCCTTCAACATGCTGGAAGATGCAGCAGAGTCCTTTCCTGACAGGGCGATGGGTGCCACCTCAGGAGCTGCCCTCACTTTCACCTCTGGCTGACAGGCCTATAACCAGAGTTAAATCCCTGCATAAACTGGCTGGGAGCACGCTGGACCTGCTAAGAGAGGAAAGAGAACTAAAGGAGTTGCAGGAATTAGTTAGAATGTACTGGCAGGAACCAAGGGAGTACTCTTGGGATTGGATTTTGAGGCTGGTTGATCATAGAGGCGGGTCAGAATGTAAGGCAGGATAAGCAGGAATTCATTGACTTGAGGCTACTCTCTCAGGACTCAGGATTTAACAGCCTGGCAAGGCCTCAGGGGATGGGGCAAACCTGCTGCTAGGGTGGCTCTTAGTAATCTGGAAAATGTGCTGGCCAATGCTGAGTGAAATAAAAATATCTGGGTTTCCCTGTTAGGTGGTAGAAGAAAGAATAAAGGCTCTAAGGGAACAGGGCATGCTGGAATGGATATATTATGCAAGGTCAGAAGACCCACCAGGGTCTTTATGTTTCACTGAAAGGCACAGAAGACACACCATTCACCAAGACCATCAAGAGTGAGAGGAGTACTGACTTCACTAAGATGTTCAGTGGTGGTTCTCCCCTGCAGGACAGGGATGACAGTGAGAGGCTCTCATAGAGCTGGCTTGTTAATATACATGGAGCTGATGGGGCCTCTAAGTAATAAGACCAAGTGGAGACACTTAACTGCATAAGCCAGGAGGCTACGACTACCATAATGATTGTCAAGGCTGGCGTGGCATCCAAGGGGGCTCCAAGATGGTTAGCAGAGCATGGCATCCCTAAGGGCAAAATAGATGGACAGTGGTGCTGCAGTAAATTATTTAATATGGCCCTTCTAGCCATAGTCTTTGTAACTCCCACCAAATGATTGGGTGGGACCGTACAAATAGGTGCTTGTGGCCTACCATTGGATAGCTTGCCAATAATGTAAATAAAGTGCATGGCACCCTTGTGGTAGTGGGACCATGCAAATAAGGTGTCTGGAACCCTAACAAGAGGATTGGTCAGTTTTGTCATCCCACTAGGCTTAAAATGGACCATTCCAGGGGCGGGAAGGGAGGACCTCATCACCACCAAGAAAGAAGAGCCACGAGTAGAGTGCATCATTTGGACCCAAGATCCCTGTGGTGAGAAGCTCCTGGAACCAGGAGACTGAGAGAGAGGGGCTGTAACACTGAAGACAGTAAGAAACAGTGGCAAAGAAATGGCAGCAGCAGAGGCAGGAGACTGGCAGGAGATTGCAAGGTGGACTTCCCAGCCCAGGGAGTGAGAAAGTCAAGCACCTTCGGTCAGGAGGCTTGCTAGTGGAGTAGGGTGTCTCTGGGAGCTTGGTGGAGCTGGGTTTGCCAACCCACAGAGCTAGAGCTGAGCACTTCAGGGTGAGGCTTACTGGTGGAGTAGGGTGCCTCTGAGTACTTATCGGCAGAGCTAAAAGATCTTTGTAACACTTGCCCAAGCAGAGGAAAGGCCAGGCCAAGGGGCTGAGGGGCCGAGGGCCAGAGAGAGACCTGCCTGTAGGCATGGCTGAGAAGAAGTTGTCCTCACTGAAGAGCTGTATCCCGAGCATTCCTGAACCTGAACTGTAACCTGTTACTTCCCTAATAAACTCCATAATCATGAGTATGGTCCGCGAGTTCTATGTGGCCATTGCAATGAATTATCAAACCCAGCAGAGAAGCAGAGAGTGCCACGGGAGGGACAGTTGGTGTCAGAATTGGTAAAAAGTTTGGAGAGAGGAGGTATGTCTGACCTCAGCCTCATAGGAATCAGCCTTGGGCCGTTGATCTTGATTCTTTTTCCCCCTTATGAAGTTAGAGGTGGAGGCTAGATGCTGCTACCATGCCATTTGTTACAATGTGTCCAGACTCATGGAAGCATGGGACATTGTAAGAGAAAGAATGGAGCGGCATGGGAAGTGAAACTTTTGATTCTTAGATGGTTACTTTGGTTGTTGTTACCTGTAATGGCTGAAAGGAAAGTAAGAGATGTTATGCCGCAGCTGAGGGGAGAAAAGCTGCATCTCGAGTGGCCTGCAGCAAAAGCCAGGTTGATTAAACAAGATGATTGATAGGAGGCCAGGTTCTGTGGTTCCACCCAACCAGAGGCTGAGGCCATATGCATATGAGTGGGAAGATAGTTAAGAGGTGGAAAAGATGAAACTGGAATGCTTTTAAAAAGGATTTGTGTTTATTTGAATGTACTATGGATATTGAATGTTTCTCCTACCTTGTGTTGTAAATCAGACCTAAATGTATGATAGAAATGAATATTGGGTATTACAGATAGCAGAGAGCTTGTAACTCCACCTTTAGCCAATACTTGATTGGATATGCTAAAAGGGAAACTAGAATTTCTTGGAAAGAAACACAGACTGTTGGTTTGAATGCAGCAGCCCTGTGTAGAGAGTATTTTGGCCTTAGGTGAAAACCAGAGCCCCACCCAGGAATTTTGCATTTGAAAAGACCTGCAAATCTACCCAGAACTGCTGAGAGAACAGAAGATTTGCATTTGAAGGAAGGAAGGGGTTAAAAAAAAAATGACATTTTACTTTTTGAATTTTGAGCAAGCGAGTGGTTTGCCTAAGGATGCATTGAGTCAGGAAATCAGTGCCCATCAGAAGAACTACTTCTAGAACTGGAAGTTAAAGGGAGCTGGCGAGTAGACGGCCTGGTATACTCGCTTCAGTGACCACCTGGGTCCACTCTATAAGTGGAAGTGGGGGAGTTGCAGCAATGAAGTGGCAGGCTGAGTTTGGATATGTAAACCATCGCTGCCCGTTGACCTAGCCCACAGGGGCTAGGGAAGAGAGAGAAAGAAGGGGCTTCTTGGTCTGAAGTGCCGGGAGGTGTGTGTAGATTCCTGAGCCTACAGCTGGTACCCATTTACCTAGCCCACAGGGGCTAGGGATGAGCTGACCAGAACCGGACCGAATGAAGAGAAAAAATGTTTGGTACCACGAGCTGGTGTAGATCGCTGCAATTTGATGGCTTGCTCTGGACTGGACTTTGCAGAGGCCAGCCAAATGGCCGAGGGCCTGAGAGAGACCTGCCTGCAGGCATGGCTAAAAGAGGCTGTCCTGATTGAAGAACTATATCCTGAGCATTCCTGAACCTGAACTGTAACCTGTTACTTCCCTAATAAACCCCATAACATAACTGTGAGTGTCTTAGTCATCTAGTGCTGCTGTACCAGAAATACCACAAGTGGATGGCTTTAACAAAGGGAAATTTATTCTCTCACAGTCTAGTAGGCTACATGTCCAAATTCAGGTTATCAGCTCCAGGGGAAGGCTTTCTCTCTCTGTTGGGTCTGGAGGAAGGTCCTTGTCATCAATCTTCCCTTGTCTGGGAGCATCTCAGTGCAGGAACCTCAGGTCCAAAGGACGTGTTCTGCTCCTGGCGCTGCTTTCTTGGTGGTATGAGGTTCCCATGTGTTTCTACTCGCTTCTCTCTTTTATATCTCAAAAGAGATTGGCTTAAGACACTATCTAATCTTGTAGACCTCATCAGTATAACTGCCACTAATCCATCTTAT
>NW_004443939.1:35574353-35581728 GCF_000243295.1 Trichechus manatus latirostris | reverse complement strand
CCTAAGGAGCAATGTGGTTGTACTTCTTCCGAGACAGATTTGTTGGTATAGTCAATACTCTTCGCCAACACCACAATTCAAAGGCATCAATTCTTCTTCAGTCTTCCTTATTCATCCTTCAGCTTTCACATGCATATGAGACAATTGAAAATACCATGGCTTGGGTCAGGAGCACCTTAGTCCTTAAAGTGACATCTTTGCTGTTTAACACTTTAAAGAGGTCTTTTGCAGCAGATTTGCCCAATGCACTGTGTCTTTTGATTTCTTGACTGCTGCTTCCATGGGTGTTGACTGTGGATCCAAGTAAAACGAAATCCTTGACAACTTCAATCTTTTCTCTGTTTATCATGATGTGGCTCTTTGGTCCAGTTGTGAGGATTTTTGTTTTCTTTATGTTGAGGTGTAATCCATACTGAAGGCTGTGGTCTTTGATATTCATCAGTAAGTGCTTCAAGTCCTCTTCAGTTTCAGCAAGCAAGGTTATGTCATCTGCATAATACAGGTTGTTAATGAGTCTTCCTCCAATCCTGATGCGTTCTTTGGATTATTTGTTTGGCATACAGATTGAGTAAGTATGGTTGAAAGGATACAACCCTGACGCACACGTTTTCTGACTTTAAACCACACAGTATCCCCTTGTTCTGTTACAACGACTGCCTCTTGATTCATGTATGGGTTCCTCATGAGCAGAATTAAATGTTCTGGAATTCCCATTCTTTGCAGTGTTATCCATAATTCGTTATGATCCACACAGTCAAATGCCTTTGCATAGTCAATAAGACACAGGTAAACATCTTTCTGGTATTCTCTGCTTTCAGCCAGGATCCATCTGACATCAGCAATGATATCCCTGGTTCCACATCCTCTTCTGACTCCGGCTTGAATTTCTGGCAGTCCCCTGTTGGTATACTGCTGCAGCCATTTTTTGAATGATCTTCAGCAAAATTTTACTTGTGTGTGAAATTAATGATATTGTTCAATAATTTCCACATTCAGTTGGATCACCTTTTTTTGGAATAGGCATAAATATGGATATGTTCCAGTTGGTTGGCCAGGTAGCTGTCTTCCAAATTTCTTGGCATAGACAAGTGAGTACTTTCAGTGCTGCATCCGTTTGTTGAAAGATCTCAGTTGGTATTCCATCAGTTCTTGGAGGGTTTTTCACCAATGTCTTCAGTGAAGCTAGGACTTCTTCCTTCAGTACCATCAGTTCTTGATCATATGCTACCTCTTGAAATGATTAAATGTCAACCAGTTCTTTTTGGTATAGTGACTCTGTGTATTCCTTCCATCTGTTTTTGATGCTTCCTGTATTCTTTAATATTTTCCCCGTAGAATCCTTCAATACTGAATTTTTTATTCAGTTCTTTCGGCTTGAGAAATGCCAAGTTGTTCTTCCCTTTTGGTTTTCTATCTTCAGCTCTTTGCACATGTCATTATAATACTTTACTTTGTCTTCTCAAGCCACACTTTGAAATCTTCTGTTCAGCTCTTTGACTTCATCATTTTTTCCTTTCACTTTAGCTACTTGACGTTCAAGAGCAAGTTTCAGAGTCTCTTCTGACATCCATTTTGTTCTTTTCTTTCTTTCTTTTCTTTTTAATGACCTCTTTCTTTCTTCATTTATGATGTCCTTGATGTCATTCCACAACTCCTTTGTTTTTTGGTCATTAACGTTCAATGAGTCAAATCTGTCCTTGAGATGGTCTCTAAATTCAGGTGGGATATACTCACGGTCTTGCTTTAGCTCTTGTGGACTTGTTCTCATTTTCTTCAGCTTCAACTTGAACTTGCATATGAGCAATTGGTGGTTTGTTCCACAGTCAGCCTTGTTCTGACTGATGACATTGAGCTTTTCCATTGTCTCTTTCCCACAGATGTAGTCAATTTGATTCCTGTGTATTCCATCTGGCAAGGTCCACGTGTACAGTCATTGTTTACGTTGGTGAAAAAGGTGTTTGCAATGAAGAAGTTATTGGTCTCGCAAAATTCTATGATGCGATCTCTGGCATAGTTTCTATCACCAAGGCCATATTTTCCAACTACCAATCCTTCTTTGTCTCCAGCTTTCGAATTCCAATCACCAGTAATTATCAATGCATCCTGATTGCATGTTCGATCAATTTCAGACTGCAGAAGTTGGTAAAGATCTTCAATTTCTTCATCTTTGGCCTTAGTGGTTGATGCGTAAATTTGAATAATAGTCACGTTAACTGGTCTTCCTTGTAGGCGTATGGATATTATCCTATCACTGACAGTATTGTACTTCAGGATAGATCTTGAAATGTTCTTTTTGACGATGAATGCAATGCCATTCCTCTTCAAGCTGTCATTCCCAGCACAGTAGACCATATGATTGCCCAATTAAAAATGGCCAATACCAGTCCATTTCAGCTCACTAACGCCTAGGATATTGATGTTTACTCATTCCATTTCATTTTTGATGATTTCCAATTTTCCTAAATCCATACTTCGTACATTCCATGTTCTGATTATTAAGGGATGTTTGCAGCGTCTTCTTTTCAGTTTGAGTCATGCCACATCAGCAAATGAAGGCCCCAAAAGCTTGACTCCATCCATGTCATTAAGGTCAACTCTACTTAGAGGAGGCAGCTCTTCCCTAGTCGTATTTTGAGTGCCTTGCAACCTGAGGGGCTCATCTTCCGGTACTATATCAGACAGTGTTTCGCTACTATTCATAAGGTTTTCACTGGTTAAATCTTTTCAGAAGTAGACTGCCGGATCCTTCTTCCTAGTCTTTCTTAGTCTGGAAGTTCAGCTGAAACCTCTCCACCATGGGTGACTCTGCTGGTATTTGAATATCAGTGGCATAACTTCCAGTATCACAGCAACACACAGCCCCCACAGTATGACAAACTGACAGACATTTGGGGGACTGGACTTATGGGGGTCAAGTAATAAATATAGTCTTGGTTAAAGTCCAACTCATAGTGGACCCACTTATCTCTTAACCCAGCTAGTGGTCATTTCCTCAGCACCGAAGTGTATAACTGGAATTGATATTCTTGACTCACACTGGATCCTTGGTCTATAGGTAAGAGCTATTATAGTGGGAAAGGCCAAGTGGAAACCTCTGAAACCTGTCTTCCACAAGATAGTAAATAAAAATCAATATTGCATTCCATACTGGCAGGTGGGGGAGGGGGTTGCAAAGATATGTACCACTATTAAAAAATCTAAATGCTATAGAGGTGGTGATCCCTATCATACGCGTGTTTAATGTGACAGTCTGACTTTTGTAGAAACTAGATGGATCCTGAAGATTTACTGTAGGCTTAACCATGTAGTAGTCTTGATCACAGCTGTTGTACCACATGTGGCATTGTTGCTAGTGTAGACTAATGAGAATATGGTATTGATCTGGCGATTGCATTCTGTAATAGGTTGAAGGGTGGCCTCCAAAAATGTAGGTCCACATCCAAATCCCTGGAACCTGTGAATGTTACCTTATTTGGAAAAAGAATTTTTGCAGATGTAATTAGATTAAGAATCCAGGAGGATTACCCAGGTGGGCCCTAAATCCAATGACAAGTGTCCTTATAAGAAAGTGGCAGAAGGAGATTGAGTCCCTCAGTGGCTCAACTGGTTAAGCATTTGGCTATTAACCAAAAGGTTGGTGGTTTGAACATACCCAGAGGTGCTTCAAAAGAAAGGCCTGACAATCTACTTCCAAAAGGTCACATCCATAAAAACCTTATGGAACACAGTTCTACTCTACAGCGTAAGGGGTTGCCATGAGTTAAAATCTATTCAATGGCAACTGGTTTGGTTTTTTGTTTCAGGAGTTTAGACGGGCAGAAAAAGAGCAGGCAATGTGACCGAGAGACAGAAATTGGAATGATGTGGCCACAAGCCCAGGGGCAGCCACAAGAAACTAGAAAAGGCAAAGAATAGATTCTTCCCTAGGGTCCACAGAGGGAGAGTGGCCCTGCCGGATTTTGGACTTCTGGTATCCAGAACTGTGAGAGAATACATTGCTGTGTTTTATGCCTCTCTGTGTGTGGTAATTTGTTACAGCAGCCACCAGAAACTAATACATGTTGTTTTCCATGTCGATTATAAAAGAAAATCAGGACCAGGTCTCATTCATGTGGGATGATCAACAATATTCATTTACACTTTTTGCCTTCGGGTTATGTTAACTCACCTGCCCTTTGTCAATAGAATCCCAAGAGATTAAAACTGCCCGAACATCTCACAGAGCTGTCACACTGATCCATAACACGGATCATATCATGACCATATTCGTTTTGAAATGGAAATGCTATAATTTTAACATATTAGAGAAAAAAGAAAAGAAAGGTACAAATTTAACCCTAAAGTTTTTTTCTGAAATTTTTTCTGATAGATTTTGAGCTATTTTGTTTATGCTGTTAAAATTACTTATGGATACTTAGTCTCCTCCCCTCTTTTGAATTTATTTTCTTTCTCATTCTCTGTCTTTCTTCACCATTGCATTCTTACCCAGTCTTCACTGTTCATTTTGATAGAGAAAACTATCACAATGATAATAGATTCTAAAGAAAAAAGCTAGCAAATATTATTATGTACAGGCATAATTCTACATGTTTAAATACGATATCTCCTGTTAATCATTAAAACAGTCCTGTTTAGTAGATATTTTGCTGTTTTCCTGTTGCTGTTGAATCAATTCCAACTCATAGTTGACCCTATTGGTCAGAGAAGAACTACTCCATAGGGTTTCCAAGGCTGTAATCTATATGGGAGCAGATCACCAGGTCTTTTCTTCCAAGGAGTGGCTGGTGAGTTTGAACTGCCAACCTTTTAGTTACCAGCCAAGCGGTTTACCCCTGCACCACCAGGGCTCCTTTAGTAGGTATTATTACCCCTATTTTATATACGAGAAAACAGAGGCTCAGAGAGATGAAGAAACTTGCCTTTACTCATCCAGCTTTTTGGCAGATCTGTCTACCTTACTCTTTCTATGGATACATTTGTGTAGAGCCATGGATTCTACAGAAAGAGAAGGTGACCATGACATTTGGAGGGAACATTGCTGTATCGTATCCATTGCAAAATCAATTCTTTCCCCTTCTTTGCTACAATTTTGACTGCATTTTTATTTATTCATTTTTTTTTGGAAGCCTCAGGTTATCCACCTCAAGAATTCAGGGTTACCTAAATAAAAAATAATGAATCAAACTGTAATGAGGCATGGCAAGATACTTTAGTCACGCTTACAAAAGCTACAAATCTCACTACCAAAACATTTCTTTACGCTAAGCCCTGAAGCTAGCTTTTCCTCTCTTTGGGTACACACATAGCTCTAATTGTGTGCATGTCCAGTGATAGAAAGGTGAATTGTCAGAATTGTTTTACGGGACCATGATCAGCTTATATTTGTGTAAGTATGTAAATGGCAGTAGTTTTATTCTCAAAGATTAGACAAAACACAGTCATAGATAATTGAGATTTTATAGGCATGTTCAAGAAATAGTGGGTAAAGCATTTTAACACTAACAATCCATCATAGGACCATGTAGTAATAATAAGAACGATATCTTACATTTATATAGTACTAAAAGGTTTGCAAAGGGCTTTCACATGTATTATTTAGTTTTCTCTTCATAATACCCTGTGCTAGGTAGAGCAGGTATTATTATTCTTATTTTCTAAATGGGGATCTTTCACAAACAGAAAAACTAAAGAAAGAAACTTAATTGAAATGCCCCTGGATTATAAGCAATGTATCTGAAACCTGTCATAAGGGCACTCAGTTTTTGAAACTACCTACTGCTATGCCTGGAAACTTTCACTTCTTCTATGATGTTTAATATTTAATATAATTGCTAATATACTACAGCTAGTGTTCCCAACCTGCAGAGAACCCTCACTTAAATCTATAATTCCTTTTGCTGCTCTTTGCAATCAGGATTTAATAAATAAAACAACATAAACACTCAACATGAATCCTTTTCCTTTGACATTGCTGAAAATTTTAAGAGGCTTTAAATCTCCAGGATTGCCATGGGGTTAATTAAAAAGGAGAGCAAAAAGAACCAAACTTAGTAACTCTAGATTTCATTTATTTGGAAGGTGGGATAGGAAAAGTGTTGTTTAATTTTTTTTTTTTGCTTCCAGTAGTAATACTTCCCTAAATGTTGCAATGAAAGTTGTGAGGAAACAGTTTTACATACAAAACCTCACAATTTACAAAGTCGCTTCCTGGAGAATTATTTCTCTTAAATATGTAGTGATTCTTTTTATCCCAAATAACATTCTTTGCCTTAAGATCTCTTTTGTTTAATATTAATAAAGTTTACATGATCTTTCTTTTGGTGAGTGTTTGCTTAGTATATATTTTTTGTCATTATGATTTAAGTTCATAATCACGTAGTTGGATTTGTTGGTTCAATTGCAGTATCTCTATTTATTTGAATCAAAGAGTTTATTTTGTTTACATTTATTGTGAATATTGATATAATTGGACTTATTTCAGCAATCTTAATTTGTGTTTTCTATAAATCATACATTTTTTTCCCTTGCTCCCCTCCTTCTTTCTATTTAATTAATGGAGTTTTTCTTTATTCTCTCCTATTTTTCTTTTAGTATTCACTCTTAATGTTTTAACTTTGTATCTGACCTAGACAAATCTGATGATCCCTGGCGGTGCAGTGGTTAAGTGCTTGGCTGCTAGCTAAAAGGCCAGTGGTTCAAACCCACCAGTCACTCTGCAGGAGGAAGAGGTGGCAGTCTGCTTCCGTAAAGAATCCCTGTGGGGCAGTTCTACTCTGTCCTACAGGACTATGAGTCAGCATCAACAATAGGTTTGGGTTTTGGTTTGGTTAGACAAATCTAAAGTTCATCAAAATCTCTATGCTACTCTTTAATAATATAAGAGCTTCAACCTTTTGCCTCAGGTCACCCTTATTCTCCATTTACGCTCTCTTACATGATTTTTTGTCTAGTATTTAAGTTACACCTGTTTCCATCCTCCTTCCCCCCAGCAATTGTTATTTTTACATACTGTCAGGTATAGGCAAAGTTTATTCAGATTTATCCATATTTACCAATTCTTCCTTCTGGGTTCAATTTACTTCTTTAGTAGCTCTTTTATTGAATCTCAGTCTTCATCTGAAAAATCTTTATTTCATCCTCAGTTTTTAATAATTGTTTAGCTGGAAATTAAATTCCAGGTTGACTGCTATTTTCCTTGAGCACTTCGATAATGATATTCCATTTTCTGCTGCCTCTACTGTTGTTGAGAAGTCTGTTATCAGTCTCTAGGTAACCCGTATTTTCTCACTGGTTACATTTTTTATTCATCTTTAATACTTAGTTATAAATTTTTTTTTATATATATTTTATTGTACTTCAGGTGAAGGCTTACAGA
>NW_004443939.1:35566099-35572804 GCF_000243295.1 Trichechus manatus latirostris | reverse complement strand
ATTTCCAGTATTTTTGATTCGTGCCAGTAATGCCGGGGTGAGATGGTATCTCATTGTGGTTTTAATTTGCATTTCTCTAATGGCTAGTGATCGCGAACATTTCCTCATGTGTCTGTTACAAATATTAAAAAAAAATATTGTTTTACTTAGCTGTGCTTCTTGAATCTGTGAGTTCATATCTTTCTTCAATTCTGAAACATACTAAGTCATCATTTTTAAAAAACTTTATTTCCTTCTGCCCATTCTCTCCCGTCTCACTTTCTAGAATGCTGATTAGAACCATGTTGGACCTACTCATTCTCTTTTCCACATCTCTTAACCTCTCTTTCATGTGTTCCATCCTCTTTTCCCTTTCTGTGCTGTCTGATGAATTTCTTTAGTTCATTAGTTCTCCCTTCATAGCTGTTTTTAAACTGTTGTTTAAGTGGTTCATTGAGGGTTTTTTTTTTTAATAATTCAATTTTTCATTTCCAGAAGTTCTTTTTTGGTTCTTTGTTATTGACCTTTTTTCTTTTAAAAATGTCTTGCTATATTTTCAATTTCTTGCCAAGACAGACTCAATAAGATGTGAACAGGAGATAAATTTAATCTTTCCCCAACTGCCCACCTAAATATGATATATGATCTAGACCTTTTCCTGTCTTTTGGGTGAAATCTTGGGCAGGTCTTTAAATGTTTTAGTTATTATTAGATAATAAGAAGTCTTGTGATTATTTTTTAGCCACAAGAACAGTCTTGTTTCAGTAATTGTAACGGCCTGACTGGTACAATAATTAAATTTCTGAATTTCATTCAAAGTTAAAACTTCTCTCCTTCCAAGGCTCAAATTTTTCTAACTGGGAAACATGAAGTAGGGAGGAGAGTCTGGTTTTTTTTCCTGTCTGTGCCCTTCTACTCAGTTGCCTTAGTTTCTAACCTCTCCAGAGTCTAGCCTAGGGGCTTAAGAGAATATAAAAAAGTGCAAATTCTTATATGGCCTCCCAAAAAAACCAAGCCCATTGCCATCGAGTCAATTCTGACTCATAGAGACCCTATCGGACAGCGTAGAACTGCCCTATGAGGCTTCCAAGGAGCAGCTGGTGGATTTGAACTACCAACGTTGTGGTTAGCAGGCACAGCTCTTTAACCACTGCACCACCAGGGATCATATGGCTTAGGGCCCTCTGGATAGCAAATACTCAATTACTGTCGCTTTTCTCACAAGGTGTTTTTCTGGGTTTCTCAGAGATGCCTCCACCCCTTAGGAAACTACAGCTGCAATTCCAGTGAACGGGCAATGCCTCACTTGTGGCCGACTGCTTACTTCTTTCATCAGTCTTGACCCAGGTCCCTGGCAGTTTCCCTAATGGATCATTTTCCAAATATTTGGGGATTTTTCTATATATCTTAATGTTATCAGCTTATAATTTACTCCATTTTGGCCAGAGAATAATTTCAGTACTCTTAAATTCATTGAAACTTGTTTTGTGACCCAGCATATGGTCTACCTTGGTGAATCTTACAAGTGCTCTTGAAAAAAATATACATTTTGTAGTTGATGGGTATAGTGTTTCATAAATGCCAAATAGGTCAAGTTGGTTGACAGTGTTGTTCAAATCTTCTGTCACTTTATTTTTTGTTTACCCGTCCTATCAATTCCTGAAAGACAGATGTTAAAATCTCAAACTATGATTATGGATTTGTCTATTTCTCTCTTTAGTTCTGTTAATGTTTATTTCAGACAATTCAGAAATATATTATTTAATGAATTGGGCTTTTTATCGTTATGAAATAATCTTCTTTTTTAAATAATAAGCTCATTTTAAAAATCATTATGGTATAGCAAGATAATTTATCTTGACATGTATCCTAGTCTGTAAATAAAATATTTATTAATGATTGAAAAACAAAGTATAAAATTATGTGATATAATCATTACAGTGTGCTTCTTTCATAAAATTAAAGAAACTTATTTTATTTCATATTACATTTTTTGGTTTCAAACAGTATGACATTACAAAGAAGACTGAAAACTTAGCTCTTGACTTTCCATTTTAAAACAATCATTGTTTTAAATGGACTAAAAGTTAACAGCTCGGATTGTTTTTATAGTGCATTCATATCTTAGTCTACTGTGTTACTATTCAAATTATACAAATACATTAAATATTAATTTGACCAGTAGCCATCAAATCCAATTGAAAAAATCAATCCCGGAGATGAGTATGTTAGTGTCACAGTACAGCTTTCTTTTGCAAAACAAGGAAAAGACTTTAGCGCACAGAATGCAAAAAATTCTGGCAAGATTTATTTAGAACTATTTCCCTTTTCTTTTTTCAGTTTTACTGGAATAAACATTTGTGCGGCTGAAAGTGTTGCTAGGAAGAGCTTCCTGGTGGCTGTCTGAGACAAGGTAAACATCTAGTCATAGCATGACCTTCAGGTCTGAGAGGAAAAGTTAGCCTTTTATGTAAGTGTTATCATTGCCTACACATTGCTTCAGCTTTGCCTAAGTGGACCCTCAGCGTCCCACGCTTGTTGAATATACACAACCTCCATGATGCTACCTGTCCTCTCTTGGAGTGTCTTGTTGTAGTGTGTACACATTTCTCAGGCTGCAAATTTCATCCTGAATCCCCTATTTCTGTCACTGATAGAGAATTTAATATTGCCATTTTCCGGTAACCTCAGCCAGAGTTAGCAGTCTCCATCATTTTAAGTTTATATTTAAGCTTCTGTCCCTTTCATTTTCTCCCTGCTGTGACATCTAAGTTCTGAAGGGACTTTGTCACGCTCAGGTGTTGGGGTAGTATGGGAAGGTAATGAACACCTGTTTCACTGCATTCTTTTGAGAGGTAATTCCACCTCCTAATCTGAAATTGCTGTCCTGTGTTCCTGCTGCATCCATTGTTGATATCTCCTTTAGGTTCTTATCAGCAAAGAACTGGCTTTACTGCTGCTCTGCATCATTCTGGGGCCCACAGGAAACTCAGGGAGCAGATTCAGTTCCTCCTGTCTTTAGCTCTGCCAGGTCACCACTTCGCTATTGTTCTCCCCATATCACCCTGGCATGGAGCACATATACAGGAATATTTCCTGTCCAAATCTCAGATGGACGGCTGGGCACAGTACTCTCCACTTGTGCTAGTCAGGATGGGTGAAATTAGGCTATGATGGCATATGATCCCCAAATCTCAGCGGATTAGAAGAACAACATTTCATTTCTCACTTGCACGTCCATCCTGAGTCAGCCGTGGCATTGCTCCATGCCATCTTCGTTCCTGGATCCCGGCTGATGAGGCTGCCTGTATCTGGGAAGATGCTGATATCGGCATAGAGGGAAAAGAGAATAGAGTGAACCTTGTGCTGATTTGAAAAGCTCACACTTTATTGGCCAAAGGAAGTCGAATGGATAAACCAGGTGTTAATGGGGCAGAGAAGTTTAATCTCCCCTAGGGAGGGGCAGCTTATATTTTTAAACAATAATGCAATCTACTATACCATTTGTAAACCCTGGTGGCGTAGTGGTTAAGAGCTACGGCTGCTAACCAAAAGGTCGGCAGTTTGACCCCCCCAGCCACTCCTTGGAAACCCTATGTGGCAGTTCTACTTTGTCCTATAGGGTCACTATGAGTCAGAATCGGCTCAACAGCAATGGGTTTGGTTTGGTTTACTATACCATTCACGGGTTCCTAAACTTAAGGGAAAATCTATAATTCTATGAGGAGCTACGGTGGTGCAACAGTTACGTGCTCGGCTGCTAACCAAAAAGTTGATGGTTTGTACCCACCCAGCAGCTCCACGGGAGAAAAACCTAGGGATCTGCTCCTGTAAAGATTATAACCTAGAAAAGCTTATGGGACAGTTTCATTCTGTCACACAGGATTGCTATGAGTTGAAATTGATTTGATGACATCAACAACAATGTTTCTCTAATAACCTGACCTGAGCAGTGGTGAGAGGTCAGAAACCTCATGCCCATGGCTATCAGTGTTGCTTTTCTCTAATTCAAATTGTCCTCCCCAGGTCAAGCCAAAAAAAGAAAAAGGAAAAAAAAACCCAAACATATCATTGCCATCAGGTCAATTCTGACTCACAGTGGCCTTAGGGAACAGTGTAGAACTGCCCCATAGGGTTTCCAAAGAGCAGCTGATGGATTTAAACTGCTGACCTTTTGGTTGGCAGCTGAGCTCTCAACCACTATGCCACCAGCGCTCTACCCCCAGGTCAGGGAACCCTTATCTAATCTCTTAGGGAGGGTTGGTCTGGTTCTTCAGTCTGTTCTCATCTAATGGAAACCTTATGGGAAAAAAAAAAAAAGTTCATGTTCAGCTTCTTTAACCATTTTGAAGTTCAAGAGAACCCATGTTTTGCAAATCACAAATTTTGATGTTTATGATTTTTTTTCGGGCTATGAGTTTAAGAAAATCTTTGTAGGAACCTAGGGGCTCAGAATGGACTTCTTTTGATCTTTCTGGTTTATTTTTCCTTTAAAGATTTATTTTTTGCTTGTCTTGTGTCCTGCCTTTTAATGAATGCTCCAGAAACAGTGAACAATCCTGGCTCAGTGGGCAGAGGGATCACAGGAGTGATAAGGAAAAATAGTAAAAGAAAAGCTCCATTATTAACTCCAGATGCAATTTCACCACAGTTGTAAAGAAAACTCATTGCCGTGGAATCAATTCTGACCCATAGGGACCCTGCAGAATAGAGTATAGTCCTGGTGGTGCAGTGGTTAAGAGCTCGGCTGCTAACCAAAACGTTGGCAGTTCAAATCCACCAGCTGCTCCTTGGAAACCCTATGGGGCAGTTGGAAGCAACTCCACGAGAGCAGGTTTTGTTTTGTTTTAATAGGACAGAGTAGAACTGCCCCATTGGGTTTCCAAGGAGCTGCTTGTGGATTCAAACTGCTGACCTTTTGGCCAGCAGCTGAACTCTTATCCACCGCACCACCAGGACTCCACTTGTAAAGAAGGTGACCCCACATCCCGCTGCGATCCAGTCAATTCCGACTCATAGTGACCCTGTAGGACAGAGCAGAACTACCCCCATAGGGTTTCCAAGGCTGTAAATCTTCGCTTACCACATCTTTTTCTCTCCAAGCAGCTGGTGGGTTTGAACCATCAACCTTTTGATTAGCATCTGTGTGCTTTAACCACTGTACCACCAGGGCTCCCTTCAGTTAACATACAGGGGTATTTATTTCCAGTATTTTTTCTTTCATATAAGCAAATACAAAGAAAACACAGATTGGGTTGCATAGTTTTGTAATCTGCTTTTTATAAAACCATAATATAAAATGGTAAATATGTTCCTATGCTATTACATATTCTTTGAAAATTTTTTTATTGTGCTTTAGATGAAGATTTACAGAGAAAATTAGTTTCTCATTAAACAATTAATATACATATTGTTTTGTGACATTGGTTGCCAATCCACGATGTGTCAACATTCTCTCCTTCTCGACCTTGGGTTCCCGATTACCAGCTTTCCTGTCCTCTCCTGCCTTCTAGTCCTTGCCCCTGGATTTCTGTGCCCATTTAGTCTTGTTTTGTTTTATGAGCCTGTCTAATCTTTGGCTGGTGGGTGAACCTCAGGAGTGACTTCAGTATTGAGTTAAAAGGGTGTCTGGGGGCCATATTCTTGGGGTTTCTCCAGTCTCCATCAGACCAGTAAGTCTGGTCTTTTTCTGTGAGTTAGAATTTTGTTCTACATTTTTCTTCAGCTCTGTCCAGGACCCTCTATTGTGATCCCTGTCAGAGCAGTCAGTGGTGGAAACTGGGCACCATCTACTTGTGCTGGACTCAGCTTGGTGGAGGCCGCGGTAGTAGTGGTCCGTTAGTCCTTTGGACTAATCTTTCCCTTGTGTCTTTGGTTTTCTTCAAACCAGATGGGGTGGGGCCGGTGGAGTATCTTAACTGGCCACTCACAAGCTTTTAAGACCCCAGACACTACTCACCAAAGTAGGATGTAGAACATTTTCTTTATAAACTATGTTATGCCAATTGAGCTAGATGTTCCCCGAGGCCATGGTCCCCAGCCCTCAGCCCAGTAATGTGGTCCCTCAGGGAGTTTGGATGTATCTATGAAGCTTCCATGACTTTGTCTTGGTTAAGTTGTGCTGACTCTTTGAATATTTTTAAGGCTGTATAATATTCTATTCTATGGATGCATGATAATTTATTTGATCAATTTCCTGTTGTTGAACTTTTAGGTTGTTTTTGACATTTCTCTTGTATAAATAATACTGAGCTGCTCATGTTGTTGTTAGGTGTTGTCGAGTTGGTTCCAACTCATAGCGCCCCGATGTACAACAGAACAAAACACTGCCTGGTCCTGCGCCATGCTTACAGTCATTGTTATGCTTGAGCCAATTGTTGCAGTCACTGTGTCAATCCATCTCGTTGAGGGTCTTCCTCTTTCTCATTGACCCTGTACTTTACCAAGCATGATATCCTTCTGCAGGGTCTGATCCCTCCTGGCAACATGTCCAAAGTATGTAAGACGTACATACTTTGTAAAGAGATAGCTCTTCCCTAGTTGTCTTTTGAATGCCTTCCAACATGGGGGGGCTCATCTTCTGGCACTATATCAGACAATGTTTTGCTGCTATTCATAAGATTTTCTTTGGTTAATTCTTTTCAAAAGTAGACTGCCGGGTCCTTCCTAGTCTGTCTTAGTCTGTAAGCTCAGCTGAAACCTGTCCACCATGGGTGACCCTGCTAG
>NW_004443939.1:35564091-35565999 GCF_000243295.1 Trichechus manatus latirostris | reverse complement strand
TATATATATATATATATATATATATATATATATATATAATGGTAAAATACAAAACATTTGCCATTTCATCCATTTTCACATGTACAGTTCAGTGCAAATTAACTCTTTAATGCATATGAAAATTACTTTGGTAAGTATCTAACTTCTTTTTTTCCCTGAAAGTCAATGAATTATACCATTGCCACTGACTGAATAAGCCTTCCCTTTCGTACTGATTTACGATGCCACCTTCTTCAAATATGAACATTTTATATTTACTAGGATCTCTATTTGGGATAGCTATTCTGGTTCAATGTTTTGTCTCTCTATTCTTGCTCCAGTGTCATATTGTTTTAATTATTCATTAAGGTGAACATATTTGTCAACCAAACTAGTATACTTTTGAAAGTGAAAGAGATATTATTGGCAATTATGGCTGGATGACAGGCACAAACCTGGATTGTTCTGGACAAAATAGCACATACAGTCACCCAAATTATTACAGTTTTAAAATGTATTTTCATATCTGCTAGAGCAAGATTCCTTTTTATGACTTTTATTTTCAAAATTGTTCATTCTTACGCATAAAAATATGCAGAATTTGATGGGATGAATAAGAAGTATTTTTAAATGATTCCTATACTTCATATGAGATATGGTTTGCTTAATTTAAATAAACTTAATTTTCTTTTGATTTTTAAAAATTTGGGGGGTATTTATGGGAGCCCTGGTGGTGCAGTGGTTAAGAACTAAGGCTGCTAACCAAACGATCCGCAGTTCAAATCCACCAGCCACTCCTTGGAGACCCTATGGGTTCTACTTTGTCCTATGGGGTCACTGTGAGTCGGAATTGACTCGACAGCAACAAGTTTGGTTTTTTTTGTTTATGGTATTTATGTTTTTTTATTTATGTTTCCATGACTTTCTAATTCTTTCTACTTAAGGACACTCACATGCCCTTGAGAGATACTCCACAGGGACACCTTACACCATCTCTTTTATCCTTTGGTTTCTCTATAGTTAATCTTTTGCTCAGTCTTTCCTCAGAACCTTCTAGCTGTTCTTTCAGACACCACTTACACCCTTTACTTCATAGTTGCCATCCCATTTTCTCACACTATTAACTTGCTGTTGGCATCTTCATTGCTAATTAGTATTAAAAAAAACTAGTTACCACGTAGTCTCTGGGGTCCCTGGATAGTGCAAACGGTTAACACTCTCAGCTGCTAGTGCTCTTGGCTGCTAACTGAAAGGCTGGTAGTTTGAGTCCACTCAGAGATGCCTTGGAAAAAAGACCTGGAGATCTACTCCTGAAAAACCAGCCATTGAAAACCTTATGGAGGACAGTTCTACTCTGACACACATGAGGTCACCATGAATAGAAATCATTTGTGCCACCCTGCTAATTAGTATAGATGAGTAAAATTCAACAGAGATTCTGTCCAGACACTTCCCAAAATTAAGGACAGCAAATCTGTGAATTCCTGCCCATATGAACAAAGGCCCAATCTGAGTCGGGGGATGGAGGAACATGGGCCTCTTCCATAAGTCCAGAGGGGCAGAAGTTTTGCCTGAGTCCCACATTGCCTCTCACTGTGGCAGGAGGCAGGCCTGTTTTTAATTTTATTTATTTTTCAGGATTTATTCCCTTCCAGGTAAATGCTGGACGACACAGCTCCTCCAAGGCCACAATTGTTCTTTCAGTCATCACAATAATCAATAATTCCTTCCCATCAAGCACTGTGGAATGCATCCCCCCCCCCCCTTTATAGAAACAATGTTATAAATCTTTGTGTCCCTAGGAACACAAAACACAACACTTCGTGTATAGGAAGTTAAACAGCAAATGTTTGTTGAAAAAGTTTTGAACTACCTTCCAGCTTCTTTAAGGCAAAGTACCCCGTCGGGCTTCACGTTTGCCTTTTTTTT
>NW_004443939.1:35501150-35563145 GCF_000243295.1 Trichechus manatus latirostris | reverse complement strand
TGGAAGCTATGGTAGTTGTGGTCCATTAGTCCTTTGGACTAATCTTTCCCTTGTGTCTTTGGTTTTCTTCATTCTCCCTTGCTCCAGATAGGGTGAGACCAGTGCAGTATCTTAGATGGGTAGTATTTTAGATGGCAGCTCACAAGCTTTTAAGACCCCAGATGCTACTCATCAAAGTAGAACGTAGAACGTTTTCTTTATATAAACAGTGTTTGCCAGTTTAGCTAGATGTTCCCCGAAACCATGGTCCCTACAGCCCTCAGCCCAGTAATTCGGTCCCTCAGGGAGTTTGGATGTGTCTATGCAGCTTCGATGACCTTACCTTCGTCAAGTTGTGCTGGCTTCCTCAGTATTGTGTACTCTCCTATCCTTCACCAATATTACCACTTATCTATGTTTGCCATTTTTTATCATTTTAATTTGGTTTTACTAATAAAACATTTTGGGAGAGGAGAGAGAAATACCACACCCCACGTGGAATTAAGGAAGGCTCTGGTGGATGATCCTTAAGCTTCCTTCCCAAAACTAGGATTTTGGTCACACCTGTTAGTTTGTCGTTTGCCTCTGTCCCTTTTCTTCTGTTCCTGCCCATAGGTCTTTATAGTTGAATGTTCTTCCTATTCCTTCCCCTCTCCATCTGTTTTTCTTTATCACCCTCTTGCCTTCCCCTCCTATCTGACTCACATTTGTTTAAAAAAATCCATCTAGTTAGAATGTCTTTTTCCTTTTACAAGAGGCTTACCATATCCTTTCTCCTTTTTGAGGATTCATACGTTTAAAGGTAATCACAGCTGAATATGTGGAGTCCCTATCCTTCACAATTTTCAAGTTCAGGAAATAATGTATTTCCAAAGATTCTTTGTTAATACACTGTTTGGAACATGGGGCAACTTTTCCCAGCAAAAGAGGGCTCTAAATGGTGTTTACAGTTCCCAGTTCAGCCTACAACTTTTATTCAACATGCTACGAATTTGTTGAGGGCTTATTATGAATCAGGCATTTGCTAAGTGCAGGTGGTTAAGGGTTTCTGTGTTCACCAGGTCGTCCTTCAGCACTGTGCTGTTTGCAGTGTTTCCTATGCAAGTTTTGGCTCGTTCCAGTAATGGGTCTTTCAATTCCAGCTTTGCAAGTTGTACCCCCTCTACACAGTTCATCTGTAAGACACCACACTAATTGTCTAAACACTCAGATGTAGCAGCAATAATCTGTACATGTTGATCAAAATTTTACTATACCAGGCTGTCATGGTCTACTGGATGAGGTTCATTGTGTAGGAATATAACATTATTAAGACGTTGCCTTCAGGGAGAGCAGAATCTTTCTGATGGCAGGGGGCAGATAATCTTACAGGGTTGTTTCCTGGGATGTGGTTCCTAGCTGCCACACAGAAGGGCCCAATATGAATGTGGAAGGAAGGGAGGGTGGACAGGCAGGAAAATGGCTAAGGGAAGACATCTGGGCACATGTTTCAGTGTTTCTGAAAGTTTTTGAAACATGAATGAGAAGGACCGTTTACCTCACAGTATTTCACTCTTGGAAGGTCACCAGGAAGACTCAACTTATAGCAACTCTGTTGACCTAGTTTTTGTCTTGCAGAATCCAGAGAGAACAAAGCCTTTATGACAATGTTCTACTTTGCATCTTTCTACTTTACCAAAAGTGGGTCAGTGGAGGATTTATATTTGAACTGTTGAAAAACAAAGTATCCAGGACTTCTTACCCCAGGAGGCCAAGAAACCTCTTATAAGAACCTTAAATATTTTGTTTCCTTTTTCAAAAAAACGACCTCTAGGAAAGGCCGCAGGCGTGAACGTCCTTGACTTCTGGGGGCTGCCTGCATCCTGGGGTAAGTTTGGAATTCGAGTGTTAGAGTGTTAGGTCTCAGCCCGACTGACAGCCTGACTCCCATGGGTGGTGGGTGTGGGCTGCACCACCCTGCAGCCGCTTCAAACAAATCTCTCCCCGCAGAGTGATGAGAGGCATGGAGCGAATGTGATTTAATATGGGGCTCCGAAGTATGGTTCTGTAAGGCCTGTGGACACCAGTGCTCAGACACTGGGCGCCCCTCCTCCTGGTGCCCGGCCACCCTCCGCGGGACGAGTCCCAGGCAGGAGCCCGTCTGTGGACAAGCTGCCCTCCCTCGGCTCGCGCAGGCCCCTCGGTGCGCAGATCGGTGCCTCGCCAATGGAGGGCGCTCTCCCGTGGGAACGGTTGGCCACGCCGTGCAGGGCGGGGAAAGGCGGAGACGCTGCCCCCCCTCAGCGCCGGTCCTCCCCTTCGCCAAACTTTCTTGCGGCTCCGGGCGCGTCGCAGCGGCCGCTGGAGAGGAAGCGCTGCGCCGCCTGCCCGCGGTCCTCAGCAGCTTTTCGCGCCTGGCCGGAGCTCGGCGCCCCGTCGCGCTCCGCCCCGAGGGCATGCAGCCGCCGCAGGGGCCCCGCTTCTGGGCTCGGCGGCGCGGGCGAGCGTGAGCGGTGAGTGGGACGCCGGGCGGGGAGGGTTCCCGGGGCTGCGGGCATCCGGGCGCGCATGGCGAGGCCCGGGCGCAGGACCTACGCCGAGCCCTGCCTACGACTTTTAGGGGTCACCAGGCTTCCAACCTGGGCCCCAAACTCACTCCAAGCACCTGGGAAAGGGCTTCTCCGGGGGTGGGGGTGGGGGAAAGGGTGTTGCGCATCTTGCTCTTTCCCATTTTTTTTCCAAGATCAAAACGCAGTCGGGATGCAAAATCCGCGTTCCGTGCTCCTCTCCTGTGGGCTGCTGGTCTGCGCGCAGAGACGCGGACACGTGCGGCGCAGGCTCCGCTTTGCTTTTGCACAGGTGCTTATTTTTCCAGACACGGTCTTACTGTTTTCGGAGGTGGCTAGGAAACTGAGGTTCTTTTGTGGAACCTAGAGATACAATATTTTTCAGCCTCTAGTTACATGTAGTACGATGGTATGTCGGTTGAGGAAGAGCACAAATCACGTGCAGGCATCTAACGATTTGGGAAATAGTTATGATTTTCGTAACTAGTAACACTGTTGGGGGTTGTGCTGTGCGAGTAAGGAAAGGTCCCAGGGATTCCCTCTCCCCACCGGCAGACAAAAGGGCTTTGTTCCGTAGCAGTGTTACTTTATTGCTTTCCCTCAGCAAGTTGTAACTACCTAAAAACTGGTTCGAAATTTCTCAAGCATGTAATTTGAGGAGTGACTGTGAATATTAGAAGCAATTTAGTCTTATTAAGGTAATCGTTAAAACAGCCCTCAAAATCATCTGTAGGTCAGTTTTTAACTGATTAGTTTCCACGAAATATTTCTCTCATAATTTGTTACTGTCACTCCAACACTTTTTCTCTCTCCTCAATTTCTTTACCACCCAGTGTATTACCTAGTCTTAAAATGTTACTTTAGAAGTAAAGGGCAACGCAACTTCTCGTGGTTCCTACTTGTTTTTAATAAGTTGGAGAATAAAGTAAATGTCAGTCCCAACAGATGATCCCTTCTATACGAAAAATAGCGCCTATGGCAAACACTAAAATTGCACCCCTGCAGGGCTGTGGCGAGGGTAGCAGCATCCAGGGGCGATCTCTAAGTTGTGCCCCCCTTTCCATTTCAAGATGAATAGACTTTGATAGTGGCCATGGTCAGCAGAAACGCCTTTCCCCTCCTCTTGTCCAGCTGCCTCAGTTAGGCGCCTTTCATATTTGTGGCGCCTGGGAATGTCATTCCAAGCACCTCTTTCAACTTGTGCCTGGGGACGAGTGCCCCCCTCTACCCCTACCCTTGCTACACTTCTGTGTCTGCTGTACTTGAGGAAGGATGTTGGGCCTACTGGGTTAATAGAAACTGCTCAGTAGCTGGGCATACACACCCCCTTCCCCTCCTCAAGTGGTGTCCAGGCCACATGCCATACTTGCCATACCTTAGATATGCCTCTGTCACGGATCACGAGGCATTTTGCAAAAGCATGAGTTGTTTGATAACGCTGAGAGTTGTTGAGTTTAAGAGTGAACTATCTGACTCAATGGCAACTTTTTTCTAAATTTTACCAATATTTGCTAACCCTGCTTCCCATGAGACAGTGGATCCAATTCTGTGTAATCTGCATCCAGTGAATAGAATTTTTCTAATTTTCAATTAGAAATGGTGCAGTTAGAAGCAGACACACAGCCTTGGCTCTGTTAACACTGTGTTTATCTAAACAAACAGGGCCATCCTAAAAAGATCAGCGAGCAAACACTGCCAGTGAGGAATGTGCACTTGAGATGAGCCTCCAGAGTTGACTCCTGTGGTTTGGAACTGTATGTTGGTGGTGGTGGTGGTGTTAGTGTCCATTCCGACACATGGCGATCCTATGTGTTTCAGAGTGGAACTGCTCCATAGGGTTTTCAAGGCTTTGACCTTTTGGAAGCAGATCGCCAGGCCTGTCTTTGGAGGTGCCTCTGGGTGGGTTTGAACCACCAACCTTTTGGATAGTCATTGAGTGCTTAACTTTTTACACCACTCAGGTACTCCTTGAGACTGATCTGGTATTATGTAGAATCGTCTAACCATCTGGACATCACTTGTATTGTCACTACCATATATTTAGGAAAATAGACCATTTTGTCAAATTTTTCTTGTTTTCTTTGTCTTTAGATTGCAAAACTTTATAGTTTCGATTTAACTACAAATGATACATCCTCTTTTCTAAATCTGGCAAATCCGTAAATCAACGACCAGACTCTTTATATTCGGTCAAATCTGTTATAGATATCTGGCTGTTTTACGAGACGATTGATACAACAGGTCTGCGTATGTTTTCTATGAATTAAGACTCAAATGAAAACACTAAAGGATGTGATTGTTATTTGGGTATGTTCATCAGAACCGATTTGAGAGTCTTCTTGTTAGCTGCCATTGAGCCACACCCCATTCATGATGACTTCATGCACAGTGGAATAAAACACTACCCAGTCCTGCGCTGTCTCCATGATTCATTGCGGATTGGACTGTTGTGATCCATAAGGCTTTCAGTGGCTGATTTTTGGAAGTAGATTGCCAGGTCTTTCTTGCTAGTCTGTCTTAGTCTGGAAGCTCTTCTAAAACCTGTTCAGCATCATAGCAACACACAAGCCTCCACTGACAGATGGGTGGTGGCTGCTCATGAAGTGCATTGGCCAGGAATGGAGCCTGAGTCTCTCTCATGGAAAGTGAAAATTCTAGCACTGACCACCACTGCCAATTCTCTCTCTCAGTTTTCAAACACACACACATGCACAGAGGAGGAAATGCACACAGCATGTCACCAGGCAGCTACCAGGGCACATATCTCAAAGTCACGCACACATTCTGAAGGCTGGCTGCTTCTCCCCCAAGGTTCCCAGTTTCCTGCTGAAGAGCAGCAGTCCACCATAACTTAAGCTCAACCTCTTATTTCTTTGGGCTCGGGCAAGGGGAATCACTATAACTCCAGTGGGAGTTCCTATAACTCAAATTATCCATTAGCCATTCTCCTTGGAGTATACATTAGTTCAAAATGCTTTCTGGCCTGTGATCATACCCAACAGAGTGGTTAAGTCTGATTGCAAGTTTCTAAATGGCAGAGACCAGGTCCAAGGCATTATTAATGCAGTATAAAGAGAAGAGCAGGGCTTTGCAGTCAGACCAGCCTTTGTTCCAGCCCAGGCTTTGTGACCTTGGCATGTTGCCTTAATTTCTCTAAGCCTTAATTTCCTCATCTGTAAAAATGGAGATAATACCCACCTCCCAGGATGAAAAGAGAAAGCACTTAGCAGAGTCTCTGATATACAGGAAGTACTCCTTAAATGCTAGTTGTTCTCTTTCCCTCCTAGATAAACATTAAGTTAATCAGAGTATTGGCATTTGTGTAAACATGGATGCAAATGTATATTGTTCAAGTAAGAGTGCAAAGATAGATTCCCAAGCCTTAGGTGACTGAGAGATGTTATACTTTTCTTGCTTGCTGTCCCCTTCCCTGGCCATCTTAGTTATCTAGTGCTGCTATAACAAATACCACAAGTGGATGGTTTTAACAAACAGAAGTTTATTCTCTCACAGTCTAAGATGCTAGAAGTCTGAATTCAGGGTGTCACCTCCAGGGGAAGGCTTTCTCTCTCTGTTGGCTCTGGAGGAAGGTCCTTGTCATCAATCTTCCCTTGGTCTAGGAGCTTCTCAGCACAGGGACCCTTGGCCTAAAAGATGCTCTCCAGTCCCAACTCTTCTTGCTTGGTGGTATGAGGTCCCTCTCATCTCTGATTCTCTTTTATATCTCAAAAGAAATTGACTCAAGATACAACCTAATGTTGTAGATTAAGTTCTGCCTCATTAGCATAACTGCTTTTAATCCTATCTCATTAATATCATAGAGGCAGGATTTACATCACATAGGAAAATCACAATAGATGACAAAATGGTGGACAGTCACACAATACTGGGAATCATGGCCTAGCCAAGTTGACACACATTTTTTGGGGACACAATTCAATCCATAACACTGGCTGTGGTCCTTTTGCTCTGTGCTCCATCATTTCTCCTGTGGGTATTGAGCCATCTCCTCTCTGACTTTGCTGATCCTTTGCCCCTTGGCCTGGATTCTGTGTGTATGTAGAAGAATCCTCTGGAACTTAGTCCTGCCATGGATGGCAGGAGGTGGTGGTGAGGTGTGGGGAGCTGTCTGCATAAGCCCTGAGAGTTTGTGTTTATACAATGCTAGGTAGAGAGGCACTTGGTCTGGGTCTTAATCCCAGCTCTACTTTTGTAAGCTATTGTGACCTTGAAAAAACACCTGTCATCCTTGAGTCGGTTTTCTCATTTATTGAATCAATTATTTCTCAAAATAATTCCTTTTCTACCTACCTCCATGGGTTGTTGATGGGTCCAATTAAGTACTGTGTGTGAAAGAGCTTTGTACCCTGTGAAGGGCCATATAAGTTTTGGAATTAAAGAGACAGGGCCTCCAGATGTGGGACACACCCAGGGCTTTGAACTGATTCTTCCTAGTTCAGTCATGGCTGAGGAAGCGACACTAGAACAGACTCGAATTTTAAAAATTTGAGTGAAACAGAACTGTCTTAGTCATCTAGTGCTGCTGTAACAGAAATACCACAAGTGGGTGGATTTAACAAAGATAAATTTATTCTCTCACAGTCCAGTAGGTTACAAGTCCAAATTCAGGGCGTCAGCTCCAGGGGAACGCTTTTTCCGTCGGCTCTGGAGGAAGGTCTGTGTCATCAATCTTCTTTTGGTCTGGGAGCTTCTCTGCACAGGAACCTCAGGTCCAAAGGACGTGCTTTGCTCCTGGCACTACTTTCTTGGTGGTATGAGGTTCCCATGTGTCTCTGCTCACTTCTCTCTTTTATATCTCAAAAGAGATTGGATTAAGACACTATCCAATCTTGTAAACCTCATCAGTATAACCTCATCACAGTGATAGAATTTACAACACATAAGGAGATCACGTATAACCTCATCATAGTGATAGGGTTTACAACACATAAGGAAATCACATCAGATTACACAATCATACAATACTGGGAATCATGACCCAGCCACGTTGACAGATATTTTTGGGGGACACAATTCAGTCCATGACAAGAACCATAACTGGAATGGGAAAAATTATGGGTTGAAGCCCTGCTAGAAACTTAATCTCCCTCTTGGAAAACAAGGGCAGTATACATGTTGCATAGCAACCAAATCTCTAGCCCATGGGATTTTGCGGAGAGTCGGAAAGAGCGATGCCCTGCTCAAGATGGCCACCAACTATACAGCTTTGAATGTGTGTAGCTCTCCACAGTCCTGCCAATCTAATCTCATGCCTTAGGCTCCTGAAAAGGCTTACTACATCCTTTCTGAGTCTCCCATTCCAGGGCTTTGACCCATAATTTTTCCCATTCTGGTTATCATTCCAGATCACCCAAATTTTAAAAATTTGCATCAGTTCCAGTTTTGCTTGGTCAACCATGGCTGAACGGGTTCAAAGCCGTAGACATGCCAGGCAGATTCAGTTAGTGCTGACTGTGTGGGAGTGGAAGACTCTCCCATAGCCACGATGTGCCAAGTGGATATTGCTGCACATCCCTGTGTCCTGCCCTCTGATGTCGTACTAGACTTCAAGGAGGAAAGCCTGCCAAAGGTGGAGAAACTGCTCTGTGGACAGTATGAGAGGAAGATAAATTTCAGGACTGAGATTACCTAACACTGTGTGATCGAAGGCCACAGGGCAAAGTTCCAAACAAGCTTTACTTCCCTCTTAGAACTACCCATACTGTCTGATCATCTCTATTCTTAGAGGATAAAAACAAAGACGTAGCTACCTACCCAGTGAGTCAGAGGACAGTAGCAATGGCAATCATCTGACATTGAATTGGGGTGCACTTTTGCTGTTCTGATTGCCCTGGGTCTTCTTGTGCACTTGAATTTCTGATGTTCACTTTGTAAAGCACTAAACTAACTTAGACATTTTTCCCTTTGAAACAGTTAAGCTCATTATTTGATCAGAAAAGTGTGCGTTGCTCTCTGTCTGAACTGGCGAGCCAGGAGAGTAGTACCCAGTGAGAACAAGGTTCTGACATCCTGGGTTGTTCCCCATCCCTTCCCCACATCACAGGCCTATGTCTTCCTTCTTCTTCTCTCTCCGCCTCCTGGCCTGGCCTCTGCAGCTCTTGACCTCCGGCTTCCTATCCTTTCTGTCTATGGCCTTGAACTCCCCCCTTACCCGTGACCCCTGACACTGCTCTGGTGGACCTTGGCTCTTCTACTCAGTTGTGAGTCATTCATCTACCTCGGCTTGGCCAGCTTGTGTGTCACTGTGGAAAACAACCCGCCCAGTACAGCTTGCCCCACCCTTTCTTAAGGATGTTGGTTAGTCCCCTTAATTACTCATCAGCTACTCCTATGTCTTCATTGTTCCCTGACATTAGACTGGAGGTTCTACTAACCCTGGGCTTGGCTTAGCCATGTGCAGATTTATTGGTGTCATCAAGGAATGGCTTGGCAGGCGGCAGGGCTGTCTTAGAGGGTGCTTTGGCTCCTCCCTAGCTCCATCAGTCTTTCCAGGGGTCCTCCAAACAAACATGTGATCTAAATAAAAACAGTGTGCTTGTTTTTTAAAGACAGCTTTAAGGCAAGCCTTCTGGTCTCCCCTTTCAGCCAGGCTGCACCAAAGCCCCTCCTCATCTTTAAGCCGCCCTCAGGCAGGCTCAGACCATTTAAGTCAAAGGTGGGCAGTGGGGTCAGTCAGAGGCATTCAGTCCTCAAGGAGAGCTAGAAACCTGAAGTTCAAGTCTCAAAGCCATTGGGAGTAACTAGTTACTAAAGACAAAAGCAAGGGATTAGGTATGGAGTGTGCCAGGAGAACTACAGTGAGTCATTTGCCTCCTGCCCTGGCTGATACTTATTAGGCCAGTCCTTTGAATGGGAGTCCTCTCCCTTTAGTGAAATGATCACATGGGTCTGGCAAAGAGGAAATAAGTAAAATCTTTTTCTGTGTTCCCATGGTGTTAGGATCAAAGTATCTATCTATCTGTCTGTCTATCATGAATCTTGTTTTCTGAATCTTCTGAGAACACGTTGAAGACCTTATTCTCCATTACCCTCAAACGCTCCCTGTAACCTATTGCTGTCAAGTCGATTCCGACTCATAGCAACCCTATAGGACAGAGTAGCACTGCCCCACAAGGGTTTCCAAGGCTGTAATCTTTACAGATGTAGACTGCCACATCATTCTCCTATGGAGCTGCTGGTGGATTCAAACTGGTGACCTTTCGATTAGCAGCCGAGCGCTTAATCACTGCACCACCAGGACTCCTTTTAAACACTCCAGCATGTGTATTTTTCCAAAAAAATTTACTCTCCTATATAGCCAGCGTACAATACACCAAATCAGGAAATCGACATTGTCACAACATTACTACCCAAGCCACAGATCCCACTCATATTTCACACTCTTCCAAATATGTTTGTCCCGTCTTACCTGGGAACCATTTTACAATTAATTGTGTCTTTTCTGGAATAGTTGTGCAGACTCTTCTTGTTCCTAAAGCCCTTGCAGTTTTGAAGAGTACAGGTTTCCTGTTCTGTAAGACGACTGTCAAACTGGGTCTGTCGGGTGTTTCCTCATAACCAGGCTCAAGTCAGGCTCCGGTCATGCATTCTTGGCAGGGATGCCACAGAAATGAAGCTGTGCTCTTAGAACATCACATCAGGAGGCCCAGGATGCCACCCCATCCACCACTGGAATATTAACATTGATCACCGGGTTATGTTGGTGTCAGCCAGATTTCCCCACCTTAAATTCGCCATTTTCCCCCTTTGAAATGTATTAGTATTTGTGGGGAGCCCTGGTGGCCCGGTGGTTAAGAGCTCAGCTGTTAACCAAAAGGTCAGCAGTTCGAATCCACCAGCTGCTCCCTGGAAACCCTATAGAGCAGTTCTACCGTATCTGTAGGGTCGCTGTGAGTCAGAATCAACTTGATGGCAATGAGTTGTTTTTTTTTAATTCCAAGATTATGCTAATAGTCTGTTCCTTGTCAAACCTCCATCTACACGTTTACCAGTCATTGGTGACTCCTGTCTGAATCAGCTACCTCTGCGAAGGTTACCAAATGGTGATTTAGTTCCATAACTCGCTCTACATTTACTAGTAGACATTCTACCGTAAAGAAGAACTTCCTTTCTTCTTCATTTATTTATTCATTTTTGTTAGTGAGTATTCATGCATTCCTTTTGTATTCACTAATTTGAAATCTGTTACTATCATTATTCATTTTTGCTGTTCAGATTGTTCTCAGTTTGGGCAGTGGGAGCGCCTTTGAGCTGGCTCCTGTGTCCTTTTGATACATTCCTAGCAATCACTGAACATTTCTTTATTTTCTAGCACCACAAGGTATTCCAGACTCATCTTGTACTTTCCCTGATCTCTTCCTTTTAGTAGAGAGTGATATTTAGAAACCAGATATGGAATGATGGTGTACCCATTGTTACTGGGGTTTCATTGCTCTAGCCCTGTCAGAGGACAGACCTAGGAAATGCAGTAGTCCCCCTTTATCCACGGAGGATATGTTCCAAGACCTCCTGTGGCTTCCTGAAACCATGGATAGTACTGAGCCCTAGATATACTATGATTTGTCCTATACATACATACCTCTAAAAAAAACCCAAAAAACCAAACACATTGCTGTCGAGTCAGTTCCAACTCATAACGACCCTATAGGTCAGAGTAGAACTGCCCCACAGAGTTTCCAAGGAGCACCTGGTGAATACAAACTGCTGACCTTTTGGTTAGTAGCTGTAGCTCTTAACCACTACACCACCAGAGTTTCCACCTGTAATAAAGTTTAATTGATAAATTATGCACAGTAAGAGATTAACAACAATAGCTAATAGTAAAATAGAGCAATTATAACAATATACTGTAATAAATGTTATGTGAATCACAAAGCAGGATGGCATAAGATTTCATCGTGCTATGTATTCATTTAATATTTTTGAACAGCAATTGCGTGTAACTGAAACTGCCGAAAGCGAAACCGTGGATAAGAGGGGGGGCGACTGTGTGTCTGTATGTATGCACACGTATCCATTTATAGATATTTATATATCAGACTATTATAAAATTGAGTTCATACCAGTACCTCCAATTCTAATCCAGCACCTTAGGGATCTTTCTATTCTTACCCCTTTATATGTTTGTAAATATCTTCTCTGCCAGCAAGAAACTTGACACAGTTATCTTCAGTATACTTACTTATTTGCTCAGAGTAACACTCTCCCAACCACAAAGGCAATCCTAGTTTTTCTTGCTTTGTCAGCCCCTCACTGCCTCTTGTTCTTGGCTGCCAGGCCGTGCCCCTGAGCAGCTTCCCAACACCCCTGGCCCCACTGCTTCTCATCCTCAGCCTCCAGTCCTAGCTCAGTCCACTCTGTGGCTCCCCAACCATAGCTCATGTCTCTGTGCCATTCTCCGATCTTTTCCTCATTGCCTTGCATTCTTAGCCACATGCTGACCTCTCTGTTCAGGGAAGAAAAGAAAAGAGAAGGGAAAGGAAGAAAGAAGACAATGGGAATGGAAGGAAAGTGAAGATAGGAGTAGTATATACATTTTTAAAGCTTTTTTCCCTCTCCCAGAAAGGTATGTCAGTTTATGTTCTCATTAACATGTTATGAGAGTGCCATTCCCCCCACACTCTTGCCAACACTGATTGTTATTCACCTTTTTAAATTTTGTCAATCTGATACCACTTCACTTTTCTCTCTATTACAGATCATATTACATTGAGCCCTGTATTATCCTTATCTCCAGATCACAGTTTCCCAACCTCAGGACTATTGACATTTGGGAATGGGTAGTTCTTTGTTAGAAGCCCTGGTGGTGCAACGGTTAAGTGCTCTGCTCCTAACCTAAAGGTCAGCAGTTTGAGCCCACCAGACACTCCACAGGAGAAAAGACCTGATGATCTGCTCTCCTAAGGTTAAAACCAAAAACCAAACCTGTTGCCATCAAGTCAATTTCAACTCATAGTGACCCTGTAGGACAGAGTAGAACTACCACATCTTTCTCCCATGGAGTGGCTGGTGGGTTCAAACTGCCGGCCTTTGATTTAGCAGCCGAGCACTTAACCACTGTACCACCAGAGCTCCTCCATAAAGATTACAGCCTAGGAAACCCTATGGGGCCATTCTACTCTGTTCTATAGGGTTGCTTTGAGTTGGAATCAACTCGACGGCATATAGCAGCAACAGTTCTTTGTCGTGGGGGAGCTTCCTGGCCTCTACCCACTAGATATCAGTAGTACCCCTAGTCATGACTATCACAGATGTCTCTAGACATTGCCGAATGTCCACAGAGGGGAGAAGGGGATGTCCATGGTTGAGAACCACAGCTCTAGATTATGAACTTCCCAAGGGCATTTTACATCTCTATACATGTCTTGATGCATCTCTGTCTTTCTCCTACATATAGTGAACGGTGAGAAAATGTTAACTGGAAATGTTAAATGTTAGTTAGAGGAATCAGTTGTTGGCTAGAATCTTCTGAAACAAGACCAGTGGAATTTGCCCATTACATGCTTACAACTCTCCACATATGCAAATTCCATGAATATCCAACAGAGGGAAATGAAATGGATTGTCAGCAAGGTTAAATTTCCATGGATTGCTACCAGATCATTACTAGTCTTACAGATTATATCCACCCTAATTTTTTATAGTCAGATAGAATTGAAGTCTGTAGAATAGTTAAACTGGGAGAATCTATTTTGTTAATGGGGAAAGTAAAATCCTTTAGGTGTTTCTTAAGTTACAAGAAAACCCAATGAGGTGGTTCTGCGCTGTTACATAGGGTTGCTATGGGTCGGAATTGACTCGACAGCATCCAACAACAACATAGGATGGCTTCGGACCCTGCGTGGCACAAATCATTAAGCGCTTAGCTGCTAACTGAAATGTTGGTGGGTCGAGTCCACCCAGAGGTGCCTCAGAAGAAAGGCCTGGTGATCAGCTTCTGGAAAAATCAGCCACTGAAAAACCCTATGGAACACAGTTGTACTCTGACACACATGGAGTTGCCATGAGTTGAGATCCACTCAGTGGCAACTGGTATAGGATGACTTTGTCATTGTCACATGTTAAATGGGGGTGTTAGAGCATGAACAGGTAAACTTCCAGAACACTAGTTGTATATTCCACTGAATTTTTTTGTGTTTGTTTTTTAAATTTTGAGTTATCTTGTGAAGTTCTGCCTACCATTTATTGAGCACTTCCTAAGTGCCAAGCATCTTGCTACTCACTTTATAAGCATTGCTTTAATTTAATACTTTCAACAATCCGGATGGTTTTTGTAGTTCTTATGCCAGTTTTAGAGAGGGAGGAAAAGGCTTCGGCAAGTTCGGGAGCGTGCCAGATTAATGCTGTCACTGCAAGTGATGTGCCAGTGCCACCACCCCACCTGCCCCTCCTGTTCATCACCTCCTGCCTTGCTTTCCATGAAGGGTTTAGGTTACCCTAGAACCACAGATCTGGCCATCCTTTCTCTAACCTCTGTTTTAAATAGCCGTGCTAAAATGTTCTTTTTTTTCTTTGACTGACAAACATGTACCATACAATGGAGAAGTAGAAACAAAGAAACCACAATAAAAACACCCACTTGGAAGAATAGGAAACATGTAGAAGTTGCAGATTCATTAAAATGATGAAGTCCTGCTGGGCAGGAATTATTAAGACCCCCTGCCCTGGCTGTGGAGTAAGTTCTGTGGTGGTTCTTGTTTCTGCTCTCTAGGAGAGGCCTCCCAGGGGCCCTAACTTTGACTTTGTCCCCTGGGGAGTTCTTCCTTGTCCATTATCCTCTGTGGCCATATCTGGAGTGAGTGTTGGAAAGTACATGCTTTTAGGGGGAAAATGAACATGGGCCTTTCGTGGCCAAGCTGTGGCCTCCTTAGCAAGTCCTTAAAAGCTTCGAAATCTTCTGCTCTGTTTACTTCCAGTTGGTTTCATGTACCAGTTACCACATCTAAATTGTGGACCAAATTCTTAAGCAACCCTTAGTTCCCAATTTTGGTGGTTGGCCCATTACTCTCTTCCTCTCTTCAATTGTATCTACCTTGAGGCTCTTTGAAACATGGATTTGAGTGGGAAGATGCTCACTTAATTTGATCTTTACTATAGGCGTGTCTTCCTTTGTTCCACTGCATAGTCTTCTTGAGAGGCCTTTGAGAAAGATTGTGAGTGGTAATCCTATTTTCTGCTTTTTGAGATTACAGAAGCAGTTAATTTTTCTGCCCTTCCAATGCCTCTAGTTTCTGGACACTGTCCATTCCTTTCTACCTTTGCATACAAACTGGCCAATTCTTGCCTGAGCTCATCTCTTCCTAAAAGTTGCGAGGAGAAGCCAACACATGCTAACATTCTGGTTCTTTCTAGCACCTTCACCTAGAGCCCCAGGCTTCATAGGTGTACATTCTGCCCCCCAAATTATTACAGGTGAAAAGCTCACCAGTCTTCTGCTGTGGCATAGTAGGGTGACCAGCTTTACAGCTGATGATATCAGCTCCCTCACTGCCTACCACCTGACTGCTAAGTCAGTGTCACATATTTTAAATTTTAATTATGGCAGCACCTCACATTCAGCGGCCAGTTTCTGTATTTCTTTGGGTAAAGGCTCAGCTGCTGTAACAAGGAGACCCCACAATTCAGTGACTTGAAAAAAACAGGCATTGATTTTTCTCCCACGTAAGAGTCCTAAGGTCTTCTTGTTTCTCCGCTGTCCTATAGGGCAGTGCTTCTCAAACTCTCAGTGGTTAAGGGCCAGTTTTCTGTATTTCCAATATGTCACAGACCAATGCTTCTGGTTAATTCTGTGTCCAAAGAGATGAATCCACTGATCATGTACTTGGATTTCACAGCAATGTCAATTTGCTGTAAACATTTCTAAGTATTTATCCTCAATTTCTGTACATAATTCCTCATGGATGGAAACTAGTTCGTGGACTACTTTGAGTAGTTCTGCTCTCGGGCTTTGCCCTAGTCTGAATGTTCAAAGCTGGATCACAGGCTTGTTGTGTTCCAACTTGCAGGAAGCTAAAAGAATACGAAGAGTGTACACTTAAGGTTTTAGGGCTAACCTGGAAGTAGCACACTTCATTCCTTTGGCAAAAACTTAGTCATGTGGCCACCCTAGCTGCAAGCAGGCTGGAAAATGAAGTCAGGTGTGCTATAAGAAAAGGAAAACATATTTGTCAGTCTGTGCCACAGGAGATAAAGCTAAATTATAATTCAAAGAGAATTACAAGAGAAGTAACGGGACAATAGGCAGTTATGGATAAATGAATGAGAAAAAGGGCTCTGAGTTCAGTGTCACACTACACAGACCAGGACTTCTTAGAAATGGAGTCTAGGGTCCTGCTAGTCCTTTTCTGCAGCCTAAGGGTCTGAGGCTGGTTGTGCAGTGAGGTCAACAATAGAAAGTTCATGTAAGAAGACGCTGAGACCATTCTAAGGGGAAAATCCAGAAAATAAATACCCAGGTTTGGAGCCAAGTTAGAATCTAGAAGGCTGTGTGCAGAGTGCTGGGATTGGAGCAGATTCGCAGGCAGAGTCAGCCCTGGCTTGGGAACACTGTAGTAGTCAGGACCCAGTGGGGTGTCAGGAAAGGGAGCCCCTATCCTCTACCTTGAGCCCAAGCGAAACACCAGGGAGAAGGAGAACAGAAAATCCTGGCTAGTGTGAGTTGGACAGTCAAATATTTATTGCACGACTGCTGTATAGTACCAATACCAAACCACTCCACCAACTTGCTAATGCTGTACTGCAGACAAGGAGTGGGTCCTGAAGTCACCACCATTTCAGCCCTCTAGGTTAAAACCCAGGTGTTTAAAGTTGAAACTTGATTCCTTAATGTGACTCCATCTTCAACAACTGAACTGAGGGAAGTTGAGAGTCCCAGCCTGCATACACGCTGCCTGTGTGGCAACTTTCTTCTTGTCTTGAAGATACTTTGGGTTTCTGACATCTGAGTGGGAGATTAGCATGAAAGAGGGAGGGTATGAGAGATGTCAGAAATTATAGCTGGAGATAATAAGTTGGGAGTTCTCCACATAGAAAAAAATGATTTAAGCAATTGTAGTTCAGGTGGAAGAGAGTTTAAAGGAAAAGAAGGGAGGGCTGAGAACTGAGTCTAAGAGTATCTACATCTTAAGGCTGATGAAAGAACTGGAGACAAAAATACTGAGAAAAGTTGGGAAAGAACCAGGGAAGAGTAGAGTCAAGAGGCTGTAGAAGGGGAATTTCAAGAGGGGAATAACTACTGTCAAATTCCACAGTGAGACCGAAGGAAAAGAGGACTAGGAACAGAGAATTTGGGGATTATTCAATCAAACTGAATAAATTTTTGTTGAGTGCCTGTCTTAATTATCTAGTGCTGCTATAACAGAAATACCACAAGTGGATGTCTTTAACAAAGAGAAGTGTATTCTTTCACAGTCTAGTAGGCTAGAAGTCCGAATTCAGGGTGCCAGCTCCAGGGGAAGGCTTTTTCTTTTTCTCTCTGTCGGCTCTGAAGGAAGGTCCTTGTCATCAATCTTCCCCTGGACTAGAAGCTTCTCAGTGCAGGGATGTCAGGTCCAAAGGATGCGCTATTCTCTTGGCTCGTTTGTTGGTGGTATGAGGTCCCCCATCTCTCTGCTTGCTTCTCACTTTTATATCTCAAAAGAGATTGACTTAAGACACAATCTAATCTTGTAGATTGAGTCCTGCCTCATTAACATAACTGCTGCTATTCCCATCTCATTAACATAGAGGTAGGATTTACAACACATAGGAAAATCACATCAGATAACAAAATGGTAGACAGTCACAGGATACTGGGAATCATGGCCTAGCCAAATTGATGCTCATTTTTGGGGATGCAATTCAATCCATGACATTGCCTATTATAAGCAAGGTTCTGTGTTTGGGCTTCAGTGAACCGGGAGACAAAAGGATACCAGCTCTGCTACCAACAAGATTAGAAGTGAGAGTAAAACAAATAAATATCTAATGTAGTATGTTGGCTGCCATAGGAAAGATACCAAATATTTCTTAGCCAAATTCCTTGGAAGAATAGCCTGTTCTTTCTTTCTCCTTCCATATCACTCCAGTACTATTCAATGTAGTGTGATCCGGCTTCCATCTCCTCTACTTCACTGAAACTAACCAACGAACTAACCAGTATACAAACCAAATATTTATTGCACGACTATTATATGGTACTATATTGGGCACAAGGTGTACAAACATGAGTAAGAAACTGTCCTAGCCCTTAAGAAGCTCTCTGTCTGGTGGTAAAGGCTGACACATAGGCTGAGAATGATAACACAGTGCAGTATTGGGGGATTTTTTTTTCCCCCAGTGACTGAAAGAGGGTTTGAATCTAGTAAATAAAAACTACCTTAGGAGAGTCAATATATGAATGTATGAAAATTCCAGGTGTATAAATCACAAGGTTCCAGAGTCAAGGACTGCTTCTGATTTTCCCCAAGCGTGCTTGTATTCAGGTTGGAAGGAACAGGTGGAAGGGCAGAGGTTAAGAATGCTAGAGTAAGATGAGAATATTGATGGAGCAGAGTACCTGGGTGGTGCAAATGGTTAACACACTCCATAGTTAATGGAGAGGTTGGAGATTCAAGTTCACCCAGAGTCTCCTTGGAAGAAAGACCTGGCAATCTACTTCTAGAAAAATCATCTGTGGAGCATAGTTGTACTCTGAAACACACGGGGTTGCCATGAGTTGGAGCTGAAGTGACGGCATCTGGTTTTATTGATGTAGCAGAGAAGAGCATAGTACTGAGTAACCTTAGTGCCCTGAGCCCCCAGACTTCTTTGTCTGCTCAGTGACTGTGTTTGGCTCCTGTCTCCATGGTCTGAAGATATGTCCCATTACAGTAGCTCCACCAAGCCTGTAAGTGATAGTAGCACTTGTAAGAGCACCTGTTATCAAACATTGCTCAGGAAACTCTGAATGTGCTACTGTGGAGGATGAACCAGTGATGTGCAGCAGACTGTAGCTCTTGCTACATTTGCATTGCTTTTGCCTCGCACTGGGCTGCAGTCCCCTTGGCTCAGGGCGTCATTACCTGACCTTTAGCCTTCCTCACAGGCATCATAAGGGAAAGTCCGCTGCTCCCTTCTCTGTAGTGCTTAGTTTCAAACCTGGCTAATCCTTATTCCTGAATTAACACTTATATCCATGATACAAATTTCCATGTATGCATGACCAGGAATACAGTTACAGTTGGAACTGACCCTGGATTACATTGAAGGAAATTTGTGAAGTAGACTTCAGTGTGCAGAGATCTGTTGGAACCCTATATAGTCAAATTTGTTTTATATAACTCCTATAACTATGGTTTGTCTCCTGAGTGCCATTTGTTGGCTGCTGGTGTTGCTTTTTTCTGCTTCTTTTGACTTTTTCCTTACCTCTCACCACCTCCACTCCTTTTGCTGAAATACCTGGCTCTGTGTGTCAACTTTACTTCTTCCTGAGGGGCTGTGGAGCTCTGTTCAAGTGTGGAACTGCTTCCTGGTCCATGCTGCCACGCTGGTGGGATCCCAGGGCTTTTCTTTGTTTGTTTGTTTTGAATTGTTTGTTTGTTTTCTTTTTCTTTTCTTGAGTTGGGAGCACCGTTCTGGCCGGGCAGTGCTATGCAACTTGGGACCTACCCCCTCAGCTTGCACAGATGCGCAGAGGGATCCCTGAGAGCATTTATTTTTTTCTGGGGTTTTTTTTTTTCCTGTTTTTTTTGGGGTTTTTCTTGTACTTTTTTTTTAAATTTGTTTTCTTTTCCCTCTTTTTCCCTTTTTGTCTTTCTTTATTACTCAGTTTCTCATCTCTCTATACCTGCCTTCTCTTCCTGTCTCCTGAATACCTGACACTAAATACCTCTACACCTCCTAGCCACACTGTACTTCAACACCTGGGAACAACTTCCCCAGACCTCACAGCTGCACTGGTGGGATCCCTGGGAGCTTTGCTGTTCTTTTTTTTTTTTGTTCATTCTTTTCTTTTTTTTCTTCTTCTTCCCCTTTTTGTTTTTCTCTATTTCATAGCCTCTCACCTCTCCACTCCAATGGCAAGCTCCCCTAGCACTCTTTTTTGTTTGTTTATATGTTTTTGGCTCCTGTTCCTCTCTCCTCTCTACCATACCCATCTTAGTTCCACACATCACAATCTCCCCCCTCCATCCTGTCTACCTGCACTGTGTGCTTAACATCACACCACCAAGCAGCACAGGCATGGCCTACCAGAACCTGCCCAGCACTGATTACCGACCCGCCCTGGTGGCTGTAGTAAGTGCCACAAACAACCCATCCCAGCAACTCCTCTTCAGCTAGACTTGCCCTGCTGTACCATATCTGAGCGACTGACTCTGCCAATTGGAGAAGGAGGTGAAAAGTATCATGCCCACAGACAAGCAAACAACAAAGAACACACAGCCCATCTGTTCAGACATAGCCAAATTTGAAAAAAAAGAAAAAGGACGAAACAAACAAATCTAAAATCAATAAATGAGAATAATAACTACTGAATGCCCCGAAGACAACAGACAATATCAAAACATTTACAAAAACAGGACAGGATGGCTCCAGTAGACGTCCAAAATAAAACACCAGATGACTTTCCAGTAGAAGAAAAGGCACTAGAACTACCTGATAGGGAATTGAAATCTCTGATACTCAGAATTATCCAAGAGTCGAAGCAAAAAGCAGACAAAAATGAGGAAAAAATAGACAAATTCATGGAAAATATAGACCAAAAAAAAGGAAGAATTCAGGAAAATAATGCAGGCACAAAATGCCAAAATAAATTCACAACTAGAAATTATACAAAAACAACAATTAGAAAGCCAAAAGATAAACAACAAGATTTCAGAAATGGACAGTGTCATAGAAGGGCTGAGAAGCAGGTTTGAAATGGTGGAAGACAGGATCAGTGGAATTGAAGACAAACACTCGGATACAACTCTGTTCGAGGAAAACTCAGAAAAAAGAACAAAGAAGACTGAAGAGACCCTGAGAATTATGTGGGATACAATCAAAAGCAAAAATTTTCGAGTGATTGGAGTTCCAGAACAGGGGGAGAAAACAGAAAACACAGAGAAGATCATTGAAGAACCACTGACAGAAAACTTCCCCAATATCATGAAAGATGAAAAGCTGACCAGCTAAGAAGCTCAACGAACCCCATATAGGATAGACCCCAAAAGAAAATCCCCAAGGCGTATCATAATCACACTTGCCAAAACCAAAGACAAAGAATCCTGAGAGCAGCTCGTGGAAAACAAGAAGTCACATACAGAGGAGAAACAATAAGACTAAGCTCAGATTATTTGGCAGAAACCATTCAGGCAAGAAGGCAATGGGATGACACATATGAAACCTTGAAAGAAAAAAACTGCCAGCCAAGAATAATATATCCTGCAAAACTCTCATTCAGATATGAGTGAAATTAGGGCATTTCCAGATAAACAGAAATTAAGGGACTATATAAAAACCAAACCAAATTTAAAAGACTTATTAACGGGAGTCCTTTGATCTGAGAACAAACAACTTCAGCTCACAGGATGAATCAGGACGCAGAATTGTATCAGCCAGATACAATCTAGGAATGAACTCTCAAGGACTATCCAAAACCAAAAGAAATACAACAGGGAATCAGAGCAGTAAATCAGTAAATGACAACAACATCAGAACAATAAAAGAGGGAATAAATGGTGTAGGTATAGAACCTGCTAATGGAGAGGAAGGCAAGGTGATAACAAGTTATAATAGACTGCTTCAAACTTAGAAAGATAAAGGTAAATTTCACAGTAACCACAAAGAAAGTTAACCAACCTACTCATAAAAATAAAGAGGAAAAACATAAAGTGTCAGTAAAAACAAAACCTACAAAAACAAAAGAAATGAAAAAACAAAAAATCCACAAACAAAAGGAATTCAGCACAGGAGAGTAAGAGGAACAAAGAAAACCTATGAGTCTGTGAAGCATCTTATAACATGGAGGACGTTATGCTGAGTGAAATAAGTCAATCACAAAAGGACAAATATTATATGAGACCTCTATTGTAAAAACTCATGAAAAAGTTCACACACAAACAGTGACAATCTTTGTTGGTTACGAGGGATGGGAGGGGTGGGGGGGGAATACTAAATCGGCAATAGATAAGTGGTATCTTTGGTGAAGGGTGAGACAGTACACAGTACTGGGGAAACCAGCGCAACTTGTACAAGGAAAGGTCATGGAAGCTCCATAGACACATCCAAACTCCCTAAGGGACTGAATTGCTGGGTGGAGGGCCATGGGGACCATAGTCTTTGGGAACATCTAGCTCAATTGGCATAATACAGTTTATAAAGGCAGTGTTCTACATTCTACCTTGGTGAGTAGCGTCTGGGGTCTTCAAAGTCCGTGAGCAGCCATCTAAGATACTCCACTGGTCTCACCCCTTTGGGATTAAGGGAGAATGAAGATACAAGGAAATGATTAGTCCAAAGGACTAATGGACCACATCTACCAAGGCCTCCACCAGACTGAGTCCAGTACAGCTAGCTGGTGCCCAGCTACCACCACTGACTGCTCTGACCAGGATCATAGCAGAGGGTTCTGGACAGAGCTGGAGAAGGATGTAGAACAAAATTCTTACACACACAAAAAAGACCAGATTTACTGGCCTGAAAGAGTCTGGAGAAACCCCGAGAGTATGGCCCCTAGACACCCTTTTAGCTCAGAGGTGAAGTCACTTCCGAGGTTCACCATTAATGAGGCACAACAGTCCAGGGACAAGGACTAGAAGGCAGAAGGGGACAGGAAGGCTGGTGCTACGGAACCCAAGGTTGAGTAAGGACAGTGTTGACATGTAGTGGGGTTGTTAACCATTGCCATAGGGCAACATGTGTACTAAATGTTTAATGAGAAACTGTTTTGTTCTGTAAACCTTCATCTAAAGTAAGAATAGCAGCACAACTGGAAGCACGTAATTGATGTCACTGAACTGTGCATGTAGAAATTTTTGAAATGCTGTATCTTTGGTTATGTATATTTTCACCAAAAAAAAAAGGTCGAGAAGGGAAAGGGTTGACATGTCGTGGGGTTGTTAACCAATCTCATAAAACAATATGTGTACTGACTGTTCAATGAGAAACTTTTTCTGTGAACCTTCAGCTAAAGTACAATTAAAAATAAAAAAGAAGAAGTTTATTGTCTCACAGTTCTGGAGGCTAGAAATCTGAGATCAAGGTGTTGGCAGGCAGGCTTGGTCTCTCTCCGAAGGCTCTAAGGGAGGCTCTTTCTGTTTCTCTTCCAGCTTCTGGTAGCCCCAGGTGTTCTTTGGCTTGTGGCAGCATAACTCCAATATGTGCCTCCATCTGCACGTGGCATTCTTTCCTTTGCATCTCTTCTCTTTTTATAAGGACAGTACTCATATTGAATTAGGGCCTACCCTACTCCAGTACGACTGCATGCTAACTAATAACATCTTCAAAGACCCTGTTTCCAAACAAGGTTACATCCACAGGTGTCAGGGATTAAGATTGCAACATATCTTTTTGGTAGACATAATCCAACCCATAATGCCACCCATCGACCTGAAAGGCCAGAGGAGGGAGAAAGGAGGCTACCTGTATGAGAAGGCTGCCTGAGAAGAGCTCCCCTTACCAGCCCACAGCAGGGAGGGAGCAGGAGAAATCAATATGGCAACATCCTCCTCTTTCCTACGATCTCTTGCTGTATATTATGGATTGAATTATGTCCCCCTAAAATGTGTTGTAAATCCTAACCTCTATGTCTGTTGTTATAATGCCATTTGGGAATGGGTTTTATTTGTTATGTTAATGAAGCAGGATAGGCGTAGGATGTGTTTTAGTTAAGCTCTTACAAGAGATAAAAAGCAGATTAGACAAGCAGAGATGGGAGAAGATAGATGCCAAGTCACATGAAGGTTGCCCAGGAACAGAAACTCAAAGAGACAAAGACCTTCCTCCAGAGCCAACAGAGAGAGAAAGCCTTCCCCTAGAGCCAGCACCCTGTATTTGGACTTCTAGCCTCCTAAATTTCTGTTTGGTAAAGCCACCTATTTGTGGTATTTCTGCTATAGCAGCACTAGATAGCTAAGACACTGTACCTCTTGTTGGCAGAAGCTAGAGGGTCAGGAAGCCTGTTGATGGCAGTCCCTAAGAGCAAGTCTCCAGGGTCCAGAGCAAATGGGAGAAGGGTATGGAGGGGAGCTGGAGGGGCCAAGGGATGAGACCCGGCACAGCATTCGTTTACGTGGCCTGGCCACCTTTACACGGCTGTGATATTTCAGTACCAGACAGGCACTGGGCAGGCTGTGGAGGGACATGTGCCTCCTGCCTTAGTAATGAATCTTGCTTCCTGACCAAAGCATAGAACTCCTATAGCAGGGGGCATGACTGACTTGCTTGTTTAGCAATCACAGTGCTCTCCTTTGGAGCCTCTAAAAGCTTGATTAGAACTGTTTCCCACTGTAGCCACATGCTTTTAAAATATTATTTTCTTTTCAATGTAGAATTTCAGGATTCAGTCAGGCAGTAGCCTGGGTGGGTCTGCACTCCCAGAAGCACCCAACAATCCCATCTAGATTGCTGTTGAACTGCCACTGTTAACAGTGGAAGACTGCCAGGACGGAGGATTATTTGGAACAAAACCATGCAGATAGGGCAAAGTACTCTTAAATCTTTCTCAGGACTGGAGGGAGGCGGGGAGGCCATGAAATGGTGTGAGCAGGGAAAGATAGTACCACAGTCGGTTAGGAGAAATAGGTTGGACCAAAATTTTGTCTGTTGTGAATTTTACAGTGTAAAGAAGTCTGATTTTCTTCTCATGAGAAGTCATCTGTTGTGAACACGGATGCTAAATTTTCTCAAAATGTATTTTCACAGAGAGACAAAATTCTTTGTACAAGGAGACTCTCTCAGCTACGAACGTCCACACTTTAAATTTTGGCATTTCTTAGCATTCCATAAAAGCAACCACCTTCAAACAGTAAAGCTATTGAAATCTGAATACACAACAACTATCTAAGTGTTCTTTGCTGTATAATAGAACATATGGAGTTTTAGATAAATAATATTAATTTTAAGCATTTTGATTAGCATCTTTACTTGGATGAGGGTCAGAGGACAAAATGTATCTCTGATCTTTCTAGCCTAATGAATTAGATGAGATTAATTTTTTTTCATAGGTAAAGCAAATGTGATTAAAGGTTTGCATTACAGTGCGTTTGCATGTGGATCATGGAGTTTGCCAAGCATATAAAAATCTGTTTCATCTTTTATTTAGTTTTGTTCTATAGGTTTTCTAGCTTGCTTTCCTGTTTAATAAAGCGGCCACGACAGTCTTTAGCCGTCAGTAACATCTGTGGAACAATACATTTCCTTACAGTTGTTTAGTAAACAAGTCCTAGGGTAGAAGCTGTGTGTATATATTATAGCCTCTTGCAAGGCCACCCACTGCATGGGGAGAGAAAGCAGTAGTTGACATGCCACGGGCCATTCTCCTGCCTAAAGGGCTCATAAGCTTGCACTGATGCTGCAACTGATTTATTCGGCTAAACTCAGGCTGCAGTTTCTCCCTTGCTTGTGTGTCACCTCCTCTGAGCTGAAGATGACTTGAGGCACTTAAGTTTCTCATTTGTGTTAAGTATATTTCCCAAGTTAAGTGTTTTCCCAAGTCTATATCCTGACCCCCCCAGTGTGGCTGCTCATCTTTGCACTTGTACTAACAGTAGAAACACTTGGGTGTATCGTGGACCTTGTTGGTATGTGGAGAGCAGGTCTAGATCAGAGCAAATTTAGTGCTTGAGTTGAAGATTTCTTCTTCTTGTTCTTAAGTTTATTGTGCTTTAGGTGAAAGTTTACAGTGCAAATTAGTTTCTCATTCAAAAATTTATACAGAAACTGTTTTTGTGACATTGGTTGCAATTCCTGCAACGTGTCAGCACTCTCCTTTCTATTTATACCCCGGTTTCCCCGTGTCCATTCGTTCAGTTTTCCTGCCCTTCCTGCGTTCTCTATGCTTTTGGGCAGATGTTGCCCATTTGGTCTCATATGCTTGATTGAACTAAGAAGCACGTTCCTCACATGTGTTATTGTTTGTTTTATAGGTCTGTCTAATCTTTGGCTGAATGGTGGACTTCAGGGGTAGCCTCAGTTCTGAGTTAGCAGGGTGCCTGGGGGCCATAGTCTCAGGGGTTCTTCTGGTCTCTGTCAGACCAGTAAGTCTGGTCTTTTTTTTGGTTTGTTTTGTGAATTTGAATTTTGTTCTGCATTTTTCTCCCACTCTGTCTGAGACCCTCTATTATGATTCCTTTCAGAGCAGTCAGTGGTGGTAGCCTGGCACCATCTAGTTCTTCTGGGCTCCGGCTGGTGGAGGCTGTGCGTCATGTGGTCCATTAGTCCTTTGGACTAATATTTTTCTTGTGCCTTTGGTTTTCTTCATTGTCCTTTGCTCCAGATGGGATGGGACCAATAGATGTATCTTAGATGGCCGCTCGAAAGCTTTTAAGACCCCAGACACTACTCACCAAAGTAGGATGCTGTCATGGATTGAATTGTGTCCCCCCAAAAATGTGTGTAGCAACTTGGCTAGGTAATGATTCCCAGTATTGTATGATTGTGTAATCTGATGGGATTTCCTTATGTGTTGTAAACCCTATCACTATGATGAGGTTATATGTGATCTCCTTATGTGTTGTAAATTCTATCACTGTGATGAGGTTATACTGATGAGGTTTACAAGATTAGATAGTGTCTTAATCCAATCTCTTTTGAGATATAAAAGAGAGAAGCAAGCAGAGACACATGGGAACCCCATACCACCAAGAAAGCAGTGCTGGAAGCAGAACGCATCCTTTGGACCTGAGGTTCCTGCTCAGAGAAGCTCCCAGACCAAAGGAATATTGATGACACGGACCTTCCTCCAGAGCTGACGGAGAAAGCATTCTCCTGGAGCTGACACCCTCAATTTGGACTTACAGCCTACTGGACTGTGAGAGAATAAACTTCTCTTTGCTAAATCCATCTACCTGTGGTATTTCTGTTAGAGCAGTACTAGATGACTAAGACAGATGCAGAACATTTTCTTTATGAACTGTGTTATGCCAGTTGACCTAGATGTCCCCCAAGACCATGGTCCCGAGCCCTCAGCCCCAGTAACTCAGTCCCTAAAAGGCGTTTAGATGTGTCTAGGAAGCTTCTATGACTTTTCCTTTTTCATATAATATTGTCCTTTTGTGATTGACTTATTTCACTAAGCATAAGGCCATCCAGATTCATCCATGTTGTGAGGTGTTTCTCAGATTCATCATTGTTCTTCATCCTTGTGTAGTATTCCATTGTATGTATTTACCATAATTTGTTTATCCATTCATGTGTTGATGGGCACTTAGGTTGTTTCCATCTTTTTGCTCTTGTGAATAATGCTGCAGTGAACATGGGTGTGTGTATGTCTATTCGTGTGATGGCTCTTATTTCTCTAGAATATATTCCTAGGAGTGAGATTGCTGGATCAGATGATATTTCTATTTCTAGCTTTTTAAGGAGGCGCCATATCGTTTTCCATCGTGGTTGTACCATTTTACATTGCCACCAGCAGTGCATAAGAGTTCCAGTTTCCTCGCAGCCTCTCTAACATTTGTTATTTTCTGGTTTTTCTTTAAATAGTGCCAGTAATGTTGGGGTGAGATGATACCTCATTGCAGTTTTGATTTACATTTCTTTAATGGCTAATGATCACGAGCATTTCGTCATGTGTCTTGTTAGCTGAACTGAATGTCTTCTTTGGTGAAGTGTCTGTTATATCCTTTGCCCATTTTTAAATTGAATTCTTTGTTTTTTTGTTGTTGAGGTGTTGAAGTATTCTATAGATTTTAGAGATTAGACCCTTGTCAGGTATGTCGTAGCCAAAGTTTTTTTCCGAGGGTAGGTTTTCTTTTGACTTTTTTGGTGAAGCCTTTTGATGAGCATAAATGTTTAATTTTTAGGAGCTCCCAGTTATCTGGTTTATCTTCTGATGTTTGTGCATTGTTAGTTATGGTTCCTATTATATTTATGCTACACATTAGGGCCCCTAGCATTGTCCCTATTTTTTCTTCCATGATCTTTATCGTTTTAGGTTTTATATTTAGGTCTTAAGATTAATTCTTCAGAAACAGAGTAGCCAAACTTTAGCAAAGTTAAGGATTAGCTTTCTTAAGAGAATAGATCTAATGTATTAAGATAGGGAAGCAGATTTTTCACAGCCCTACAGTCAACAAGCCAAAAAAACCAAACTAGTTGTCATCGAGTTGACTCTGACTAGTGACAACTGCATGTGTGCCAGAGTAAAACGGTGCCCCATAGGGTTTTCAGTGGCTGATTTTTTGGAGGTAGATTACCAGGCCTTTCTTCCGAGGTGCCTCTGAATGGACTTGAACGTCCAAACTTTCCGTTAGCAGCCAAGCACATTAACCATTTGCCCCACCCAGGGACTCCCCTACGCTTAGCAGGTAAACATATTAGTTTTATCCAAGAATAACAAAGACCTTCAATATTGTATTACCACAATATCTATCCATTTAAATTTAATCTTGAACAAATAACTACTCCTCTGTTAATTTTACCATAGCAAAGAGTAAATTAAACTGCTTATGAAAGGCAGGGACTTTATTTATTTTGAAATTTGGTAGAGTTGATAACATTCTCTCCCTCTCTCTCTCCCGATATTTTCAAAATTTTGTAAATTCTGTACTGTCAGAGAAATTGAGCAAATAGTAGAGGGTTGACATATTACACACCCCTCCTTTCATGCACAGTTTCTCCTATTATTAACATCTTCCATTACTGTGGTACATTTAACTAAGTCAATGTTAATTCAGATTTCCTTAGTTTTTATCTAATGTCCTTTTTCTATTCCAGGTTTCCATCCAGGATACCGCGTTACATTCAGTTGTCATGTTTCCTTAAGCTTCTCTTGACTGTGACAGTTTCTCAGACTTCCCTTGTTTTTGATGTCCGTGATAGTTCTGAGGAGTTCTGGTATTTTGTAGAATGTCCCTCAATTGGAATTTCTCTGATGTTTTTCTCATGATTAGACTGGGGTTGTGGTTTTTTTGGAGGAAGATCACAGAGAGAAAGTATCATTTTCATCACATTATATATTGAGATTACAGACTATCAACATATCGCTTTTGATGTTGACCTTGCCCATCTGGCTGAAGCAGTATTAGGTTTCACCACTGAAAAGTTACTCTTCTCACATCCATCTTTCCGTACTGTACTCTTTGGAGGGAAGTCACTATGTCCAGCCCACACTTAAGGAGTGGGGAGTTATGTTCCCCTTCCTTTAGGGTAAGGATCCATGTTGATGCAGTAGTTAAGTGCTTGGCTGCTAACTGAAATTTCAGTGGTTCCAACCCAGCAGCCACTCCATGGGAAAAAGATGTAACAGTCTGCTTCCATAAAGATTACAGCCTTGGAAACCCTGTGGGGCAATTCTGTCCTATAGGGTCCCTATGACTCGGTATCAACTTGATGGCAATGGGTTTGGTTTTTGGTCCTTTAGGGTGGAGTATCTACATAATTCATTTGGAATTCTGCACAGGAGATTTGTCTCTTTTTCCTCATTAATTAATTAGTTTATTTATATCAGTGTGGACTCATGGATATTTATTTTATACTGTGGGTCATAATCGAATACTGCTTTAGTTTATTGCTCAAGTTGTTCCAGCTTTATCCATTGAGTGTCTGTCTCTCCTTTGAAGTTATGTTCAAAGAAGAGTCAGAGTTTCTGGTCTCCATTCTAACAGAGGAGCAGTCTCTATGGTGAGACCACCCTTCAGCCACCCTTCAGACCACCCTGGCTTGTCTGCTCAGTGAAGCCACTTTGCAGGGGTAGCAAACACTACTCCTCACACCTCTCAGCAACCAGGGCTTTGAGCCAAGTATATACAGGGAAATGAAAGATATGTGAGACCAGAATTAGAGCGTATGCAGAAGAAGAAAGTTACAATGCTCAGTTTGGGCAAAAGGTTAGGGTGCATGTGGGCATATGTGCCTGCACAAGGACACTTCAGTTATTTACTGAGTGCCTACTATGTGCTGGGCATTGTTCCAGGCATTTGGGGATGTGCTGTAACAACACAAAGTCCCTGCCCTCCTAAGTGCACATTCTAGTGGGGGGACAGATGGGTAACCCCAAATAGATAGTGTCAGGAGCCCTGGTGGCGCAGTAGTTAAGAGCTACAGCTGCTAACTAAAAGGTTGGCAGTTCAATCAACCAGCCACTCCTTGGAAATCCTGTAGGGTTCTATTCTCTCCTATAGGGTGGCTATGAGTCGGAATCGACTTGACAGTTAACGAGTTTCATTTTTTTGAGTGAGAAATATTGTAAAGAAAAATTAAGCAGGGTAAAGGGCTAAAGTACCTGGTGAGGTGGGGGGTCCATTGTTCTTTTAAAGACTGGTAGAGGAGGGCTCTTTGATGAAGTGATATTTGAGCAGGAATGAAGTAGAGAAATGAGCCCTGGGGTGTCTGGGGGAACAGGCTCCTGGGCAGCGGGAACAGCAAGTGCAAATGGCTACAGTGAATCTCAGAGATTATGTGTGGATTTAAATCTCCCATGCTATCTGATTTTTCCATTAACATGAATTATTAAAAAGAATTCAGTAAGCAAACGTCATCACTTATGCAGAATTGGTCTCTCTTCTGGCCACTAGGGTACCAGCTAACCTAATATCCAACAACCAGCTGGATGGGGTTTCCAAAGAGGAGAGGAACATTCGACGTTTGTGGACTGTGGGAAAAGAAAACACACCCAACATCAATTGATGTTATTTTTGATGCACCGTGTTTCTTCCTAGGAGGACAAGGAGAGTGTTTAGTTGAAAGCCAGCTGAAAGGCCGGCAGCAACTTGTCTTGGAAGATGCAGCTAGAAATAAAAGCTGCTTGAGTGGTTTTCCAATGTCTTCATTTTCATAATTGTTTCCACATTATGGGCTGGCTGGACCTTTGTTCAGAAAATCAAGTTTGGGAGAGTCTAAATGAAAGCTTTGCTCATGAAGTTTTCATTTGAATTCCACATATAGACTTCCTAAGCCATCATTTTATGAAGTCTTAAATTACTGAAGTTTGAAGTTGTGGTAATAACTCCAAAGTTTGGCATCTTTCGTTTCTGGGTCAGAACTGTTCAAACCCTCTAAACCTTTTAGTGTAATAAAAACAGCTTGGGATTTGACAGAAGTCAGGTTTGGTGTCTTTAACCTGCTCTTGAAATTGACTGTATTGTGGCCTACTTACCATAAAATTTGAAAACATTTTCAGAAAAGTGTCTGCTCTATGCTTCTGAGGGTTATTTAAAAAAAAAAAAAAAACCCCAAAGGCTATTTAGAATGCCTAAATTTTTTTTTTATAGTGTGAGATAATCTTTGAATGATTTGATCTGATTACTCTATTTTGGTAATTTTATAGGTATTGTAATTATAACTATAGTTATTGGTTCTGTCTGCTCTTTTGGATCTGTCTGGTGTTACGTTTGCCCTGGAGAGAAAGCATGGTGTTGTAAATAAGAATGGGGGCCATGGAGTAAGGCTGCCTGAATAGAATCCAGGGTCTTCAGTTTACTGACTGTATGACCTTAGGCCAGAGTCAAGGGTGCTTCAGTTTCCTCATCAGCAAAATAGGTGTAATAATAGTGTCTACATGACTCTTGTGAGGATTAAATAAGATGATCTATATAAAGTGCTTAGTCCAGCCCCTTGCCCAAGTATTAGCAATTAAAATAGTAATAATAAAGTGGAGCTAATAAGTTAACTTACCCAAAAACACGTAGTTAATAAGTGACAGAGCTCTCCAATCGCCATATTTAGTGGTTGACATTTAAGTCAGCAAAAGCATTTAACGGAGCCTTTTCATTTTATTGGGGGGAAGGATAGTGTAGGACAGGGATTCATTCATTCATTCATTCAACAATTGCTTACGCTACAGAGGTGAGCATAGTAAGCAAGGTCCCTGCTCTACCGGAGCAGAACAGTCTAGTGGTGGGAGATGGACAATAAATGTGTCAATACAATGTGAAATACTGGGTAACGGATGATGAGTGCTCTGACAGAGATAAAACAGGGCTTTCTGATAGTGAGAGATATGAGGCTACTTTGGATCAGTCAGAGAAGGTATCTCTGAAGAGGGGATGTTTAGGCTAAAATGAAATAACTTATTAATTTGTTTCAAAATCACAGAATCCTATTTTAAGGCTGAGGGAGGTCAAGAGATGATAATTCGATGATTTGTTATAAGCTCACTAAAGTTTTTGGTTATTTCCAGGTAAGAAAATATGGTGATCTGTAGTTAATCTGTACTGGGGACTGTCAGCAAGGTTGTAGCATTTGACAGAGTAGGAAAGAATCAAAAGTGCTATTTCACAAAACTTCCAGTTATTTGTTTTTGGAGCTCTGGGGTGATGGCATTAGGAAGCGTTTTATAGGAGAGTTGGAAAGTGATATCCTGATATAGTTAGCTGTCAGCAAGTAAAGTTTTATGGTTATGTGACATTTTAACTAGAAAATTATTTTCTTTTCATTATTGCTGAAAAATTCTAAAGGGAGCCGATAAAATAAAAGGAAGATAAATGAATCATTGAGGCTTTTCCTTTAAATGTTAATTTTGATTATTTAGAATTGTAGTTGTAGAAGAAAGGTAGAAAAATTAAGTAGAATGCAGGCTCCTGTGACAAAATTTGTAGTCTAGTTTTAAAAAGTCTATTGTTTTATTATAGAAAATACGGGAAATAGAAAAAACTGTAAAAAAATTTTTTTTAATGAACCGCAATTCTACCATTCTTAAGTAAATATTTACTAATTAGCTAATTACTATTTGCAACAAACTATTTTGAGATATTTTTTCCTTATCTTTATTCTGTACCTTTTAAAAATAGTCACTATTTTATATATACACACACACACATGCATATGCATACACATACGTATGTACATCTACATATATAATTGTATATATATGTATATAATTTTTTTGCAGTGTAAATAATGACATATGATTTTCTCGTATTACCACAACTCCTTGGAAACCACAGTTTTCACTGGTTGCATAATATTCCATCCTGTAGATGAAAGTTATCTTTTTCACAAATACTCTGTGTGCTTAATTTGCTCTCATTGCTTGCTTCTTACAAAAGCATAAGTAGAATCCATGGGATGTGAGGTAGAGAGCTGCTTAGTGGAAGTTTTGATTAATCATGGTTTTTTCTGTGCTGTCTCAGCTTTGTAAGACAAAACTACTTCTCAATCTCAGGACAGTTTTGCTGAAACATGTCTAAGAATGTATTGTTTTGACTTTAATGGGAAAAAATTGAGTTTGAAGATTTTGAAGTAAAATAATTATAGAGGATTAAGTACATTATAGAATTATAAACTCAACCAAATTTAAGAACCATAACTAAATTTTAAGACCCATTGAAAGAAAATTAGGAAAATTTTAACTTAGTATTTTTTATTGTATCTAAATTCCAAGATCTTTCTGACATATTAATTTTGATATTGCTAATGATTTAGTCAAGGGTAATATACATTTTAAATTATAAATATGTTTCTCTTAGCTATCTAGAGCATATAGCAAAATAAAATCACATAATTATTTTTAATTAGTGAAAGAGCGCATAATGGTATCATTAAAATTTCTCATGTGATTCTTGGATTTAATTCCTATACATTTCAACATAGTTGAAAGGTGAATTTTCTCCTTCGATATTTAAATTGAATCTCACTAGATTAGTTGGTGTCTTGTATTCAACTTCCATATGCTGCTGGTGAAATTAGAAATAGAACTGTCTCAAGAATACTTTGACGGTGTGTATCAGAAACCTTTTTTTTTAAATTCACATCCTGTACCCTCTCAATGTCAAATCTATGATTTTTTTCCTAAGGAAATAATTGGACAGGTATGTTATGATTAATGCACAAGAATGTAGCCTTGTTTATAATAGTAAAATACTGGAAAAACCTTAACATTTAGGGATTAGTTAAATTAAATGTGGTATATTCATATAATGGAATACTATGAAGCATTAAATTATCATATGTATCTATATTTTTAATTTGGGAAAATTATATGATATAGTGTAGATATATTGGCTTGCTGTATGGAGTTATTTGATACTGACAGTTCAGTGCTAGTGAAGATGTGCCAAAGAGAGTGATTTTTGTTTTGCCATTATTAAAATTGAATCCTCCTTCTTGCATCTGAAAGGCACAAGAACGATTTGTCTCTTGATACTGCTCCCAGATTATTTATTCTAAGCATATAAAATGATATTTTTACCTTCCATTTGCTGTGGTAGAAAAGCAAGTACTTAATGCATTTTAAAGTATTATTACACTAGTGATATATTAATTAAAAAGAAGACTGTGATCCATTTCTGTTTTGTACCACTTAAAATTAATATCTGGTCTACTTATCCTGATTCTGGATGCAGTATTGGATTGTAGAATTTGCAAGAACCTTAAATACTGGGAATTTCTATTAACCTTACACTGTTAGAGGCACTTCGTTTCCACCAAAGAATTGTTTAGCACCTGGGCCTATTGGATCTCCAGTTTTCCAGCAAATAAGTTGCAGCCTCATTCCTTGTGAGTGCGCCCACAGTCAGTCTTCCCAGAAGATAGATTTCCTGGTCTTAAGTCTCAGTCTCCTTTGATTTGACACTTCATGGCTGTGGCGAGACCACTGTGAGGCAGGACACCTGGTTCCCCCCACCAAGCATGGACTGGTGGACATCCTGGGAGCCCTTGCCCAGCCATTCCTTGGCCAGAATCATCCCACACTCTTGGGGCCTGAGGGATCTTGTTATGAGATTAGTGTCTTCCCTATCTGCCTGGTAACCCAGTTTGCGATCTACTTTCAGACTTGTGTCCTAAGGGCTCGCCCCTTACTTGGCAGTTATTTTCTGACATTCACACTGGATTGGAGGTCTACCCAAACTCCAGATCTTAGTCTTGCCCATGAAAGCTTGCCCATGAAAGCCTCCACAATGAATGAGTGTCACTGATAAGCAGATGGACTTTTTAAATAATAGGACCAACACTGGCAGTCTACCACCTGCTGGGTTGGAAAGAACCCAGATTGGGAAACTAACTTGGAGTGATTAAGTTGGAAAATCCAGTAAACAAATTCACAGTGGTACAATTTGGATTCGGAGACTATAAGGAAGAAGTGAACCAAAAGGTAAAGAAGAGGTATTGAGAGCAAAGTCTTCCACCCTGCACCACATGTTTAGTAAGTGAGTGTTGCAACTGTAACTTGAAACCAAAAGAAAGTAAAAGGAAGGCCAGGAGTGGTATCAAAAGTGCTGGAAAATTTGAGCTCTTGGGGAAGCCATTTGGTCGTGTGAGGAGTGATTCACCCCACCCGTTACTTGGTGAGAATGTACCTGGTGTTACCAACCCGCCCTTGATTAATGCACATAACTCATAAATAAGAAATGAGCTGGAAACTACCAGGAGAGAGAATTTTAACGTGCTGTGAGTAGTTGTTACCAATGGCTATTGCAGAGCTCGGCACCTTTGACCTGTTGTTGCCTCCAAGATCATCCATTCATCCAACCAGCCAGCCAGCTAGCCAGCCAGCCAGTCAACAAATACCTGTCATGAGGCAGGTGGGGCAGCAGGACCCTGGGGTTATAATGGTGAGCAAAATAGACACAGACCCTCCCTCATCAAGCTTGCAGTATAGCCTGGGAAACAGAAATTACCAGTGCAAGATAAATGCTATGATAAGAAGTCAGGGGCTAGCATCCTGGAGCAAGGGACATTTATGCTGAGACCTGAAGGATTCATAGGATTGGCCGGAAGAAGGGGCTTAGCAGTAGCAATTGGTTTAGTGACTGATTTTACAATAGTAATCTTTGTTTCTTCTTTACATTTCTTTCTAGGATGTCCAGTTCTTCTCCACAATGAATGAGTGTCACTATGATAAGCGTATGGACTTTTTTTATAATAGGAGCAATACTGACACTGCCGATGAATGGACGGGGACAAAGCTTGTGATTGTTTTGTGTTTTGGAACATTTTTCTGCTTATTTATTTTTTTCTCTAATTCTCTGGTCATTGCCGCAGTGATCAAAAACAGAAAGTTTCATTTTCCTTTCTACTATCTGTTGGCTAACTTGGCTGCCGCAGATTTCTTTGCTGGCATTGCCTATGTATTCCTGATGTTTAACACTGGCCCCGTGTCAAAAACTTTGACTGTCAATCGCTGGTTTCTCCGCCAGGGGCTTCTGGACACAAGTTTAACTGCCTCCCTGACCAATTTGCTGGTTATTGCTGTGGAGAGGCACATGTCAATCCTGAAGATGCGGGTCCACAGCAACCTGACCAAAAAGAGGGTGACACTGCTCATTTTGCTCATCTGGGCCATCGCCATCTTTATGGGGGCGGTTCCCACGCTAGGCTGGAATTGCCTTTGTGACATCTCTACCTGCTCTTCCCTGGCCCCCATTTATAGCAGGAGTTACCTCATTTTCTGGACTGTGTCCAACCTCGTGGCATTCTTCATCATGGTTGTGGTGTACCTGCGGATCTACATGTATGTCAAGAGGAAAACAAACATCTTGTCTCCACATACAAGTGGGTCCATCGGCCGTCGGAGGACACCCATGAAGCTCATGAAGACAGTGATGACCGTCTTAGGTAAGAGGAACCAAGTGAGCCATTGTTCCCACTCATTCAGATAATATTTATTGAGTGCCCACAATGTGCAAGGCCCTTCCTAACACTGGGAATATAGCAGTGAACAAATAAAGAAAAACTCCCCACCTGCCTGGAGCTTATATTCTAATGGGAGAAGACAAGACAGCAAGCAAAAGATGTTGATGAGTCTCGTGGAAAAAAATAAAGTAGCGAAGGGAGACAGAGTGCTACGTGTGTGTAGACTGGAGTTCTAACAAGGATTGTGAGGGACAGCTTCATCTAGAAGATGACTTTTGAGCAGAGATGTGGAGAAGGTGGAGAGGGAGTGAACCATGTGGGTATCTAGAAAAGGATGTTCTAGGCAGAAAGTACAATAAGCACAGAAGCCCTGAGGTGTGTATGTGCTTAGTGTGTTTGAAGAACAGCAAGAAGGCCACCGTGGCTGCAATGGAGGGAGCAAGGGGAGAGTAGGAGAAGACGAGGTCAGGGCACTCATGGAGAGGGGGTCAGGTTATGTAGAGACATGTACTTATCATAAGGACTTTGACTTTTCTGAGTAAGGTGAGAGGCCATTGGAAAGTTTTGAATAGAAGAATGACTTGATCTGACTTACATTTTATTTATTTTATTGTGCTTTAGGTGAAAGTTTACAGTGCAGATTAGTTTCTCATTCACAAATTTACACACAATTGTTTTGTGGTATTGGATGCAATCCCTGCAATGTGTCAGCACTCTCCCCCTTTCCCTTTATACCCTGGGTTCCTCGTGTCCGTTCGTCCAGTTTTCATGTCCCTTCCTGCCTTCTCGTCTTTGCTTTTGGTCAGGTGTTGCCCATTTGGTCTCATCTACTTGATTGAACTAAGAAACACATTCCTCACGTGTGTATTGTTTGTTTTATAGACCCATCTAATCTTTGGTGGAAAGGTGGACTTTGAGAGTGGCCTCAGTTCTGAGTTAGCAGGGTGTCTTAGTCATCTAGTGCTGCCGTAACAGAAATACCACAAGTGGATGCCTTTAACAAAGACAAATTTATTTTCTCACAGTCTAGTAGGCTGCAAGTCCAAATTCAGGGTCTCAGCTTCAGAGGAAAGCTTTCTCTCTCTGTGGACTCTGGAGGAAGGCCCTCGTCGTCATCAATCTTTCCCCAGACTAGGAGCTTCTCTGCGTAGGAACCTCCGGTCCAAAGGACATGCTCTCCTCCCGGCACTGCTTTCTTGTTGGTATGAGGTCCCCCTGTCTCTCTGCTCACTTCTTTCTTTTATATCTCAAGAGATTGCCTGAGGACACAATCCAATCTTGTAGATTGAGTCCTGCCTTACTAACACAACTGCCACCCATCCTCCCTCATTCATATCATAGAGGCAGAATTTACAACATACTGGAAAATCACACAATACCAGGAGTCATGGTCTAGCCAAACTGATATACATACTTTTTGGGGGACATAATTCAATCCATGACACAGGATGTCTGGGGGCCATAGTCTCAGGGGTTCCTCCAGTCTCTGTCAGACCGGTATGTCTGGTCTTTTTTTGTGTGTTTGAATTTGAGTTTTGTTCTACATTTTTCTCCCACTCTGTCCAAGACCCTCTGTTGTGATCCCTGTCAGAGCAATTGGTGGTATCCGGGCACCGTCTTGTTCTTCTAGGCTCAGGCTGGTGGAGGCTGTGGGTCATGTGGCCCAATAGTCCTTTGGATTAATATTTTCCTTGTGTCTTTGGTTTTCTTCATTCTCCTTTGCTCCAGATGGGATGGAACCAATAAATGTGTCTTAGATGGCCACTTGCAAGCTTTTAAGACCCCAGACACTACTCACCAAAGTAGGATGCAGAACATTTTCTTTATGAATTATGTTATGCCAGTTGACCTAGATGTCCCCCAAAACCATAGTCCCCAGCCCTCAGCCCAAGTAACTCGGTCCCTCAAAGTGTTTGGATGTATCTAGAAAGCTTCTATGGATTTGCCTTAGTCAAGTTGTGCTGCCTTTCCCTATATTATGTGATGTCTTTCCCTTCACCAAAGTTACCACTTGTCTGATATCTAGTTAGTGATTTCCCTTCCCCACTCCTCCTCTCCCTCATAACCATCAAAGATTGTTCTGTTTTGTTTTTTCTGTGCATAAACCTTTTCTTGGGATTTTATAACAGTGGTCTCATATAATATTTGCCCTTTTGTAATTGACTTATTTCATTCAGCATAATGCCCTCCAGATTCATCCATGTCGTGAGACGTTCCTGGATTCATCATTGCTCTTCATCCTTAGGTAGTATTCCATTGTGTCTATGTACCATAATTTGTGTATTCATTCATCTGTTGATGGGTGCTTAGGTTGTTTCCATCTTCTTGCTATTGTGAATAATGTTGCAGTGAACATGGGTGTGCATTTGTCTATTTGTGTGATGGCTCTTATTTCTCTAGGATCTATTCCTAGGAGTGGGATTGCTGGATCATATGTTTTCTCTATTTCTAGCTTTTTAAGGAAGCGCCATATCATTTTCCATAGTGGTTGTATCATTTCACACTCCTACCAGTAGAAGAGTTCTAATCTGTCTCCATCCTCTCCAGCATTTGTTATTTTCTATTTTTTGATCCGTGACAGTAATGTTGGGGTAAGATGGTATCTCACTGTAGTTTTGATTTGCGTTTCTCTAATGGCTAATGATCGACAGCATTTCTTTATGTGTCTGTTAGCTGTCTGAATGTCTTCTTTGGTGAAGTGTCTGTTCATATCCTTTGCCCATTTTTTAAATTTGGATTATTTGTCTTTTTGTTGTTGAGGTGTTGAAGTATTCTACAGATTTCAGAGATTAGACCCTTATTGGATATGTCATAGCCAAAAATTTTTCCCAGTCTTTGGGTTCTCTCTTTACTCTTTTTTGGTGAAGTCTTTTGAAGGGCATAAGTGTTTAATTTTTAGAAGATCCCAGTTGTCTAGTTTATTCAGGTGTTTGTGTATTGTTAAATGTGGTTTGTATTGTATTTATATCACGCTTTAGGACCCCTAACATTGTCCCTATTTTTTCTTCCATGATCTTTATTGTTTTAGGTTTTATATTTAGGTCGTTGATCCATTTTGAGTTAGTTTTTGTGTATGGTGTGAAGTATGAGTCCTATTTAATTTTTTTACAGATGGACATCCAGTTTTGCTAGCACCATTTCTTAAAAAGACTCTTTTGCCCGTTTAATGGACTTTGGTCTTTTGTCAACGATCAGCTGACCGTAGGTAGATGGATTTACAGCTGGGTTCTTGATTCTGTTCCATTGGTTTATGTGTCTGTCATTGTACCAGTACCAGGGTATTTTGACTGCCGTGGCTGTACTGACTTACAATTTAATGGCATCTCTCTGGCTGCTCTTTTGAGAAAATAGTGGGGCAAGGGAAGAAGAAAAACAATTGATTAGTAGGGTGTTTCAGTACTCAAGGGGAAAAATGGTGGCTTGGACCAAAAGGCAGTTTGGAGGGGGTAAGTCATGGTCAGATTCTGGATATATTTTAAAGGTAGAGTTGATAGGATTTACTGACTAGTAAGGTATTGGAGAAGGTGAAGGGAGGAGTGCAAGGTAGGGGATGTCATTAAATGAGATGGGAAAGATTGCAAAGGAGCTGGTTTTGCGAGGAAGGCAAGGAGTTTGGTTTTGGACAAGCTAGTTTAGGATCCTGTTACACATCCAAGTGGAGATATTGAGTAGGCAATTGGCTGTATGAGTCAGGGGTTTAGGACTGAGGTTTGGGCTGAGATACACTTTTGGAAATCATGGGGAAGGAGAAATGGGATTTTAAACCATGAGGTTGGATGAGCTCACTCACTGTGGGAGCAAATGTGGATGGATAAGAGAAGAGTGTCGATGGAGAGAATAGGTTGGGGAGACAAGGAGCTCCAAAAACAGTAACCAGAAAACCCAGGAGAATATGGTGGCCTGGAAGCCAAGAGAAGAAAGAACTCAAAGAAGAGAGAGTATCAGCAGTATTTACACTGCTGCAAGTGAAATATGAGGAGGTCTTACTGGATTTAGCAAAGTAGATATAGCTGAGCGCCTCACTAGAATGAAATTAAGAAAGAAAGGAAGGACAAGATTTGGGACAGTGAGTGTGGACAGTTCTTTGAGGAGTTTTGCTTTGCACTGTGAGCCGTGTACTAAGAAGACACTTCTGGTAGGGTAAAAATTTCCCTTCGTTTTATTTTCTCTGTAGTAAGTGGCCTGATGTCACCCAGCTCCAGTCCTGGATTACTGGTTTAATTTGTAGTATGTGAGCAAACAAGAACTTTTGTGGTTTCATAGGCCTTGTCTTCTAAGGTAGATGAGCCATTTCCACCATGTACGGTGGCTGTAGCAATGGGAACCATTACTGAGAGAAGTCCAGGAGTGTATTTCTGTCAAGTTCTATTGTGAAAGTATTATAAAGAAATTCTTGGGAAATAGTTGATATTAGAGGATGCAGGGTGTAGGTGGTTTAATGGGAGCTATTATTATGCCTCTAGGTCCTGAAGCTGCTAGAAGATTTGAGGGTCATCCGACACACTGTGCCATTGTTAAAATAATTTCAAACTCTACATTTATTGTAGTTAATAAAAAATATTTCTGTGATGCTTGATATATAACAAGCATTATTCTGTTTCACAAATATTAGCTTATTTAATCATCATGGCAACCCTATGAGGTAGGTACTGCTATTATTCTCATTTAACAGATGAAGAAACTGAGCAGAGAGTTTAAGCATCTTGACCAAGGTCTCTTAGCTGTTAATGGTGGAACCAAGACTCACCATACAGTCTGCCCCCAGAGTCTACATGTTTAATCACTGTAACTCTGCTGCTAGTTTTAATTGGTTTGGACTTTTTACTGGTCTCCTCTTTGTCCTGTCTTCTGCTTTGATCACCTCATTCTTCTTTCAGCACCTTTATAAGAACACAGGCAAGAACAAGAAAGGGAGGGTTCACATTCATCATTGTTACCACCCTATAGCTAGAGAGGCTATTTATGTTTTTGGCGAAGAGTGAGGTTTGGTATTTATTGGTAGAGCCTATAATCTCTGCTACTTCCCCTTGCTTAACTTGCTTGGCTACATGTCTTGAGAAATTACCTGCTTACTTAAGATAAAACTTTATTTTTGCAGTATATTATATATGGCATACGGCATGAGATAGAAAAGACTTTTATAATCCTATGTAGGGAGAACAGGACTCTCTCTGAGGTAGTCATGATCTCTAGCTCCAGTTTCATGTGTAACTTTGTCCGGAACAGCTATAGAAGGGTTTAAAATAAAGGAGGCATGTGTTGGAGAAGGAAACATACAAAAACAGAATAAACAGTGAAATTTCCCAGTAGGATAAGAGAAGTAGTGGGATTGAGATGGAACAACATTGGGGAATTGGTTAGCAGCAGGAAGACAGTTTAGTGTCAAGGACTGAGGAAGTTTTTCAGTGGTGACACAGAAGGACGTGGTAAAAGATGGGAAACTCAGGGGTGGAGGAAATGAAATTGAACTCAAGAGTTAGATGGCTTGAGGGTTTTAGACTTCTGGCTCTTAATTTCTTTGGAGAACAGAAGATGTGAGTTTTAGCCCCAATTCTGTCATTTTCTCCAAGGGTGAGCTGAAGCAAATTAGCACACCTTGTCTTGGTTAAACTTCCTCATCTGAAGGGGCATAGGTAATCTTTAAGGTCTTCTAAGTAATAAAATTCAATGTCCTGTTATAACATTGTGAGTCCCTGGTTGGTGCAAATGGTTAAGCACACAACTACTAACAGAGAGGTTGGCAGCTCAAACCCACCCAGAGGTACCTTGGAAGAAAGCCCTGGTGATCCGTTTCCAAAAGGTCACAGCTTTGAAAACCCTATGGAGTGCACTTCTACTCTGCATACATGAAGTCACCATGAGCTGGCATCAACGCAACGGCGATTTTTTAAAAAAATTATAACAGTAAAAAACCAAAGGTGGGCATGAAAAGGAAAGAGGAGAGAAATTCTCTGTGTGTGTGTGTGTTTGTGCGTGTGTGTCTGTGTGTCTTGTGTTACTGGGGCGACAGCTAACACAGACTTCCATGGACTGGCTGTACATCCAAAACACAGAGCTTCCTTCTGTGAGAGTATTTAATACAGTATCTTCCTAGAGACGAAATCCTTGGTTTTTATATCTAATGCATATAAGAATTCAGTTTCTTAAGTGTCTTAATGATGCTGTCTTAGAAAAGTCAACAGTATTGGGGTTTACCATCATTATAGTGACTGGTTCTGAGTATGTGGAGATGCATAGCATAATACTAATTTCTTTAATGATACCATGATTTAAATGTCTTCATGATAAAATGCTGAATTTTTCTATCTACTCCTTGATAGAAATGAAAGGCTCGTTTAAGATTAAACCCTAAAGTTTCTCATAAACACATCTTTTCAGTATGAGAAATATATATATAGATATACATATAGATATAGATATGTAGGAGCCCTAGTGGCGCAGTGGTTAAGAGCTTGGCTGCTAACCAAAGGTTGGCAGTTTGAATCTACCAGCCATTCCTTGGAAACCCTATGGGGCAGGCCTTCTCTGTCCTTTAGGGTCACTATGAGTCAGAATCGACTGCATGGCAACAGGTTTTTTTTTTTTTTTTTTGGTTATATGTATGTGCAGAATCTATTAAACAGCAACTAAGAGGCAAATGGTTGCATGGATTCAGTGAGCGTAGTCTCATTTCAGAGAAGGAAGAAGGGATGGGCAGAAGGTATAGAGTTTGGCAAAGGCTTCCTGGAGGCCTTGGGGTTTGATCTGGAAGGATGGGTGGGATTTGTATGGGCAGCAGGGAAAGGAAAGGCATTCTAAGTAGGAGGAACAACATAATTCAAACTGTAGTGGTAGAAACAGCTAGAGGTTGTACAGCACTGTGGGCACAGGTGCATGTTGCAGTGCAGTGGGAAATAGCTTAACTGTAAGCCAGAAAAGTTTAGTTGACCATCTTCTCTGGGAAGAGTAAGGTAGACTAGATGATCTTTCTGTTTCTTTCCAGTTTGAGGTTTTGTTTGAACATAAAAGTATACAGAGCCGGATGGGGAATAGACTCTTTCCTTGTTGCGGGTGGTGGTGCTCGTGGTGTGAATTTTCAACCTGCCCGTGACTGGAAAGGCATCCAGGCATCAAGTTCCCATTTCATCAGCCCCAAGGCAGAATGCTCACTTCTGGGTTATGATGTGTGATGTGGCCTTATACATGAAAGACGTTGCTTATTGAATGTCCTCATCTAAAAGACAGTGGGGACATATGATCATGGCTTCCAAAGAGCGACCAAGAGTCATGTGTTTTGAGATCCTATTTGTCAACAAGCTTCATCTGCTACAGCAGTCCAACACACAAGAAGCCCCACATGGAAGCCGCTCCTTTATTGTCAAACAATACACGAAGTGAACTGTGTACCTAGTGATGTTTTGTTGTTTTCCAAGAAATGTGCTGGACTTTCTTCTATTTTGCAGTGCCTCAAAATGCAAAAGAAAAGGAAGACTGAAGAGATTTTTAACTCATACTTTTGAAATTTTCGTGAACCCTCTTTCTTAAGAGTGTTTTCCAAACTTCAGGTTGCAACCCACTAGTGAGTAATGAAATCAATTAGGGAATTGTAACCAACACTCTTAAAAATGACATAAAAGACAATAAAAAGCAACTGTCAGCATTTCATGTTGTAGGTATCAGTACTGTTTTCTATAACCTTTTTTCTCTCTGTGTACTGAATTGTGTTATAAAATGTATTTCTTACAATGGGCTGTGGTCAAGAACATTAGAGAAGCAACATTCTTAGGTTTCTTTTTTGGCCAATAATGACTGAACTCTTTTAAAATACAAAACATTACAGTTGTTAAGGGACTTTGAAAAGGTTTGTGGTAATTGAAACAAGGAGCTGGATGGTTTTTTTCTCACTTCTTCCTCCTACCTGTGCACTTAGATCAATGCTAAATCCTCCTGCCTTCTCTTAAGGGAGAGAGGAAGGAGGCAAAGTGGTGGTAAGAGAAGAAACAATGCTTGGAGTTCACATGCTAGAAGAAAATGGGTGAAAATTAAGTACCATAGAGAGCCTTGCTAAAGTACTAATAATAATCACCACCTGTCATTTCTGCAGCAGGGTGCCTTTTCCAGTGGTTTAATGCATTGTTCTCATTGGTCTCATGGAAATCCTGCAGGGTAAGTAAGGTAGATATTATTATCCTATTGTCCTGCCACTCCCCTCTATGCACCCCATACTCAAGCTATAATCAGTTATTTACGATTTGCTGTTTCATATCTCTAAGCCCTTGCATGTGCCGAAATACCTTTCTCCTTGTTCTGCTTGGGAAACTCGTTTATCTTGTAAGACCCAGCTCGAGGGTCTACCTTCTTTGAATCTTTCCTTGATCTCCTTTGGGACATCTGTCTACCTTGTCCGTACCTCAGTCTACCTCAGTCAATGCACTTAATTGTTTCCGTATTTCTATTTACGTACCTTTATTGAATTAGAGTGTGCATTCTTTGAAGTTGGGGCCTGTACCTTATTTATCTATCTTTGCATCCCCAACATGTAGCACACTGTTTGGCACACCTTTCCTGAGATTATAAAACACTGAGTAAATGAGGAAATTGAGGTTTAGGGAAGCTCAGTGGCTTTTCAGAAGTTACCCTCAAACCGGAACTGAAATGAGAACCTGTATTTTCTCACTTTTAGCCTGGCCTTTGGTCAGGTGCCAACCAGGATGTACAAGTGAGGTAGACAGAGGCAGAGAGATGGATGGGTATCCTATTTTGTAATCTGGGAAACTGAGGTCTCAGGAGGTTAAGTGGTAGAGCTGTCACGGAAAGGGGGGACAGAAATGAACATTTCTGAGTGCCTACAATGAGGAAGTCAGCCATGGTACATGCTTTTAGGATTTTATTTCACCTAGCCCTCACACCAGCTCTACACAGATCTCTTTTATAGACAAGGGAACTGAGGCTCGAGTGGACATAAATCAACTTGCCATAGACCCATAACTGGTAAAAGTAATATCAGTTAATATTCACTGAATGTTATGCATACTTCTAAATGCTTTACTATTTTGTTTAATCGTCGTGGCGACCCTATAAAGGAAGTCCTATTATAATTACTAGTTTACAGATGAGGAAACTGAAGTCCAGAGTGTTTCAGTATCTTGCCCAAGACTAGTTGCAGAGTTGAGGTTCAAACCCAAGCAGATTGGCTCCAGGACCTTACTCTTCATAGACAGTTACCAGCCTTTTGTAAATGGTGGGAGGAGAATGACTTTGACTCACGAAATGAAGATTATAACTTGTATCTCCCATGATTCCCACTTAAGTTTATTATAAAGTCACTTGATCCCGCAACATTTAGCTTGCTCTTGTTTTGAAGATTTTGCATCATGGTAGTGATGATTATGACATCTCCTGGTGAACGATGGCTCTATGCTCTTCTAACTTCATGCTTATTCAACTAGATGATAAGAGCAGCTTTGGTGTCAGAGAACTAGATTCAGATGCTACTTTGCCACTTCCAAACTGCATGATCCTGAGCAAATTACCTAACCTCTCTGTGACATAGTTTCTTACAGATGGGAATAATAGTAGTACCATGGACACGGTGAGGTTGTGAGGATACAAATGAGATAATACACAGAAAGCACTTAGCGTAGTCTAGGTACAAAGCGAGTACTAAGTACATATCAGCTACTCTTCTTAGGCCTTAGTTTGACTCTGAAGAGTCTTGCTTTGTATGCAAGCGGAGTGCACTGCTCAACCCTCTTTTATCCCACTAATGCCACCAGATACTGTGGAAATGGAGACTAGAGTCCTGCCATTGGCGCCAGCATGATGGCAGATTTTGTAATGGGAACAAGCAGCCAAGAGGAAGTTGATGAGGTGTTCTTCACAGAGGCTGCCTGACAGCTAGCAAGTGGCACTAGTTCTCAGTTACTGTAGGCACAGCCAGTCTGATCTCATGGTCACCATGGAACTAAAAAGTCAGCATTCACATTGCTAGTCCCTGTAAACCACCTTCTGCCTATGAAATTCTGTTAATGATTCCTGTCTCTGACAGAAGATCTTTGCATTAATAATTCATTTCCCATTTGCAACATTTATGAATAAAACATTATAAGTGTGACCCTGACCACCAAGCATTAGCTTAAACAGAGTCCTGTATCACGGCACCAATATCTGGTATGTAGAGCTATAGGATGTTTCTCATAAGAAACTGTCCCTGTCTTCGTAACGAATCCTACCAGGGTGCCTAGACAAATACTATTATCTCCTTTACTGGGATTGAGACATTTGTCCTGTGTTTGAAAAGCATCAGGACCAGAACCCAGGCCTTTTGACATTATTCATGGGTTTCATCAATGACTTGTCCTTATTCCATTTAAAAAACAAAAAAACAAAACAAAAGGTTACACATTCACGGAATACAACACACACACACATAGAAACCAGAAGTCAAGGGAAGCTAACCGAAGTCCCTGGGAATTCTGAAACGTTTGTTTTCAGCTTTGGTGACCTTGTTGTAGCTTCTGTGGTACAGAAGCCAGCTTTCAATGTTTGCTGCCTTGCATGACTTAGTAATCAAATATCTGTTAAAAAAAAAAAAAAAAAGTTAAAGCTTTGCCTTGTGAATTGAACAGATTGTTGGCACAGAGGAGCTCTCCTGTTGCTGTGCAGAGTCCTATGGGACAGAGAATGACTGATTCTTCTCAGAATCAAGCCATCCAGGCACTGATACTTACTTAGTACATCGAGTCCAGGGTGTTCCTACTTTTGTCTTGAAACAACTTATCAAAGGAGCACCTTTGTCGCAGATGCATTTTCCTATGCCTTCTGTGATGTTGCGATAGAGCTTTATGGGAGGGAGGCATTTGCCTGCAGGGCAAGTTGTTTACCAGCAAGTGCAAAATGTAATTGCCTGTCAGTTCCTGCCCCTACCCCCTTACCCCCGCCACCTCCCAGTACTATTTGACACATTCCTTCCATTCTGAGGGGGAAAGTGATGATTGCAAAGACCTCAAGGTTTGATGTTAGGAAGAAGACAGTTTCAAATTAAAACAAAAAATTACTACAGAATTGTATGCCTCTCTATCCACCTTTTTAAATTGCCTCTACTTCTCGTCACCTCTCCTGTCGTAACATTGTTAGGAGTCTGTCCCGCCTGCCCCCCTCTGCCGTATGTAACTGTTGGTCATCTCAGGTCGCTTCTCAGGTCTTTTTTTCTGTTTCGCTGTTTCAGATGCTTCCTTTTGCAGACAGTTCAGAATCATTTTTCTGTTCCGTTGTCCTTGCTTCCAGTGTAATCACTGCTTTGTCTGGCTTTTTCCATTTCCTGCACATCCTCCTTCAGTTCCGTTGCACTAAATTCACTCAGTTTCTTTTATTCCCCTTTCACACTCCCTCCTTTTTTTTTTAAATACCTTTTTTTCTGGTTTTCTTCTTTTATTAAAAAACTAGAAATTACTCCTTTAGCTGTAACAAGCAGTTATTGAGTGTTTCCTGCATGTAGGGTACAGAAATGCTTCTCAAATTCTACCTCTTTGAGAAAAAGGTTTAGGGAGAGTTTCCATAACCCAACTCCATCCAACCCTACTGCCAACAACCAGCCTCTTAGAAGGTTCAGAATTCCAGAATTAAGTAATGCCTTATGTTAGGGCCTTGATTTCTGCCAAAGGAGAGTGTGGTTATTACCTGATGCCTAGGTGTTATACCACTGGGCTAATTTAATACCTGAAATAGTGTGGTGTGTACCGACCCATGCTGGAATTCTATCAAATCCATGTTAACATTGCTCGTATGTTTAAAATTTCAGCCAATAACTGCTGCATCCAGTGTGTAGCTAAGGCAAACAAGTTGGGTAAGAATCAGGAATAAAAGGTGTTTGCTGGGATCACAGCCCTGTTGCAGGCAAAGGGATCAACGCAGAAGCTGGGATAAAGGGCAGGTGAACCCGAATATTGGCTGGGGGACACTGCAGTCCAACCGCCCTTCTTCCTGCTTCATAGTCATCCCCACGGTCCCGCCACCTACTCTCCCTCGACACCAGATTATTGTTGTTAGCTCTTCAGAGTGTGTGAAGGAAAGATCCCATTACCCTGAAGGTCAGCATCTGTTGAGAGATTTGTCCAAGTTCACCTTGTCAGTCATTGTTAGTGCTGTGGCCGGAGCTCTGGCCTTCCTTGTTCCTGCTTCTTCTAGCAGCCTTCTTGTCGCCTTGGTGAAATATACCTGTCCTCGGACCCTTGACAGTGATACACAGTAAGGGGTATTTGTTTGTATTTATCAAGCCACAGAGTTCACCCCTCAGCAGTGGGCTGATTTTATCCTTTATGTTTTTTTGAACAAGAAGAGATTGCTGCCTTCTTATATTTTTTCATCCTAAACATTTCTTGAACACCTACTAAGTATTAGACAGTACCCTCCTTTGAATCTGTGCTTGCTCTCATGCCTTAAGGTTGTTGGGGGGTGGCCCAGGTTTATGAGTCAATCGCTGTGTCACGTGAGAGATACAGTCTTCATGCCACACAGAGACAGATCTGATCTGTGTGGCTTTTTGTGTGTACTGCTTGTAGGGAACTCTATTTATAGCTTTATTTGAGGAAAGGAGAAGCTTACCAAAAAAAAAAAAAAAAAGAAGTAACTAAAGGAACAAAGAAATATACACAAGACCCAAATGAGGGATCCAGGCAAAAAATGCTGTGGTTTTGGCTGGTCCCGGGAGGCCTCGTGAAAGAGGTAGAATATAAGCCCGATCTGAATGTAACAAATGGAGAGGAGAGGGTAGGGCATTGCAGCTAGGAGGAAAGGCAGGGAGGGAGACAGGCATACATGTGTCTAGGGAGACCATGCCAGGGCTGGGGATGAGGAGGAGGAACAGGTCAGACCTATTTCTGGAATAAAAGATTTGCATGGTAGTGACAATCTGGCTTACAAGGCATACTGGAGTCTGAGAATGGAAGGCCTTGAATCCTAAAATAGTGTGGAATATATTGTCAAATGTCTACAGAGACCAGGCAGGTAACATGTACGTGCGTGTGAATTGGGCCTGAGGTGGTTATGATGCAGAAGGGCAAGGTGGGGCCCGTGGCTAACTGGCCCCACCTAAAGACAGATTTAATTTTTTTTAGTAAAGACAGTTCAGACCAAATCAAATAGGTCTGTGACCAGCCTTCAGCCCACAGACAAGATGCTGTATCTGTCAGTGGAGAACCTGTGTAGGATCTTGAGGGTATTGGTGAGTTGAGAAGAAGGTGGAAGTTGCTAAGTGCAAAGTGGAGTTTTAGGAAGATGACTCTGGCTGCAATGTGGGACATGGGTCGGAGAGGGAGAGACCACTTAGGGGACTGCTGTGAGGGTCCCAGGCTTCCATGGGTGGTAGGTAGCTCCAATGTCAGAGAGAGGCAATGCTGGTCCATCATAGCAGATGCTGCAGGAAGGTTCATCTGTCACCAGCAGGCTGAGTCTGACTCGGAGGGAAGCAGCAGCCAGGGAGTCCCAGCTGTGGCTGTGGGTGAGCAGATGGGGAACAGCTTATGGAAATCTGGCAGGAGGTAGAGATCCCAAAAAGTAGGTGGTCAGTGTCAGAGAAACCTGGAAGCAAGAAGCAGGAACCCATCATGGGAACTAAGGTTCATGGGGCTGGGAACAGACAAAAACAAGGTTGGGCCTTATCAAACTTTTACCACTTAAGACCTTTAAATGCTGGCCTTTGTCACCTCCCAGCTGACCTCATCTTCCTTGCTACCTTCTGAGAAGACAGAAGTATCTGGCATACACTCCCTTAATCTCCTTGCCTTAATCTTATCCTTACCTTCTTGCCTTCTACTAAAGCCCATTACTTCCAGCCTGTAATCTTATTCTTGTTCCCCTGTATATATGAGCATTAAAAAATCAATCCCCGACCTTACCCCCCTTCTAACTACTGCTCTGTTTCGTTCCCTTCATTACCAGATATTTTTTACCCTTTGTTATCTAATAACCCCAAGCCATGGTAAGCTAGCTTCTTCCCCTATCACTCTTCTAAAACTGACCTTGATTAAGCTACCACTGCCCTCCTAGTTGCCAAATTCAGTGATCTGACCTGATACCCTGTGGTGTGGGCACCTGCCTTCATGCTACTTGATGATTTTCTTCCTCCTTCTGTTCCTTCTCTGTCTCTTGTCTAGTCTCTTCCATTTCTAGCCATCTCTGAAATGCTCAGCGTCCTCTCTCCTCTCAGGAAGATCTTACCTACCCCTGTGGCTTGAACCAATGTCTTTATGTAAGCAAAACTGTGCTCCATAGGGTTTTCACTGGCTGATTTTTCTAGGAAGTAGATCGCCAGGTCTTTCTTCTGCGTTGCCTCTGGGTGGGCTCGAACCTCCAGTCTTTATGTCTCTATCCTGTAGCTCTCTCAGGAGATCCAAATCTCTGTTTCCAGCTGCCTGTTAGACACACCCACTTGGATGTCCTGCAGGCACCGCAAACTTCATCTTACCCTCTAAACCTGCTCCCTGTGCTGGATTTGAATCTCTGCAATGGAGGTACCATCTACCTTGTCTTCCAAGGTGGGCTTCTGGTGTTACTGTCTCTCTCTCCATGTACATCTTCAGGGATGTCTCAGATTCTACCACACCCCCTTAGAACAAGCCTTGCCATCGGTTACTTACCAACATCTCCATGCTTTTTCTGCTCCAGGCCCTCCTCCATACCACAGCTGAGGCATCTTTCTAAAAAACACTTAACTCTGTCTAAACTTTCGTTGGAATCACTGGGTGGTGCAAACGGTTAATGTAGTTGGCTGCTAACTGAAAGATTGGAGGTTCGAGCCCACCCAGAGGCAACTCAGAAGAAAGGCCTGGCAATGTACTTCCAAAACAAATCAGCCATCGAAAACCCTATGGAGCACAGTTCTACTCTGATGCACATGGGGTCACCATGAGTCAAAAATGACTATGCAGCTGGTTTGGTTTTTCAGTCTGTTGTTGACTCCCCTTGCATACTAGATAAAGCCCAAATTTCTTTGCTGGGATTATAAGTCCTCTTTCATAGTTCTGTTCCCAACCTTCTTTTCTATCCACTCCCCCTCCCACACAGTCCAACCTCTGCCATGCCAGGCTTCTCACCCTTCTGCAGATGTGCACTAACTGCCTGATGCTCCCTCCAGTTGTTAGTTTTTTGTTTTTTTTTTTTGGCATAGTGAACTCCTGTCTATCCTTTAAGATCTAACTCATGCATCTTCTTCCCCTATGATGTCTTCTATGACTGCCCCCCAGGCAGAATTAATTGTCCAGTGCTTTTATAGCACACTATTTATATGCAAAAAGTATTTAACCTGTTTTATTATAAGTTATTTGTTAAATGCGTGTATGTCTTACTAGACTGTGAGCGTGTGAAAAATAGGACCATGTCTATTTTACCTTCATTTCCGCAGTGCCCAGCACATAGTAGGTACTCAAAAAATGTTTATATAATGGACTATAAAACAGATCCACTGGATGGGTCTTTGGACAGGAACTGAGGGTTAATGAAGGGCCTGGTTACAAGAACAAAAGTAAAAGGGAAAAGGAAGGAGAACGTTGAAGAGAATTGACATTTATGAAGTGTCTCCAAGGTGTCAGGCATTTTGTGTATAATTGTCTCATTTAATCCAAATAACCCTATGAGGGGAAAAAAGTGGGGGGGGATTTTTTATTTAATTGAGTACTACCACTTTGTGCCAGGCACTTTACATATGCTCTGATTAATCCTCACAACAGCTCTGCAAGGAAGACATTACTGCCACTGATTTAAATAGGAGAAAATGGAAGCTCAGAGACCTGCCCCAGGTCATATGTCAAGGTGTGGTAAAGCCTCCATTCAAACCCACTTTTGTCCAGCTCTTTCCACAGTGTGGAACTGAGGTTCCAGTGCCTGTGGCTGAGAGGTGGGTGGTTGGTGAGACCAGGCGATCCTTCCTGTTAGGCCTCTTCCGCACAGAGCAGTTGCCGCAGCCTCAGTCCTTGCCCTGATCATAACCACAGGGACGGGTCCCTCTTGGGACCCTTCTCACCAGCTCTGTTCTCTCAGAACATGATTGGTTCCTGGAATAAGGGCCCCAGTGTCCTGCTTCTTACCCGTGGTCATCCTTTTTTTATTTTTTTTAAGAGCCAGAGGAGTAGTCTGTAGAGGGTGCTGAATAAGCCTGTGACTGGAGTTAACTTTTGTTAGTGACCTTAATACATAAAAGGACATTTCTTTGGTAGGGTTAGGGACTAGAGGTTGAGGGATCTCCAGAGTATCTGGTGATGATTAGATCCTTAATTCTCGCCTTCACACATTGACTGGTTACCTGGGAAGGGGTTAGATCAGGGCTGCTGACAGGACCAGCTCCCTTATTTGTGGGACCCCTGTTCAAAAGGCATGAAAAAAAAGTGCTGTTAAAGTTAACTAAAATATAAAGCTCTTTCCTTTCTCCTGTGTATCTCCTCTGCTCATGCTTATGTTCTATTGTCCCATCAGACTTCACTGACAAAAAGAAGTTCAAAGAAAAATTATTGAAAATTTCAAGATGGTGACAGCAGAGCTATCTTTAAACCAAATGCAGGGCCCTTCCGAGCACGGGGCCCTGTTTGACTGCACAGGTTCCATACCTTGAGGCTGACCCTGCCGGATGAGTTTAACCCCTTGGCTTTAAATAGCCTAGGATCAACTCTACTGTGACCCAAGTTACTTTGGGAGACTACAGTCTTATTAAATTAGCTACCCAGGATTATGGGGGCTAGCCACGTGGGGGATCTCATGATCAATCTCCTCAATTTGGGAGATATTTTCTTAGAGGCTTCCTTGTCTAAGGTTGGTTCCTTTTTTTAGGGTGAGGTTCTTATCACCAGCATTGAGCATTAGACAGGATTTAGACTAGTGCCAGGTGAGTAAGACCTCCTGCAATTTATCTCAGCAGCTGGAGAGTCCCAGCAGCTCCAATTTAGAGCTTATACATTACTGGACTTTCAGAACTGGATTCACCAATGAGGCAGGGAACAGTCCATTCCTATTCTGTATCTGTCCCAAGCCTCCCTATCTGGGTCTGAGACAAGGCTTATGAGAAAAGTCTTGTATCCAGAGTTGTCCCCAGTTGTCCTTCATGACTAGCTTCATCTCTAGAACCCCACACATGAGCCTTAGACCAAAGGTCAGGACTTTCCCTGTGACTTGAGCAGTTCCTCCCTTGGAAGGTTGGGGTTTTCCTCCCCAGGGTATATCCCAAGCTCTGTGATCCTGGAGCTCCTTATAGTTAGGCCTTATGAACACTGTCTCAGAGTGGAGTTCACTGCTTTCTGCTGAGTCTAGGGGGTAAATAATGAGGATGCTGTGGTGACATGGCCAACTCGAATCCTTTTAGCTCTGTATTTGAACCTGTGGTAGCTTAGAAGCTAAAACTGTGTCTTTTCAGGACCATGGAACAGACTCTCAGAAGGACACAGAGGTGGCCTTATAAGAGGTTAATGCTAGTTTATGGAGTTAACACTGGACTCTGTTCCATTTGTTCCAATTTGGATGAGAAATATTGTTCCTCTGCTTTAAAGCAGTTCACAGTTCAGGAAGAGTAGCATTTGCATGAGCTTAGAGAGTCTTCAGGCTTCCTGATCCTTTGATACTGCCTTCTGCATAGTAAGGATCATCAAGACTCCCGTGACTCAGGAAGTCTCTCTGAATGTGGTCCACAGGGCCAGTTGTCAAGAACTAGCCACTGGGCTTTGGACTTCCGTCATTTGAGGGGTAGTGGCCAGCCTTGGAGCCCAACAGGGACAGTCTGGAAGTTCTTAAGTTGAGGATTTTCTTGGACTCCCTTAAGTTCAGAAATAAGATAACACAGGAGAGCTCACTGCTGGGTGGAAGTCAGGCCTAGGCCTGCCTCATGTGTAGAAGGGATGGTAGGACTCAACCTGGTGAGTCTAAGTGACTATGGAGTGGAAGGGATCATGGCCATCAGGATCTGGCAAGGGAGGAAGGAGATTTCTTTTTTTTTTTTTAATTGTGCTTTAAGTGAAAGTTTACAATCCAAGTTAGTTTCTCATACAAAAATTTACGCACACATTGCTATGTGAGCCTAATTGCTCTCCCTATATTGTGACAGCACACTCCTCCTTGCCACCCCTGATTTGCTGTGTCCGTTCAACCACCTCCTGACCCTCTCTACCTTCTCATCTCACCTCCAAACAGGAGCTGCCCATTTAATCTCATGTATCTACTTGAAGCACATTCTTCACAAGTATCATAGTCCCATAGTCCAGTCTAATCTTTGTCTGAAGAGTTGGCCTTGGGAATGGTTTTAGTTTTGGGCTAACAGAGAGTCTGGGGGCTATGTCTTCCGGAGTCCCTCCAGTCTCAATCAAACCATTAATTCTGGTCTTTTTACTAGAATGAGTTCTGCACCCCAATTTTCTCCTGCTCCGTCAGGGACTCTCTGTTGTGTTCCCTTTCAGGGTGGTCATAGGTAGTAGCTGGGCACCATCTAGTTCTTCTGGTCTCAGGCTGATGGAGTCTCTGGTTTATGTGGCCCTTTCTGTCTCTTGGGCTAATATTTTCCTGTGTCTTTGGTGTTCTTCATTCTTCTTTGCTCCAAGTGGGTTGGGACCAATTGGTGCATCTTAGATGGCCGCCTGCTAGCATTTAAGACAGGATGGGGATTTCCAAAGTGGGGAGTTAGCTGGGACCTGGCTCAGCAGCACCTATGAAGCCCCTGAGGCAAGGCTCTGGGGGCCTAGGGACTTAAAGACAGCCTCAAGAGGCTGCAAGGCTTCAGAAGGGAGTAGTAATTTAGAAGAGACTGGCTTAACTAGGCACTGGAGATTCAATGAAAACAGATGAACCAGGGCTGGTGGAGCCCATCAGTCCGAGGCAGCCTTGGATAACCGAAAGGAGGAAACTCTGAGGTCTGAGGGCTCTGTCAGAGAGGCCTCATTCTCTCAAGTTCCCTTAAAGACTTATTGGAGCACATTAATGTAAGCCCCATATTTGTCAGTCAGGGGGCAGTAGGCAGAGACAGCCCTTCATAAGGTGAGCCCAGAAGGTTGGATACAAAGATCACAGCATTCATTTTTCCATGGGAGATAAAGTTTTCCCATCTCAGGGCTCCTGTTGAGTCTCCTAGAGAGCTCTCTGGGCATTCTCTCAGGCTGGAAAAATGGGTCCCTAGAGATCTGTGGGGACAAATGGCCTCCTGTGGTCTCCTGGGTAGAGCTTCTCCAACATCTTAGACCAGGAGGGGGTTAGGAGGTGATTACAGGACCTGCATGCAAGGCCAAGGAAACAGTACAGGTAAAGACTGGCCAGATTCTGATGGAAAACATTTGCTCCCTTCAAGCTGCCACTGTCTGGGCTCTGCAGTGGGTGAAGGGCTGGTGTCAGGCTGAATCAGGGCTTCTGGATGATTCAGGGGCAGGAATGAACTGGCTGTACCTGGAAAGACTCACAAAGGCCTGTTCCTGCTGTGTAAGATGTGTTGAGGGAGTGCCACAGACATAAATGAACAGTGGTAGGTCCCTAGATTACAGGGCTAAACTCAGATCCCACAGCAGCATGGGCCCTAGAGAGTGCCCAGTGGCCACCAAGGAAGGGTTGGGTTTCAGGCGGAAGAGTCAGGGAAAACAGATGCTACTTCCTCCAACAACCAGGTGCACAGGCCAGGAAGTCGGGGTCAGGGAAGTCTGACAGCTGGTAATTGGGACCTGGTCATTGGCCTGGGCCAGGGAGGGGACAGGATGGGTAGATACATCCTCTGGAGGGCCAGCAAGCCCCTGAATGACTGACAGGAGTCAGGCAGAGCCTCAGCATTGGCAGACCTGGAGTCAGGTTACCATGGAGATGCTCCTTAGTGGGACTAGGATATAAAGCAGATGCCCCAGTACTAGTAACCAGGCACTAGTCAGGATTAAGGCCAAACGGCCAAACTGAGGCTTGAGGCTCCTCAGATTTCTCCAAACCACAGAAGGACTCACGGCCTGGGCCTGCTGATCTGCACTAACTGGGTTTAAGCACTTGGGTTTGGAGGGTTGCCAAAATAGGGCCCCGGCAATTCATTATAGAAATGTGATTTTGGCCAACATTTTCAACATCTGCACGTGCTGTCCCTCCCCTCCTCCATGCACATTAAAAAAAAAAAAAAACACACAAAAAAAAAAACAGTTGCCATCCAGTAGACTCCAACTCACGATGACCCCATGTGTGTCAGAGTAGAACTGTGCTCCATAGAATTTTCAATGACTGATCATTCAGAAGGAGATCACCAGGCCTTTCTTCTGAGTTGATGCTGGGTAGACTCGAACCACCAACCTTTCAATTAGCAGCCACACTCATTAACTGTTTGCACCACCCAGGAGCTGCCCTCCACGCATATCAGTTTCTAATTCAATGCTCTGCTCTGTAGGGCCCTGACATGCGTAATTTGAAGAAACTACTGAGGTATTCTGAATACCTCATCCCATGGAGAAGTATTTCAGAGGCAAGAGTTTCTGTGATGGCTGTGAGAAAGGAAAAGAAAGAATGGGCTTAAAAGACACTAGAAATGATAGAAGCCTCAGGAGATGGAGACACACGAGGCATGAGAGGAGCAACAGAAAGATGAATCTAGCCTCAGGATTTTAATTTGGATGACTTTATGGACAAGGAGCATGGTAGTTTAGAAATGGAAGAAGTTCAGTGAAATAGGCCCAAAGCAGAATCTCTGATACTGCTAGGGAGCATAAGATATCATTTCTTGTCAAACCTTTGGAAAATACCGCCAACCTCTATCTTTTGGAGAATTAACTAGGGCATACCAAACCAAACCTGTTGCCGTTGAGTCCGTGCTGACTCATAGCGACCCTATAGGACAGGGTAGAACTGCCCCGTAGGGTTTCCAAGGAGTGGCTGGTGGATTTGAATTGCTGACCTTTTGGTTAGCAGCCGAATTCTTAACACAGCCCCCCAAAATTTCCGGATAACACATTGAAGCTGCGTAATTTGCTCTGGTACGAACCATCTATTTAATAAATGTCTTCTCTTTGGCCTGTATATCATCAAAAGACTATACAAATTTCTGTCATTGTCTTGTTCTTTTAGTTATTAGGAGTAAACTGTTCTGTTAGGTTGAAATTAGCCAGTTTGAATTTGTATCAGATCTCATTTGCTCTGACGCGCGTAATCCCTTTGTGGGTAATGAAAAGAATTTAATGGTGTGGTCTGAAGGAGAAAACATTAGTCAAGATATTAACACCAGGGGATTTCTCCCCGACCTCTCACAAAGACCTGCAAACTGTGCTTCTAATGTTACCACACTCTTGAGGAAGCATGAAATGAAATCTTGCCCAAAAATATTTTAGAGAAAGTTTCATGTGGAAAAATCAGAGAGAGAAACATAAGTAGCCATAAATGAGAGAAGGGACTTCTAAAATTAACCTGATGGCAGTCTTTACTAGTTTCAAGCAGCATGTCTTCAACATAAAAAAAAAAAACAAAAAAAAAACCCATTGCCGTCGGGTCGATTCCAACTCGTAGAGTAGAATTCCCCAAAGGGTTTCCAAGGAGCTCCTGGTGGATTTGAACTGCCGACCTTTTGGTTAGCAGCTGTAGCTCTTAACCAACATGTCCTCAACATGGATACATACAAATTAAGTATGGGAACCTTTTTGTAGCAATAAAAGTTGAAAATAAGAGTTGTATGGGATTCTGACATACTGTGTTTTGAGACTCTGATAGGACTGGAACTTCCAAGCAAATGCAAATTAAGCATCGCATTCTCTATGTTAGGTGGTTTATTGAAGCCCTTGAGCAGAGACTGACACTCTCATTCATCTTTATATTGCACCATTGCTGCACATAGTAGGGCTCTAAAAATATTTGTTGAATTGAACTATATGAACAAAGTAATCTTGAAGAAGACAGTCTTTTGTTGTTGTGAAATGTCTCCGGGTGTCACTTCCAAGGAAATAAAAATAATAGTAAGGAACACTTTACGTGGGTGGCACAAACAGTTAAGCTCTTGACTGCTAACCTAAAGGTTGCTGGCTGTTCAGATCCACCCAGAGGTGCCTTGGAAGACAGGCCTGGCAATCTTCTTCTGAAAGGTCACAGCCTTGGAAACCCTATGGAGCAGTTCTGCTCTGACACATAGCTTTGGCACGAGTCAGAATCGACTGGACAGCAGCTAACAGCAACACCTACTGTATGAAGCATCTTCATCATTTAGGAAAGTAAGCTGGGAAGTCTTTTTTACAATCTTTTATGACCAATAAACTTACTATCTTGAATTTATTTATTATTAATTGGGAAATTGATATAACTATGTAGTCTTGGACTAAAGTTTGCTTGCTTAAAGTTGATGGAGTTCATCATCTTATTAATAAAGGAGTCCTCTTATTGGAAGCGTTGGTAAGAGTAATAACATTTAGGATTATGGCTTCGTGGAAGCAGCAGAACATGCTGTCTATCCTCTTATTTGTATACCTTGTTTGTATATAAGGGAAACATTGCCATAACAAAGCAAACCTCCAGAAACTTCTCAGTGGAAAAGTATCTCTTTCTGCAAGTGGGTATGTTCAGTGTCCCTGGTTTTATTTGAAAGTCTCATTTTTCCTTCAAGCAAAGGCATGTTTGTTTTATCAAGGCCTACATTTTCTTTTTTCCTCCTTCTTTTTAAATCTTGAATATTTTTTAAGAGGTTGTCCTAAACTATTCCAGTTTCTGGTTTGGGATGTATAAAAGCATATAATTTGAGCATAAATGAAAGGATTAATTGACCTCGGTGATGATGGATTAACATACTTAAGAAGCATACAGCTTTTCCACTGCAGTTTTATTTTATTTTGTAATTCCAAAGGTGCTTATTACTGCCCCTGACTATAACCCCAGTCCATTTCACTTTGGAGGGATATATAGTTTACAAAGCCTACATTCTCTCTGGGTAATACAGGAAACGGGACAATGGTGTAAAGTTAGAGCATTCAATTCTAGTTCTGCTATCTGAGAAGGAAGTTTAATTTCTCTAAGTTCACTTTCCTCATCTGTAAAAATCACAACACGAACCCCTCCTTGAGTTTATTCTTAGGAGTGAATGAAATGGAACGCTTAGAAAAAGCTTAAACAGTATATATAATGGCTTCTTGGATTTACTTAGTGATTTTAAAATGTTTTCAAAGCTCTTCCCATAAATTCGGTTTAGCTACCCAATAACCCTGCGCAGCATACAGGACAAGTATTCCTAGCTTCATTTTATGGATTAGGAATAAAAGCCTAGTGAGGTGATCAAATTTGTTAGTCTGAACTTTGGGACTAGTGCTCAAAATTTATATGGCCTACAAATACTAAAGTGTTTCCAGAATTTAAATATTTTTGTAATTTGTATTATTTTTGTTATTATAAAAGTAGTACTTCCTTGTTGCTAAAATTTATACGTTACAGAAATGTATGATTTAGAAAGTGCAGGTCCACCTAGTCCTCCCTATAGAGATCTCAGAACCACTGTTTTTAATGAGAGTTTGATGTGCCACCTTATAGACATTCTCCCTGCAGATAATAAAAACATATGTGTGTATGTGTATTATTGTACACATAGTAATAATAATTTTTGTACAGAAATGTATCCTTAATATTTATAACAGTTCTCCAGCTTTTATCACTTGACAGTATATCTTGGATATTCTCATTCTCTTCAGTGGCTGTATAAGATCACATTGTATTCCATGTGGAATTGTTGGTGTTTTACAGGCTATTTCCAGTTTTTCTCCACTACAAATAATGCTGCAATGAAATTCTTGTGTATACACTTCAGAGCATTTGTGGGGCTATTTTTATAGGCTGCATTGTATGAGGTAGAATTAGTAGGTCAAGAAAATGCCCATTTTAAATTTTGTTGGATATTTCCAAATTGCCCTCCAACAGATTATATCAGTCGACAGTCTCACAAACAGTGCAGTGTATCTTCCCCCTTACGCTTTCCACCTTTCAATGAAGCATTTCTGCTTTAGCCCAAGACCTTTGAAAGAATAAAAGCTGTCCTTCTATCAACCTTCCCAGCCAACCAAGGAGTAAATTAAAGCTGAGAGGGAGGTGAGCACACACTAGGCTAGAAATGGAGATATTTGGCCTCCATTCCTATTCATTCATTCAAATGGCGTTTACTGAGAGCCGCTATGGACCAGGCCCTATTTAGGTACTGAGAATAGAGTGATAAACAAGACAAAGTCTCTGCCCTCACAAACTTACATTCTAGTGTGGATGAACCATAAACCAACAAGTAAATTAGAGTAGTATGTCAAGCAGTGTTAAGACCTCTGATGAAAAGCAAAGCAGGGAAAGGGATAAAGAATGCCAGGATTGGGGGCAGCATACTTTAGAATGGGTGGTCCTGGAAGGCCTCTCTGCAGAAGTGACATCTGAATAGAACCCTGAATGCAGTGAGATCTGGGACCAGTGAGGATCTGGGGATAGTTCAGTGTAGGCAGAGCTGCAATGTGTTGTTGTTGTGTGCCATCAAGTCAATGTCAGCTCATAGTGGCCCTATGTGACAGAGTAGTATTGCCTCATAGGGTTTCCTAGGCTATAATCCTTTTTTTTTTTTTTTTTTTTGTGCTTTAGGTAAACATTTATAGCTGAAGTTGGTTTCTCATACAAAAATTTATATACATATTGTTATGTGACCCTCGTTGCTGTCCCAATAATGTGACAGCACACTCCTCACCTCCACTCTGGATTTCCTGTGTCCGTTCAGCCAGCTCCTATCCCTTTCTGCCCTGTCATCTCTTCCTAGGCTGCAATCTTTATGGGAGCAGATTGCCAGGTCTTTTCTCCTGTGGAGCAGCTGCCAGGTCCCATTGCACCACCAGGGCTCCTTAGAGCAGCAATAGCAGATGCAAAAGTCCTGGAAAAGGAGCCAGCTTGGCCAGTGTCAGTAATTCCCCAAAGCTGTACTGACGTTTGATTGGCCAGAAGGAGACAACTGGGCTACTTTCTTTTTAGAATGCCACGTTCAGGTGAATGAATTTGTAAAATGCTTATATGTCTCTAAAAGAGTGATGCTGTTAGCGTAGACTAGGGTTTTGGTCAATGAAATCTGTCAGCGAGTCTCTGCCAGCATTCAGCAGATGTGGTGTTTTACGTAACCTCTCTCCCCACCAATACAACCTCCCATGTTGAAATTTGGAAAAATGTGAAATAGACCTGCTGCGCCTCCAGTGAAGGAAAGGTTAGACCAACATGCATTTGTGACTGATAGGCCTTTCTTCGTACTTGTCTGCTTCATAAGAACCTAGTCCATTATTAAATACGTTTTAGTACTCCTGGAGAGATGAAATCACAGTTAAAAACAGTTTGTTGGAAGGTGATCACAGAAGGAAGCTTCTACTCCCAAGGCCTGGGAAGTTACTCCTGTGTCTAAGGATGAGTCACCACCCTCCTGACTCCAGCGTTGACTGAGAACAGTAGCTAGGAGATTGAAAGGTAGCTGTGTAGAAGGGAAAAGAGAAGATGGTACAACAAAAAAGGCAGTTCTAAGATGTTTCATGGGTTCATCGTTGTTCTTTATCGTTGCGTAGTATTCCATTGTGTGGATGTACCATAATTTGTTTATCCATTCATCCGTTGATGGGCACTAGGTTGTTTCCATCTTTTTGCTATTGTGAACAGTGCTGCAGTGAACATGAGTGTGCATATATCTATTCGTGTGACAGTTCTTATTTTTCTAGGATATATTCCAAGGAGCGGGATTGCTGGATCATATAGTACTTCTATTTCTAGCTTTTTAAGGAAGTGCCAAATCGATTTCCAAAGTGGTTGTACCATTTTACATTCCCACCAACAGTGTATAAGTGTTCCA
>NW_004443939.1:35497812-35501050 GCF_000243295.1 Trichechus manatus latirostris | reverse complement strand
TTTTTTGGATTAATGCTAGCCTTGTTGGGGTGAGATGGTATCTCATTGTAGTTTTGATTTGCATTTCTCTAATGGCTAACGATCGTGAGCATTTCTTCCTGTGTCTGTTAGCCAAAAAAGACAGTTCTAATGTAAGGACGAGGACCGGAGTTAGAATTTTGTGCAGGCCAGAGCTGTACTTTTGGCTCAACCCAGTCACCTACCCAAAGCTTGACTTATTTTTGGAGGGGTGAAGACCAAGGAAAGTTCACTTAGTCTTCAGAAGTTGGTCCCCATTCGTTAATGCCTCACTTTTTAGGGAAAGGATAAAATTGCCTTGATATAAACCTTATATAGAGGCTGAAGCATTGCTTATTTGGTGGTTATGTTTCCTGGACACTAATTCTTCCATGTCTCAACATGTAGTGAACCTTTTTTTCCTTTGCTGGCTCCAAGTGTCTTATGCAAGAGAGCTCAAACAAGAAAAACCTCCTTGTGAACAAAACAGCACCCCTGGAAGACTTTGAAATTCATGCCAAATGTGATATTGAACTTGAAATTCAAACATAGGACTGTTGTTATTATTATCATCTTCTGCTTCTAAAAGGAACTCCCAAGCCTACTCTCATCTTACCTTCATAAGGAAAAAATTTGCTTCCTCGCTAGTACTTTAACAAGCATAGATCATTTTTTCAAATGACAAAATTTTAAGAGTGCCAACAGACTGATGAGGTTTATAATTTGTACTAATACTTTTCATTTTATCAAAAGGAAAACTAATCAACTTAAATGCATTTATTTTGATACGTCTTGTCAAATCTCTAATTTATGAAGCTAAAGGAAATGTAAGGAAAATGTTTTCTACTAGTTCGTTTACATCATTAAAATCACTTGTGTAACCATATATTATGAGTTTTTTTTTTTCAAACTCTCTGGAAACAGGAGGTTTTTGACCAGTGACTGAACTTCTTTTGTTTGAGACTCTAAAATTATAGCAAATGAGTAATCTTACAGTGGTGGTTATGATGTACCTGAAAGAAACTATATATTTTAGTCTCTGGTCTGTACTTAAATTTAGAGTTCCAGTTATGTATTAACTATCCTTCTGACTGTTAAATCAAAAGACAGGAAGCTACTGTTGTCAATTTCAGTGAAAAAGAAGAGGAACAAGGGTGTCTCATAGAACCCGTGAGAGTGGAAATAACCAGGCCTAAGTAATAGCCTGGAACCAGGGGTTGGAAAACTCTGTGTTATCCAGGAATTTTTTTCTATTCCCTTATCATTTGAGTTTCTCTCCATGTGCTTGTGTTATTCTTATCTCCCTCTGCAAACTTTTTTTTCCTGCTTTTGTTTACTTTGTACAAAACATGGCAGCCAGTAGCTCCCAAATGTATGTATCAAATCTAGGCTCCCAGAGAATGACCAGTCGCACCTTTTCTTTCCTTTTTTTCTTTCTTTCTCTTTCTCCCATTTACAAATTCTGTGGAAGGGACTAAAGTGGTCCCACCTCAGATTGGATGCCAACCCTTACACCATTCAACTATGGCTGGAAGCTGGGGTCTAGGGAGATTTTGATTAGTTCAGTCTGGGTCAGGTGCTTGGATGCTTTGGTCGGGAGTGGAAGCAGGTTTGCCAGGAGCCTTACCTGTGCAACGGTGTGGATGGAGAGAGAGAGAGATTGAAATTGAGATTGATTAATGAGAGGGCGGTACAGGCAGAAATTAACCACTATACTACCAGGGCTCCTAGCAGAGAAGGGGAAATCTTTATCCCAAAGCACGAAGCCATAGAAACCAAATGGCCTGAATGTGTAGAGGTGGAGGCTTGGAGAATGACAGGGGAACCATTGAGATTTTCCCAGATTCTTGTGGGTTTTCATCCGTTTTTCTTTTTATCTAAAGGACAAACCTCACGTCAATGAAAAACAAGGAGTCTCCCAGATTTTAAGCTGTAATGGGATTTTGTTTCAATTTTAAAAAAATTAATGAGTAAAACACACATTATTTGTGATTAAAAAAAAAAAAGAAAAACAAGACACAAACCTGTTGCCGTCAAGTCAATTCTGACCCATAGCGACTTTAAGGGGCCATATTTGGTAAATAAGGATTTTCATGATTATACTATATTTTAAATAGGATTTATATCACAAAAATGGGAAACAGAGGTCCCCAAATTCATTTTTAATCTGAGATCTAGAAAGAAAAGAGATAAACCTCAGTGAATACTTTGTATCATTTTCGTTGCCGAGCATCGCCAAAGGACTCAGGGACTGAGTACCATTTATAGTAAATATTCTGGTTACTGTTTCTTCACAAGGAAATTCCAATGAGTATTTCAATGTGTCACAAACATGAGGATTACAGCTTTAGATTACTCAGCAGAGGCTCAACTCTGAATAAGACTTTTCTGCATTTTTGTGTCTCTTTTGGTGAACACCAGCTACTATTTTCAGCAAATGTGGTCTCCATTCCAATAATCTTTGAACAAAAGACAGTGGCCTTCATCAAGGATGCAATATTCAGTTACTCCATAAACCCTGGCACAGTGTTGACACTTTGGTTATATCTTTTCTTAAACAAAACTGTTGTTTTAATAATAGTGTGCTTTGGAAAGTATACAGCTAAGTTCCCTGTACAGAGGTCTGAAGATACAATTTTTTTTTCACTGTCAATGAGTAAATTTTCCCCATGAAGTAAAGCTTTTTTGGCGTAAACAGTCTCATAAACTTGAGATTATTTATTAGTCTTATGAAACATTTCCATGTAACTTTCTTATAAATTTCATCCTTATGTACACATAAGTTTATACCTTATGTAAGATTATGTAAGATGTGCTTTGCATGACACTTCTGGATCATTTCCTCTTTAGAGTTTGTTAGACGCGTACTTATTCATTTGCTGGGTTTTTTTGGTTTGTTTTTAAGTCTGCTGATAGAGCATTTCATAAGGAATCCTTAAAAGCTATTTACTCCGTGGTTTGTAACAAAATTGTTGGGCAATTATATTTCATCTGAGACCAGCATCTGTTGGGGACTACCACTTTATCCTGAAGGAGCCCTGGTGGCGCAATGGTTAAATGCTCGGCTGCTAACCAAAAGGTCAGTGATTCAAACTCACTAGTGGCTCCACAGGAGAAAAGACCTGGTGATCTGCTCCCATAAAGATTACAAACTAGGAGGAGGTTCCAGCAAGATGGCGCTCTAGGCAGAAGCACCACGCCATCCCTCCACAGCAAAGATCCGAAAAACTAAGCCAAACAG
>NW_004443939.1:35470741-35491395 GCF_000243295.1 Trichechus manatus latirostris | reverse complement strand
AACCAATGTCATAAAACAATATGTGTACTACTGTTTCATGAGAAACTATTTGTTCTGTAAGCCTTCACCTGAAGTACAATAAAATATAAAAAGAAAAAGAAAAAAAAAGATTACAAACTAGGAAGCCCTGTGGGGTGGTCGTACTCTGTCATTGAGGGTCACTATAAGTCAGAATCAACTCAACGGTACCTACCAAAAACAACCACTTTAGCCTAGTTCCTCTAGTCTGTAAGATTGAGCCAGTGATAATCATTCAGTTTTATAAGTGCTTTTAGTTTCTTCACTAACATTAATGCTAATAATAGCAAACACTTCCATAGTGCTTATCATGTGCCAGAAAATCATCAGAGCACTCTATACATATTAACTTACTTAATTCTCATATGAAGTATGTATTATCATTATCCCTGTTATAGGCAGAGAAGTTAAATAGTTTGCTCAAGGTCACAGTTAGGAATTGGAACAGCTGTGATTTGAACACAAGCAGGTGAGTTCCTGAGCACCATCACCATTTAGTAGTTCAGCAAAATTTACTGAGCTTCATGTAGGAGACCACCGAAAATCAGACTGTCTTTGTCCTTAAGGACCTGCAGTCTGCGGTGCAGAAAATTGGGAATACAGATAATTATGAAAACAAGTAATTATAAGCTGTATGCTAACCACATGAGAGTACGTTTAGGAGAGGCACATAAGCAGCTTTGAGAGATCATGCAGGCTTCCCAGAGCAAGTGATACCTAAATTGCCTCAGTTTCCTTATAAAAGGAACATGATAATACTTACCTCAGAGGATTGATGTATTAAATACCTAATGGATCTAAAATGCTTTGAATAGAACCCACACAATAAATGTAAGCCACTGTTTTTATTAGGAGTCCTGGTGGCACAGTGGTTAAAGCACTCAGCTGCTAACTGAAAGGTCGGTGATAGTTTGTCTTACTGTGGTGGCTTACATGTTGCTGCGATGCTGAAAGCTATGCCACTGGTATTTCAAATACGCACCAGGGTCACCTGTGGTGGACAGGCTTCAGCAGAGCTTCCAAACTAAGACTAGGAAGAAAGGTCTGGCAATCTACTTCTGAAAATTAGCCAATGAAAACCCTATGGATCACAACAGAATGTTGTCCAATATAGTGCTGGAAGATGAGCCCCCTAGGTTGGAAGGCCCTCAAAATATACACTGGCTGCAACAATGGAGTCGAGCATACTGATGAATGTGAAGATGGCACAGGACCAGGCAACATTTCATGCTGTTGTCCGCGGGGATGCCATGAGTCAGAGCCAACTCAACCGCAACTAACAACAATAATAATTTTTATTAAACCGAACACTGAAAGCTTTGGGGTTGCAAGAGGAGCTGGGTTGGTGTTTCTAAAGCATATTGAGGGCAGACGGGATTGCAAAGACCCAGAATTGAGAGACAGCTGGGCCAATTCAGGGTCCTGCAAACACCACAGAAGCCAGGAACAAGGGGTCAGAGGAGTGATCGGTCAGGGAGTGAGGTCATGAAGGACCTGCCTGTCCAGCTGTGAACTGTGGACCTTATCCTGAAGACTTTTAAGAAAGGAGATAGCTTCGTCAGACTTGCCATATAGAAAGATTGCTGACCACACTGGGGGTAAGATTGGTGGTAGGGAGACCATCTGGAAAGCTAGAAATAGTGGTGGTCTGATCTAAGGGAGGGATCAGATGGTTGGAAAAAATGGATGGATTAGAGAGAGAATAAGGAGGCAGAATAAATAGTACTTGGTGACTGTTCACATGTGGGTGTGGGAGACATCAAAGTTGACACCCAGATTCCTGCCTGGTCACCTGGGTGAACAGTGATACTCTTCACTGTTAACTGAGAGCCACATAACCTCGTATATAAGAGTGCAGATTCTGGAATCATTGAGTGCAGAACCATGGGAAGATGGTGGCGTATACAGTGCAAGAGGGTGATCTATCAAAGAATCTACTAGGAAGCCCAGCATCAGTGCTGGTTGGCATGGATTTCTTAGCTTTCATGCAGAGAAGCTAATGACCAGGCTGTTTGCACAGGGCTTCTGGTAACAGTGAACCTTTGTGCCCCAAGAACCCCCTGCTTGTCCTCTAGCCTCCAGGGCTGGGCCTGGTGGGAGGTGAGTACAACTTGTATCTCCAGAGTGGATCTGATGCTCTTCATGCCCCAGTACATGCTATACCTGTGTTTTGCAGAGCTCTGGTGTTCTAAAGCAGATTGTAAACTCACGTTGTATTATACTGGTAGGGACCTTAGAGACCACCTGGTTCAGTCATCTCAGGAGGACATTTCACAAGTAGATGTGATAGTACTGAATTACGTATATTCTAAGGATATCATTTCTGAATCATACAATAGTTTTGGGCAAATAAGAACGTAAGTTTCCACCCAGTGGTAGAACCATAACCCCTTTCATTTTACTGTGGCCCAGATAAGAAGTGGCATGTAAAGGCATGTGAAGTTTGATTACAATCTACACAAACTCTTCCCAACCTCACTATTCTCATATTTCTTTATCTCCTTACCACCTTTAGTATTTTAGTCCCTTTTTTCAGTGGCAACAAACCGGTGTGTATATTACTCACGTTCGTGTGTGTGTGTGTGTGTGTGTGTGTGTATGTGTGTAATAATATATGTAATAAAGACTTTGTTAATTAATTATATTTCCATGTTTTATGATGGGAAACTACTGCCTAAGCTTGGCATTTCATATACCCTCTGTTGACTATATCAGAGTTGCTTTTTTTCTAGAATGGAAAAGGACCCCAAATTATTCATGCTGCCCCAACACGGGCTCAGAACCTCCAGGGAAGCACATCAGCTGACTATGTGGAATCAGCCTAGGGGAGTTTTCTTTCTTTCTTTAAATAATTAAAGTGCTGTGTTCATATCAAATATGTGTTTGTTTTGATGAATAAGTGATGAAGTGTTTTTCCTTCAATGATAGAATTATTCTTTCATAAGATATGAGGCTTTTAATTTGCAGGCCATAACAGCTTTAATTATATTATTTGCTAATTAGATTTACTTAACCCCTCTGTGCCTCAGTTTCCTTATCTATAAAATAAGGCAATTAGAAAACACAGAAACAGCCATTTATTTTGAGGACTGTGGTTTTAAAATTTTGTTCTAATTTTCTAAATTAAATTCCAAGTAAATTATTATAGGTGGTTGAAAATGAAGTAAGTTATTCTTCTTCCCCATGACAGAGTGTGTGTGTGTGTGTGTGTGTGTGTGTATGAAAGAATACGCTAGTTTTGAATTTTAGAACTTTAAATTTTATTTTCTGACCACCTCTGGAAGATACTGAATATTTTATAAATACGAGGTTTTGAATGAGATCTGAAAATAAGGCATGAATTTATATTACTTTAATTATGTTATTGTTTGGCAAAGAGTTTTATTATTGATGCTCATCAAAATTATAGAATGGATTTTTAAGTAAAAAAAAATATGAAATGGTGTTCATAAGGCATCACATAAATTAACTAACGTATTAACCCAGTTTACACATTGTAATAAGGTTGCTAGATGAAGGGAAAGCTATAGACAGGGTGTATGTGGATGTCCAGAAGATCTTTGATAGTTAGACATAATATTCTGGTGAACAAGAACTGTGTGCAGGGTGATAGACCAGTAAAGAGAGTCATCAATAACTGAACAATCATAGCGTAAGGCTGGTGATTAGAGAGAGGATAGATGTCAACCTAGCAAGAGTCTCAAGAACTGCTAGAGAACTCTGCACTTGGTGTATTTCCTCAGCTTAATAACAATGATTTAGACGAGATGTTAAAAAAAAATTTTTGCTTTTAGGTACAAAAAGTAGAAAGAAGAACTAATATGTTAGGTAGGAGGCTCCAGATTCAAAACAACTGTCAGCAGGGTAGAATGATATGCCAAAATAAATACAAATAGCATTTTACAGGAATAGATATGGCCATACATTTACATAAAACATACACTCATCTCAACTACACAAATCCAGAGATGAAGACTTCCTTAATAGTACATGTTAAGGACGACAATAATGACTAAAAAGAACTAAGGAACTGGGGAAGTGTCACCAAAGAAGAGGAGGATTGAGGACATAACAGTTTTCTTAAAACATTTTAAAGATTGTTACCCAGAAAAAAAGATTATATTTCAGAGATTTGGAAGTTAAAACTAATATCAGGGGGCAGAAATTACAGAAAGGATATTTTGACGCATTATCCAAAGACTTTTCTAAAAATTAGAGCTATTTGCCAATGGATCTGGCTGTCTAATAAATGGGGTGGAGTTTTCCCTGTTGGAGGTGTTAAGGTAGATATTAGACAACCCTTGTATGAAGTGTTATTTAGGGAATTCTTTCATAACGTGGGAGGTTTTAGACAGCTCTAAGAATTCTTGCAAGTCTCAGAGTCTGTGATTCTACGGAAGAAATTTTATTAATATTTATTAAGTATGAGAGGATGACTTGATCTTATTTGAACTGGGCACAAGCATTAACTAGTTTAATAGCATGGTTGTTTATCATCTGCATAAAGCAAAACCGTCTTGCCAAAGCCTCGTGAAATATATTAGCGGTGTCTGAGCTCATTAGAATTGTCAAGCAAACAAGCTGACTCATAATAAAACCTCTGTACTGTAAAATTAGGTGTGTAAGAACTCTGAAGTTGAGGTTCCAGGTTATAGGGACATCACTCTGGTTCGTACACCAATCTTCTCATTTGCTGTTGGCTTCTACCTGGTTACCCAAGGGTCAAATTCTGCTCTGTTAGTATCAAAGGTCTTCTTGCACCTGGGTGCATATCCGCAGTGTCTTTTGACACCATTCGTTTATTCACTCATTTGGTCATTCATTCATTAATAAATATTGATTAAGTACCTGCTTTGTGTCAAACACTATGCTAAGAACTGGGACCATAAAAGTAAATAGACTGCATATACTCCTAGTTGTTGAGTTACATATGGTCTAGTTGAAACAAGGGACATAAAAATAATAATAATAAAAATACTTGCAGTGTTGTTACTACCAAAATAGAGGCATGCTGAGTGTATAGTTCTCGACGTGCTATGTCTGCTACTGAGATCTTTTCCGCTTAATTCCATGTATATAGCTACGTTCTAAAAAACTAAATTGATTTTTTAAAATCATCACCCCTTTGGGATTACTTAGAAAACAGTTCTCAGATAACTGCATCTCAAATAACTCTGATTTGTTAGTATTTTTCTAACCCTTTCCAGACTCTTGAGTTTGATTCTGACTATCTTTAAACATGGAGAGCAGCATCATCAGCAAGAATGGCTAACACACAGAGTGCTTGCTCTGTGCCAAGCACCCTTCATTCTGGATATTTTATGTATAATAAGTCGTTTAGCCCTTACAGCCACCTCAGGAGGTGGATATTCTTGTTATCCCCATTATACGTATGAGGTAACTGAGATACAGGTGGGATAAATAGGTTAAATAGAAGCTTCCCAAGGTCATCCACAAGGAAGCGGTAGAGCTGGGATTTGAACCCAGTTGTCTGGCCCTAGAATCTAACCTGTTGTAACACTATGCCATATTGCCCCTCTGACGAATGTTCTAGATTTTCCATATATCATATCGCAATAAGGCCTTTCCTAGAATAATAATAAAAGATGATGATTATATGTTGAGCGTTTATACCATGTTAAACCCTGTGCTGAAGGGCCTTATATCCATTCTCTCACCCAGTCCTCACCAACCCCATGAGGACGATTTTGTTTTCTCTGTTTTACAGATACGGAAACAAGTCTTAGAGATTGTAAATGAAGCACTCAAGTTTACCTAGCTAGTAAATCCTCTAGTATATGTGTATCATTAGGTAAAAATACCAGATTAGTCATTGCAGGTAATAATAAACATTATTTGGAAATATGAAAATAGAAAGGAATATGTTTTCAATGGTTTCTCTATTTGGGGAGTTTTTAAAAAAAGGCCTAAGGTTAAGAAGATGAGCTTTTGTAATTTGAGTATCATGATGCCTTTAGTTCCACAGTTGAAGTGAACAGTATCCCAGGCTCCCTCTCTTGAACTTAAGGTGTTTGATTTGTCTCATGTACTAGACCAAGGAAGACGGTCTCTAATTCAAAGAAAGATTCCTTTTAAAACATCAAATGTTCTGTCTCAGCATCTATATTTATGTGATTTAGATATTTCTTCTTCACTGATTAATAGTTTACAAAATATTTATTGCTGTTTATACATTTTGGCTTAACAAAGAAAGATTCCTTTTTAAAATGTCGAATATTCTACCTCAGCATCTATATTTATGTGATTTAGATGTTTCTTCTTCACTGATTAATAGTTTACAAAATATTTATTGCTATTTATACATTTTGGCTTAACAAAGAAAGATTCCTTTTAAAATGTCGAATATTCTACCTCAGCATCTATATTTATGTGATTTAGATGTTTCTTCTTCACTGATTAATAGTTTACAAAATATTTATTGTTGTTTACACATTTTGACTTAACTGATCTGATTACTAGGATAGTAAAAGTAATTTTTTAAACAGGGTTATTTCAAACTGTGATGTAATGCGGTTTCAGTGTGTTTGAGTCACCCACATGTGGAACACATGGACTGTAGGAAGAGCCTAAGACTCTTTTGCTCTAGACAATGAACTATTCAAAATCAGAGCAGGAGCCCTGGATTCCTAGGCACCTAGGAGAACATGGCTTACAGTTCCTTTGGTGGAATGCACACTGTTAATTATCCCAGCTTGCTTTTGTTACAGCACCAACGTACGGTGCCTGATCTTAAAGGTGTTTGGTGTATTTATGTTACAGGTTTGGTGGTAGGTGGGGTGGCACATTGAGACTGCTCTTCCTTCCTGATAATTTAATTCCTGCATTTCCCTCATGATCCCACTTGAGCCCCATTTTCTCTTTCAGTCTCCTCCAATCACCTGAAGCTGTAGGGATTTCTACTCTGAGCTTCAGTATCACTTGCCCATTCCATTCATTTCATACATGTCATTTACTACATTATAATAGTTATCTTTAATCTGTATGCCATTTTTTTTCCCTTCCAGAGATCGAACACTTTGAGGGCAGGAATTGTCTCTTAAACCATCTTGTTTTCCCAACACTTATTACAGAGATAAATGTGTTTATGGGAAGAAACATTTGGATCAGTGCTCTTAGATGGGGCATATTCATGATTGGCGATGTAGATTGGAACTATGATTGCCCTTTCCATAGGAAAACATGATATATGCAGCATTATTAGTACAATGATAGTTAGGTGATATAGTACTGTTAGCACAGGCAGTCCTCAGATTTACTGAGTGCTTTCTAGGACGAAGTGATAGGAACTAAGTTTAATCCAATTTTCAGTAGAAACAATGTCTTAACAGGAAAATGTGTTCCCACCCAAGGACTTAGAATGTTCAATCTACTTCTTATGGAAATGTTTACCAATACTATATGTTATCAACTCTGAATTATGTATTTGTATATAACATAACTCTCACTCATCTGTCAGCTTGTCGTACTGTGATGGCTTGTGTGCTGCTGTGATGCTGGAAGCTATACCACTGGTATTTCAAATACCAGCAGGGTCACCCATGGTGGACAGGTTTCAGCAGAGCTTCCAGACTAAGACTAGGATTTCAGAGGGATCCTGGCTGAAGGCAGAGAATACCAGAGAGATGTTTGCCTGTGTTTTATTGACTATTCAAAGGCATTTGACTGTGTGGATCATAACAATTATGGATAACGTTGCGAAGGATGGGAATTCCAGAACACTTATTTGTGCTCATGTGGAATCTGTACATAGACCAAGAGACAGCCGTTTGAAAAGAACAAAGGGATGCTCTGTGGTTTAAAATCAGAAAAAGTGTGTGTTAGAGTTGTATCCTTTCACCATATTTATTCAGTCTGTATGCTGAGCAAATAATCCGAGATGCTGGACTGTATGAAGAAGAATGGGGCGTCAGGATTAGAGGAAGACTCATTAACAACCTGCGATATGCAGATGACACAACCTTGCTTACTGAAAGTGAAGAGGACTTGAAGCACTTACTAATGAAGATCAAAGACTACAGCGTTCAGTATGGATTACACCTTAACAAAAGAAAACGAAAATCCTCACTGGACCAATAAGCAACATGATGATAAATGAAGAAAAGATTGAAGTTGTTAAGGATTTCATTTTATTGGATTCCCTGTGAGGGCAACTTTATTGTCTGTTTTACAGATATGGAAACAAGGCTTAGAGAGTTTAAATGAAGCACCTACGTTGACCTAACTAGTAAATTCTTTAGTATACCATTAGGTAAAAATACCAAATTAGTCATCGTACATAATAATTAACATATTTGCTTCAGAAAAATAGAAAAGAATATGTTGAAAGAGGATGTTTTCATTGGTTTCCCTATTTGAGGAGAAACCATTCTCTGAATTGTGTGTGTGTGTCTAATTAAACTAGAACACGAATATTTATTTGGACTGAGGAAATATAATTGCCAAGGGCATCATGTACTCAGTACCTGGCAAGTCCAGTTAGAATCAGAGGTTGCTGTTGAGCAGAATCAGAATAGAGACATTTCAGCCACCGGAACAGACTGACTTTGACCAAGAGCTTTTCTCCCTGGGAATTGCATAGTGTCAGTGTGTCCTTCTAGACACTCCTGGCTCCGATGACATTCTTTCTCCTGAGATGTTATTGCTTTCAGGCAGATTCAGTAAAGGTTTTTCAGGTCTAGGTGCTATAATATCTCTTTAAGGTGACTTTGATTTAGAGTTTAATTCAAAGAACAACCTTCCCTCCCTGCATTTCTAGGTTCTCATGGGATACCTTAATGGCATCTCCTTGCACTACTTGCAGTTTCTATCCTCACTTTCATGCCGTTGTTATCTTTTACACATACTCTATTTATATCCTCTAATCTTACTTTGTCCTCCTCTGCTTGCCTCCTTACTATATAGTTAAGCCACTTATTACCTCATATTCCTTCTATCAAACTTTGAAAGTTTGCTCAATGCAAACAAAGAGAATGTTTCCAAATACCATTTATTCTTTTCTTTTTCGGATTCCATACTTTGTTCATATAGTAAGTTATTCACAAGATTGTGCTTTACTAATGATTGTCTTTTTCTTGAGCATGAATCTGACGATAATGACTTTTTGCAAGTTCCCGTAGGCCTGTGCCGTTCATTATTGCTGAATTATATTTCAGCATCTCTGAGATTTCTAATGAGGCTCCAGTTTATGTCAGAGCTGACAGCCTTTTCCTTTTCCAGCAGAAGGATCCCTGAGAAATCTGTCTCTCAGTGGAATGGAAGCAGGTATGGTTATCAAACTTTTGAGTTGGTAGGTGAGAGTTAAAGACCTGGGTTTTTATAAAATCCAGAACAGTCTTCTGAGTATAAGAATCCCTTGGGGCATTTAGATTCTTTTGCGCCACTCAAAATAAGCAAACAAACCAGTTGTTGTTGTCTAAATTCTGACTCATGGTAACCCCATGTGTTTCAGAGTAGAAGTGTGTCCCAGAGGGTTCTCAATGGCTATGAACTTTTTGGAAATAGATCTCCAGATCTTTCTTTTGAGGCTCCTCTGGGTAGATATGAACCACCAACCTTTCAGTTAGTAGCTGAGCACTTAACGTTTTGTGCCACCATGGAGTTAGGATCACTGATTCTAGTTCTAGAGGGGAAGTACATGGAAGATGTCTGTAGGTGAATTAAAACAGGCAAAGTCCCTGCCTTCAAGGAGTTTACTTTCCAGTTGGAGAAATGAGCAGTTCATAAACCAATCAACCAACAAACAGGATAATCACAGAGACTGATAAAGGAAATCAAGCAAAATACTATTTCAGGGACTGGCTGGGCTGGATGCTTCTTTTGGTACAACAAAGGAAGTCCCCTCCAAAGAGGCAAACTAGGAGCTGAGACCTCCGCTATGAGAAGGAGCCAGTGAAGTCAGGAACTGGGAAAAAGATCATGTCTATTTTGTTTACCTCAGTGTCGTGCATAATTCAATGAGCACTGACCTTGGCTCAGCGGAGGTTCAGTAAATATTTGTTGGATAATGCATGAAGTCCAGGACCAGCAATGTTTACACTGGGGTCTGAACAATGGAACCAAGTAAATGCTATTTAAGTTTGAAGGGCTCACTATCAAAGTTAGGTGGGGTTATTGTTATAAATAGGATATAAGCAGAATTCCTGGGAAGATAAGAAAATGAAGAAAAAGTGGATAAAGAAGAGAGTCTGTGAAGAAATAGGGTATGGGGGACAGAGGGAGAGCTAAGGAGTCGAGGAACAAGGAGAGTAAGAACACAAGTCTGTATTTGCACCTCTAGCATTACTGAGTGGTGCAAATGGTTAAGCGCTCATTAAGCATTCAGCTATTAACCAAAATGTTGGCACTTGGAACTCGCCTCAGAGGTGCCAGGAGTCAGGATCGACTTGATGGCAACTGGTTAGGTTACTTCTGGCATTATTGTACTGCTAGTTAAAAGGTTATTCAGTAATTATTACCACATTCTTGTGATTTGAACAGTGTGCTGTTGTTAGCTTTGCTTTGTATATTTTAGAGTAAATGAAAAAAAAATGTTTAGAAAACAAACATGGTGTCACATTATATTCCTTTAAAGCAAATTATGGTAAATGCCAATTCCATCTAGCTTAGGGAAAGGTTTAATATGATCAGAAGTAACAAGTGGATGGTATTTCAGCAGAATTTGAGTGGCTTTCTGAATCATACTCCTGCCAAGTTAAAACTATAGATGTTTGTCGTTTGGGTTCTTTTTTTCCCTTGGCAGCAGAAAACATTAAAAAAAAAAAAAAAAAAGTTATTGGAGAAGCTGGCGATTTAAGAATTAGCAGAGTATACTTAACTGCATGGAGCCCTGGTGGTACAGTGCCTAAGAACTTGGCTGCTAGCCAAGAGGTAGGCAGTTCGACTCCACCAGCCACTCCTTGGAAACCCTATGGGGTAGTTCTCCTCTATCCTGTATAGTCTCTATGAGTTGGAATCTACTCAACCGCAACCAGTTTTGGTTTTTTGGGTACTTGTTGCAGAGAATATCTCCAGATCTGTGTGTGCACGTGTGTGATCTGTCATCCGTCTGTCTCCAATGCTTGAGTAGCCTCTTTCTTTGTGAGGGCTTGAAATAGGAAAAAACGAGGTGACTCTGTTTTTCTATTTCCTAGTGCCAGTTTGTAGATCTCAGATGAAACTTTGGAACTGAGCTATACATTATTTTCTTAATAACTATTTTTATTTGATTACTTTCTTTTCCATTTATTTATTTTACTGTCATAATGGTGAGGTAATTCTCTATCTTTCATGGGAGAGGGTGAATTTGTAAAATTAGTCCATATATATAGATGTGAATCATAGGGTTTTTTTGTGTCCCTGAATTTATATAATCTGTAAAACATTCTTCTGGCACGTATACCCATAGTGGAAAATGTCCTCTAAGCACAAATAGTTGTCTCAAAGCTTTTTAATGCACTTTGTTCCTGATGCCATTCTTTGGAGTTCTCTCGGCTTTATTTAACTACAGTTCTTAACAAATGGGGTTATTTGCTTCCTAAGCCCAGAGCAGAGTAGAAGCAAACTAACTGGAGTGGGCAGAAGGTCTTGTTAGAGGCACAAAGACCACTGGCTGTGGATGACTGATGGCCTCCATCACAAGTGGGGACAAGTGAAGGGTAGCTGGGTGATGGATGCTCATGGTGATGACAGTTATCAAAAAAGGTTCAATTGTGATCAGTACGCTTCCCAAGAAAGGGAAGAAATGCTTCGATTTAGAAGGTTTTAGACTTCAGTTCTCTGGACAATGAACTTACATGAAACCCTCATCCCCTGGTAATAGATAAAGGAAGTAATCTAGGAACGCCTACCCCCATAATACGTAATCTGTGGTAACCCCCATCCTTCCCCAGTCCCTGTTTCCAGATGGGGACGAGCCATAATTAAGGTCTTCTGGGGGGCGGGGGGAGTGATCATTTGGGACATTTTGATTCAGTGGACCATAGAATATATGTTGCACTTTGTTTACTTTTGTACTGTTTGTGATTAACGTGCAAGTAATGGGAAGTATTTCTTTGATTTATTATTGCAATAACAATAATTGATTTTATTGGTTCCACTTCAAAGTTCATAGCATGGTTTTACCATTTAAAGACTCCAGCATACTCTTGCTGTGTGGTTTTTTTTTTTTTTTAGTAAACTATAATGTAGGTAAAATGAAGTAAAACTACCATTAAAAGATATATTGGGAAGAGGTAATGATGACCTTCTGGTTTCTCAACTATGTAAGATCAATCTTATGGCATGTCTTGCAGTAGAAATCTAGCATGTGTCAATATATTTGTTTCCCAAATTGAAATAGAAATAGCTTTGGTGAGGTTTTATTATTTAAAAAAACGACACGTTGTGTCATTAGGTGCCGTCGTCGAGTGAGTTCCAACTCATAGCAACCCTATCGGACAGAGTAGAACTGCCCCATAGGGTTTCCAGGGAGCGGCTGGTGGATTCGAACCGCTGACCTTTTGATTAGCAGCCGAGCTCTTAACCACTGCGCCCGCAGGGCTCCTAACACGTACATGTGTACACAGAAATGTATGTTTATTGTAGTCTTTTTAACTGGAATAGAATCACATCATACATAGCATTTTTTTAACCTGTTTTTTGGTAAACTCAACAATACTTTATGAACATGTTTTATATCAACATTATTATTGTTTTCACTGGCTGCATGGTACATCACTGTTTGGATGAATTGTCATTTATTTAACTAAACCTTCACAGGCTAACTGTAACTTTCATAGGGTTGTAGCTGAATTGTAAAATTCCTAGATTTCTGAGGCTTTTCTCTTCGTCTTAAATTTTAAAATAGCTAAGTGCCAGCAAAAGGATCCCTGGTAACACAGTGGTTAAATGTTCGGCTGCTAACTGAAAGGTCAGTGGTTCAAAACCACCAGCAGTTCAGTGGGAGAAAGATGTGGCAGTCTGCTTCCATAAAGATTTACCACCTTGGAAACCCTATGGGGCAGTTTTACTCTGCTCTATAGGGTCACTCTGAGTCAGAATCAACTTGACAGCAATGGGTGTGATGGGTTAAATGCCTCCAACCATTCAAAGAAAAACTCAGCTGGAGAGAAGAAGAATCTTGAAAAATCACAGAACTCACTCAGTGTTTTCAACCTGAGATCTTAACTAAAGTTCTTGCTGGCTTTTTTTTAAATCTAAATTTCATCAGAAATTATAAATACTAGCATGGTAAAATTAGTTAGTAGATAGTCTTCAGACTATCTGTAAAAATCACATCTATCAGTTTTTGGATCTAGTTATTGAGCACAGTTTGGTGACGTCATACTAGCAAGGTCGTTGCACTGCACAATGGTAGGGGGCTCCACTGTCATTGTATTCTCTGTGAATGACATTTCGTGACATATTACAGTGCACACCTGGCAAGACCTTGTGCTCATGTTGTGTGATATCTCTGTGGTGTCTATATGCCAGCCTTCACATCAGTCAAATAGCTTATAGAACTCTGTGAGTACTTTTATGTTTGTTAAACACATGCTTAGTTTGATCGTTGTGTAACTTTTGAATATTGTTAATTCATTCATCAAATATTCTCTGCCTGTGCACAGTAAGGAAAGGTTGGGATTCTGAGGGCTTGTCCCTTTTGTTGATGACCAAGGCAAACCAAACCCTGACTCATGGAGCTTTGTCTGTTTTAGTTAGAACCTCTTAGAGCCATTATCAAGCCTGGACATATTTTGTTTAATGGTGTACATTTAAACAGGAGCTTATAAACATAGCAGAGTGGTGTTAGACTTGTGATTAGAGTAGCAGAGCAGAGAAAATTACGTTCTTTGAGGAAAATAGCAGCAATTCAATGGTCCGCCTTTAGTCACCCTTATCGATAATGCAGAGTCCCTGGATGTTGCAAATGGTTAATGCGCTCGGCTGGTGACCAAAACTTTGGAGGTTTGAGTCCATCCAGAGGCACCTTGGAAGAAAGGCCTGGTGATCTACTTCTGAAAAACCAGCCACTGAAAACCCTATGGAGCACAGTCCTACTCTTACATGCATGGCGTGGCCATGAATCAGAAGTGACTTGACCGCAACTGGTTTTATTCATATGCATTGCCGTAGGTATTCTTTCTTAACATTTCTATCCTTTAAAAACCTCAGTCTGTAGGGACCCTATAGAGGATATTCATTCTAACTCTTTGGTGGAGACCATTAGACAATATGCCCTTTCAGGGTCTTGTGTCAGCCCTGCCTGGTTTCATTTACTGGGCTGTCTTCTCCTTAGGCTGTCTCCTTTGTCTTGTTATTCCTGATGATTAGCGCAGTGCCTAACACGTAATAAATATTCATTGTATATTTGTTGACTAAATACCGATTATCTGAGTGGATTCAGGCGCTCCATCTAGACACTCGTTTCTTCTGGCATCATGTGACGTGCGTCTTCAATTTTATCCCAGAATTCTGTTTTTCACTGGGCAGCATACAGAATATCCATTTTTGCCTTTCTCCTCAGGACTTTGTAATTATCTGCAAAACTAAATTGGAATTGTGATTTTCTTTCTGATTTCCAACTGTTGTTGTTGTTTATATTGGCTCTGATTAAAGCTACGAGCGAAACTCAGAATCATAGAACATAAGAGCCAGAAGCAACCTTACAGGTCGTTCTAGTCCAACCCTGTTAATAGATAGATGAAGAAACGGGGAGCAGAGAAATCTAATGGTCTTTTAGAAATCATGCTCTAGTTCAGGGTCTGGACTCGAATTAAGATTCCGTACTCCTTCATTTATCAAGCATTTATTAGATAGATAGGTGCTGAGTCACCTCTGACTAACAATGAACATTCGTACCACAGAGCAAAACGTTGCCCAGTCCTGAGTCTTCCTCATGATCACTGGCGTGTTTGAGTCCATCAGTGCAGCTGTTGTGACGATCCATCTTACTGTGCGTCTTCCACGCCCTCACTGGCCTTCTACTTCACCAAACATAATGTTCTCTTCCAGCGATTGATCCCTCCTGATGACCACAGCAAGCAGGTTGGACAGTATTCTGTGTTGACCCATAAGATATACACTGGCAAGTTTTTGGAAGTTGATCTCCAGGCCTTTCTTCCTAATCTATCTTAGTCTAGAACTCTACTGAAACCTGTCCACCATGGTTGCCCCTGCTGGTATTCGAAATACCAGTGGCATAGCTTCCAGCATCACAGCAACATGCAAAACCACCACAGTACAACAAACTGACACACGGGTGGTAGAAGTATTTATTAAGCACCTACTTTGTGCGTGAAACTTGGCTAAGCACTGGGCATACCAATTTCAGTAAGATAGAGAGGGATTTCCCCTGCAGATGTCAGTCTAGAGGGCAGCCAGAAGCATACAGAAATCAAGTAGAATGTATTAAATTGTGTGTGTGTGCATGTGTGTGCATGTGTGCAATAGCAACTGAAGGACTCTTATCAGAGCTGCTTATAAATTTATAAGCATAGCAGAAGAAGTAAGCAATACTACTTGGAAAGTCAAAACTAACATTTTCTGAGTGTTTTCTGTGTTGAGCATTCTCCACCCATTATCTCATTAAATTCTCACAAAATCCTGCCGAGTTGGTATCCTCATGCCCATTCTATAGCTAAGAAAATAGAGGCCCAGAGAGGTGGATAGATTTGCCCTTGTTGATAAATGAGGATTTCAGCTCAGGTCTGGTTGATTTCATAGCCTATACTCTTTCTGGAGCCCTGATGGCATAGTGGTCTTTCTACTGTAACAGGGACGGCAAATGAGTTTCTTCTCAAGTGCAAATTCCAGTTGATTGCTAGAGGCTGCTTGGAGCACTGTGCTGTGAAGGATTCTAAGGCCATATCTGGGCTCAGAAGCAAGGAGTGTCATGGTAGATCCATGATAGTGGCCATGGGTCTAGGTGGAAAGTGGCAGCCCTTATGTCAGGACTTTGTCGTTCCTGAGCTACAGCAAGCTGTCGCTCCTCCAGGCCCAACTCTGTAAGTCAGCATGGTTTCAACCCATGTCCCCAGCTCCTACTACTTCCTGTTCCCTTCCTCTGAGCTCAGAATGGTATTCTTGTGCCATCTGGGTATCCAGAATCTTATGTCCTACTCAGGTCAACTTCCTTGTTCCTATGTCATAGCCCTTTTCTAACTATTCTAACCCTGCTCTCCCTGCCGTGTGCTAATGGCAGTTTATATGACAAAATATTACATGCCTGCAGCAAAACATGCTAGCAATTCTAGGTAAGGTGCAGCAAAGGCCTTTTAAAAATAATGTTCTAATCCAAAGAAGTGACTCCAAACGGAGGAATTTCAGTTCCTTGGGCAGGCTGGTTGGGATCTGTCAGTCTTTAAGATTATTAGTGGGTAAATGGCTGCTGCTCTGCCGTACACACAGCTAACCTCACACCTTTTCTTAGATGCTAGAGAGCCGTAAAATCTAAGAGGGGTACTGAGGTCTTGTTGGTTCATACGATGTTGAAAGGAGAATCTGGAGGTGGAGATGGTGTCTTGTTACTTACACAGTTTATGATTTCCAGCTGTTGCCTTGACTGAAACACTAGAATTAGGTCTAGGCTGTGGTTCCCAGCTGGTATGCCTCCTCTTTAAATTTTACCTCGTAACCACTTGGCACCAAGATTTTCACTTTTCCAAAATTGGCCACAAATTTCAAACAAGTGTCAAAAACTGGTTGTTAGAGTCAAAAGATCTAACAGTAGTAATAGTAGTGTTAAATGAATCATTTGTGGAATGTTTAACTGCTCATCATCTGTTTGAAGTATCTTATTCTTGTTTTCTGCAGTAAAAAAATAAGTCAGGTTTACTAAAGGTATATATTTTCATTCCTTTTCACATATGTGACAATCTGTATTCTAAATTATTGGACTTCTGAAATGCTTGTGGGTAAATGAATATGAATTTGAATGCAAACCACATGTGGAAGTATTATTTTTAAATTGTTGACAAATTCTTTAATATTGTAAGAACATTTTGACTTGAATATTTAATTATGTGTGAGTTAACACATTTTAATGCTTCTAACCAAGAAAATGTATTTTTTACTTTGAAATTTTACTTCAAAAATTCCTTTTCAAGTAAGAAGAAAGCTTCCTTAGGATGAGTTCCACAACCTGATTTTTATGCAGAGTTGTAATTTTCTATTTTAGTAAATCAGACAGCCCTGTGGCTTACTAGGTTAGTATTATTGCTTGTGCCCTGCTGCTTTTTCCTGGGCTTAAAAAAAAAGAATAACAGAGTGAATGTATTTAAAATATATCCTCCTGTTTGATGAAATTAGTAGTCCACGTGCCAAAGTGAGATTATTCTGTGTGAGTGATTGTTCTTCTTATGATGTTTTGTTTGTCACTCACATGTCAAGATTTTCTTTTTTTAATTGCATGGGTGAATTTTTATTGTGGTAAAATTATATATAACAAAACATTTTGCCAATTCATCAATTTTTACATGTGTATATTGTACACCCATGACTACTATCATTTACCGAATCATGCCACCACCACGTGTGTGAATTTTTAAACAGATGGAAATGTAATTTGGCTACAAGTGTAATGAGATGAAACAGAAAGGTGAGGGTTTCATGGAACTTGAGGTCCCAATCTCCTCTACATCCTGTCTGTCAACAAAACTGCAAGAATGCTGAATTCTCTTCAATACGTCCCAGTGACTGCGCTGTTCTCCCAGATGGAGCGGTGTTCTTGTTCTTCCTTCTTATTTCCTGTCATGTGTATTATAGATGAGGTATTAACCAGGGTATTGTTTGAGATGTTTTGAAAACTTCCAAACAAGGTTGTGGGGGGGGCTATAGATTATCTAATGATAATATTGGCTAGAAACTTTGAAAGATATTTTATTTCACTTGTCACCAATATTGTCATTTGTAATTATATCTTCCAAAGTGTTAGACATTCCTTAATTTGATGTTTCTGATTACCTTGAATCATAGTCATTAAAGTATCATCTCATTAAATATTCTAGAACACGATTCAGTGTACCTTAAAAAATTAACATTGAACTCACAGGTATTGATTTTTGAGTAAACCACTCAAACTAGTTTATTTAATTACTAGAGGAAAGCTCACTTATTTATAGTCTAATTGGACTGATAGTGAGTATCTTAAACAGGTACTGAAAGAATGTCATTAAAATAAGAAATAATTGCTTCTTATCAATATAACTGGCCTGTCACTTGGCAATAGAAGGAAATTAGATTTGTTATCCAAATTTAATGGTAATGAAGACATTTGCTGTTAGTCTTTGGCACATGGTAGGTAATTGCTTAGCAGATCTTTATTAATGGGAGGACATATGGCTTGTGTTATTACCTGCTGTTGATGACTCCCAAGTCCACATTTCACTTTGGAGCTCTCTGCATTCTTGACCCCATTTCTGGCTGCCTTTCTGTAGCTGGAGGAGCTATAACTACTCCAAGCACCCGATGCCTAGAACCAAACCAGAGTCTGCAGCTTGGAGACCTGTCCCTCCTCTGTCTTCTCCATTTGGTTATCAGAACCATTTGCTAACAGTCACCCTAGATTATTTCCACTTCCGCACTTCTAGATCCAATTACAGTATTTGTCAAGACTTACAGTTTCTTCCTCTTTACTGCCTCTCTAACTCTTCTCCTTCTCTCCATCCCCACAACCACTGCTTTTCAGATTCTTACAGTTTTCTCCTGGATTTTAGCTATACTCTTCAAGTGAGTCTCTCTGCCTAGGCCATTGGTTCTCACACTTCACTGTGCGCAAGCGTTACCTAGGAAGCTGGTTAAAACTGGAAATGCTCAGATGCATCTTCATCAGTTTCTCATTGGGTAGGTCTGGGTGGGGCCCAGAAATCTGAATTTTAGGCAGGCATCCCAGGTGATTCTGATGCAGGTGGGAGGAGACTTCTAGTTTCATACAGTTCTACTCTGTCCTGAACACTTGGACAAAGCTTTGCTCTAAAATCTAAGACTTGCCCATTCCCCAGTGAAAAATCTTGAAAGAAATTACCATTCTATAGCAGGAGTTTTCAGATGTGTTCATTGGGGTTCCCAAGGGTTCCTTAGAGGTGCTTAGCGTGTGAATGAAGCCCTGCTGGCTAAGTGGTTAAGAGCTTGGCTGCTAACCAAAAAGTCAGCAGTTCGAATCTACCAGCTGCTCCTTGGAAACCCTGTGTGGCAGTTCTACTCAGTCCTAAAGGGTCACTATAAGTCGGAATCAACCAGAGGGCAATGGTTTTTTTTTTTAGTGTATGTGTGGTAGGGGGAGTTGGAGTATGAGGATGAGAGTGAGTGCTGGTGGGCAGGACTTAAAGGAATTCACTCTCTTGCTTTAGTCAGAGAAGCTCTGATTTTGAAGCTTAACAAGAAATTGTCTTTAGAAAAAGTGTTCCTCTACTTTCAAAATTGGTTTAAAAACCACTGATTTATAACAGTGGATTGCAAAAAGAAAAAAATTTTTTTAAACTGGGACCCGCAGTAAGAAATACGTGCGTTCTACATTATGGCCCAGTACACACACATATTTTTGTGTGTTTAAAAGTAACTGAAACTAGTTTCATGGAACATTACCCTGCACTCTGATGTTTTCTACTCAATTTCATTTTTTAAAAATTGCTGGCCACCACTCACTAAATTGATTTCACAACCTGCTAATAAGTTGTAACTGGGTCTGAAAAACCTCTGATCCAGCCTTTCTCAATGGAGTTCCTAACACAGGAATATTTTCTTATTGCTCCCAAGGATGGTGCATAACTTATACCATTCTAGATGCTTGTGAGAGAAGTTAATTCCTTACACACAGTGGATGCCTTAGAGCATTGAAGCTTAATTTTTTCACAGAACCCTGGTTGAAAAAGACTTACAGTGTCTGATCTATACAATACGTCCAAACTCCTGAGTACTGCACACAGGGCCTTCCTGATGTGGCCCATGCCCACCTCTCTGACTTCAACTTACTTTAATCACTTACCTGGGTTGAAACCATCCTGAACTATTTGGAGTTGCCCAAATGCATCACACTGTTTCTCACCTCTACATATTCAACACTCACCTCAACTGTGTCACCTCAACTAGGTGTTCTTTGATGGTAGTCAGAGTCATCACATCCAGGTTCCATTCTTATGGATCCCTGAAGAGCAAGAGTGTGTCTGCTCACATCAGCAGGTGCTGTAGCTCATGCAGTGTGGGCCCCACATTGGCCTTTAATGACCTTAAGTTCCCTTCTAGTGACTTGTCTCCTCTGCCCCTGAGTGTAGGGCATGTACCTAGTTCTAAGGATGCGAACAGGTAGGAGTGCCAGCCTGCATGCTTAAGAAGCTTATCACACGTGTATGAGACAGGACAAATGTATTAAAAGTAACTTCCAAAGGGAGAAAATGCAAAACAGAAATTCAAATTCTCATGGATTCCAGACTTTCTGGAGCCATGGGGCCTAGATGAACCCTTGAAACTATTGCCCTGAAATAATCTTTAAAACTTACACCAAAAATATCCCTGGGGGTGTTCCGGCAAAATGGCACTCTAGGCAGAAGCACCACGCCGTCCCTCCATAGCAAAGATCGGAAAAACTAAGCCGAACAGAGAATACAACAATCCTGAAACCCTAAAACATCAAATGAAGAGATAAAGAACTCAGCCAAGCACCA
>NW_004443939.1:35467741-35468971 GCF_000243295.1 Trichechus manatus latirostris | reverse complement strand
GTCTCAGCAAAAACAAAACCTACAAAAACAAAAGAAATGAAAAAAAAAAACCACAAACAAAAGTAACTCAGCACAAGAGAGTAAGAAGAACAAAGAAAACTTCAGCACCACAAAATAGAGCACTACAAAATGACAGCAATAAACTCACATCTATCGATAACTACACTGAATGTAAGTGGACTCAATGCACCCATAAAGAGACGGAGACTGACAGAATGGATAAGAAGACAGGAGCCATCAATATGCTGTCTCCAAGAGACACACCTTAGAAACAAAGATGTGAATTTATTAAAAGTCAAGGGTTGGAAAAAAATATAGCAAGCTAACAACTACCAAAAAAGAACAGGAGTGGCAATTCTCATCTCAGATAAAATAGACTTTAAAACAAAATCTACCATAAAAGACAAAGAAGGACACTATATAATGATTAAGGGGACTATCCATCATGAACACATAACCATAATAAACACCTACACACCCAATGACAGGGCTCCAAAATACATAAAACAAACTCTAACAACACTGAAAAGAGAAATTGATAGTTCCACAATACTAGTAGGAAACTTCAACACACCACTCTGAATAAAGGACAGAACAACTAAGAAGAAACTCAGCAAAGATACAGAAGACCTAAAGGGCACAATCAGCCAACTTGACCTCATAGAATATATAGAACACTCCATCCAACCGCTGCAAAGTACAGATTCTTTTCCAATGCACATGGAACGTTCTCCAGAATAGACCACATCTTAGGCCACAGAGCAATCCTCAACCAGATCCAAAACGTTGAGATAATTCAAAGTATCTTTTCTGACCACAATGCCATCAAGGTAGAAATTAACACGAGAAAGAGCAATGAAAAAAAATCAATTACATGGAAACCTTATACATCATTGGGTAATAGAAGAAATCAGAGATGGAATCAAAAAATTCCTAGATTCAAATGAAAATGAAAACACATCCTACCAAAACCTTTGGGACACAGCAAAGGCAGTCCTCAGAGGACAAGTTATAGCAATAGATGCACATATCAAAAAAGAAGAAAGGGAAAAAATCAAAACATTAACTACAGAACTCAAATAGAAAGAGAACAGCAAAAAAAGCCCGCAACCACCGGAAGAAAGGAAATAGTAAAGATCAGAGCAGAAATCAATGAAATAGAGAACAGAAAAACAATAGAAAGAATCAACAAAACCAAAAATTGGTTCTTTGAAAGAATCAACAAAATCG
>NW_004443939.1:35454145-35464469 GCF_000243295.1 Trichechus manatus latirostris | reverse complement strand
AACTCACAAAAAAAAGACCAGATTTACTGGCCTAAAGGAGACTGGAGAAACCCCAAGAGTATGGCCCCCAGACACCCTTTTAGCTCAGTGGTGAAGTTATTTCCGAGGTTCACCGTTCAGCCTGTGAGTGGACGGCCCCGTAAAACCAGATGAGACTAACGAGGTACAGTAGTCCAGTGATAGGGGCCGGAAGGCAGAAGGGGATAAGGAAGCTGGTGATAGGGAACCCAAGGTTTAGTAAGGATATTGTTAATGTGTTGTGAGATTGTTAACCATTGTCATAGGGCAACATGTGTAGTAACTGTTAAATGAGAAACTATTTTGTTCTTTAAGCCTTCATCTTAAGTGAGAGTAACAGCACAATTGAAGGAGTGTAGTCAGTGTCACTGAACTGTGCATGTAGAAATTTTTGGAATGGTGTATCTTCGGCTATGTTTATTTTCACCAAAAACAAAGCGGGTTGAGCAGTTAGAGGGTTGACATGTTGTGGGGTTGTTAACCAGCATCATAAAACAATATGTGTACTACTGTTTCATGAGAAACTATTTGTTCTGTAAGCCTTCACCTGAAGTACAATTAAAAAAGAAAAAAAATATCCCTGTAAGTCTTCTTAAAAACCAAATAATAGTTTAGCTTAATTAGTGAAAAAGGTCTGCCTTGAGCATCATGCTCTTTTAATAAATACCTATATGAGATCAAAGCAACAACAGCAACTCAAAAGATTAGATAGAAGCCTTAGGGGACAGTGTGTTTATGTTAATAGGGGAGGAACAACTCAGAAAATGAGGGTGAGAATAGTTGCATAACTCAAAGAATGTAATCAGTGCCACTGAATTACATAAGTAGAAACGGTTGAATCTGTGTATGTTTTGCTGTGTATATTCTCAACAACAGCAACAAAGTAAAATTTTTAAAAAAGTAACTTCCCTAAGGAGGCTTAGGAGTTGGAGAAGGAAATGGACCGTAGGTCTAATTGCATACATGAGCCACTACCTCCTTTGCCGTGAGACCAGAAGAAATGAATGGTTCCTGGCTACCATACTGAGCATTTTGATCAAGGACCTAATAGATGGAACTTGATCAAAAGGAGAAAAATTGTAGAACAGAATTTAACATTCTTATTGGAAACCAGACTTACTGGATACATTGAGACTGGAGGAACCCCTGAATCTATTGCCTAGAAACAGCTTTTAAGCCTTGAACCTAAACGATCCCATGAAGTCATCTTTAAACTAAGCAAAATATCCCCTGAAGTAGTTTATCTCATTTAATAATGTTTGCCTTGAGCATCGTGCTCTTTTAAAGAATTATCTATAAGAGATCAAATGGAAAACAGTAACTCTAAACACAGATGAGAACTTTAAGGGGCAGAGAGTCTAAGTTAAAGGTGGTGAAACAATATGGACAGAGATAGGGAGAATGGTGACACAATGCGGAGTATGTAACCATCATCAATGAACTGTAGATGTAAAAATTGTTGAATGGGAGAAAAAAAAGAAACTTCCAGTATAGCACAATGCTACTCCTTCCTGAGTAGCCCAGAATAATTCTTCCTCTTTCTATGTGATGGCCTTTCAGGTTTTTTAGAGACAGCACACTGTGTCTTTCCTTAGCCTTTTCTTCTCCAGGAGAAAAATACCTTATTTCTTCCGATGGTTCCCAGCTCTGGATCCACTCCTATTTGTTAATACTTAATTTAAAAAAAGTGATTCGGGCTTCGCATGACCACTTCTTTGATAACCCTTTGATAATCCTAGCAATCATCATAGTCTTTTCTAATGCTTAGAAAATACTCCTTCTAGAGTTTATTGAAAGAGCTCTGGTGGCACAGTGGTTAAGCAGTCTGTCCTATAGGACTGCTATGAGTCAGAATAGACTTGACGGCACACAACAACAGAATTTATTGAGGATTGATAGGGGACCGACAGATATATATTTCCCAGGATCCATCACTTTCAGAATTAGGACAGTTGCGCATTTGTACGTGTCTAACATTTCCCACATTTTCCAAGAATTCTCCAAGATTACAAATTCCCAGGGCCAAAACCATTCCTGCGATTTTCTTCTCCTTTTAATTTTTTTTGCCTTATATCAAGTTGCTGACATATAGTAAAAACCCCCAAAGAATGAACTCTGTAAACTGTGCATCCATTCTGAGATGTGTGCTGGGAAGTGTGATCCTCACCTGGAGCCAGCATCTCTGAAGCACCTGTTCTCTCGTGTAGCAGCTCCGTGTGTTTGAGTTCCTCTCTCAAAAAAGACTTGCCTTTCATTTTTTCATTGGAAAATAGTATAAAGATAAGATCAGCAGAATTTTAGTTCTTTTCTTAGCCCGTGGCAAGCCTATACTTTGTCTGTGTATCTGTCTCCCTCCTTTTTCTCTTTCCCTCCCTTTCTTTCCTTTCATTCTTCTTCTCTGACCAGAAAATCTCTGTTAGCAAATCAAAGGATGACTTGTGATGCACACGCATTAGTCAGATATACTATGAACAGGACTTTAAAGGCCAGAAGTACACTCCCCCTTCCCAATTACTCGCTTTAGTAATAAGATCCTTCCTGGTCCACTACTTAGTAGCCTAGCATATGGACCAGGAGGGCAGGCTCTGGTGTCAGGCTGCCTGGGTTCTAATCCTGGCTCTGCCACTTCCAGTGGTGTGGCTGTGGCAATGTTCCCTAAATTCTCTGCCTCAGTTACTTCAGGTTTAAAATGATGTTGTATTAGTACCTATTTCCAAGGGTTGTTATGAGAATTAAATGGATTAATTCATGTAAAACACTTAGAAAAGTGCCTGGCATATAGTACTTGCTCACTAAAATTTTGTCTAGTGTTGATTGAATGAATTATTTCATGTTATTCAAGGCAGAAGGAAAATATATATGAATTACCACATTATAACAAACTTGGCATCTATTTGAAGATTTATTTAGAATGTTTAGTTCCCTTGACTCATCCAAACTAGAGTTTCATGCTGGGAAAGAAAAGTTTTTATAATTAAAGAAAAATCTCATTTTTAAAAAAAATAGGAGTAGAGTTTCTAGGGGAACATATTGGCAATTAACTTTTATCATTTCTTATGTGTGTGTGAAATATATAATTCAAGCAAAATTATATAAGATATAAGTAGAATTTAAAGAAAAGCCCCTAAAAAGATAAAATTAATGCCTGTGTGCTTGCCACCCAATTTAAGAAATAGAACATTACTAATATTTTTAAAATTTCCTACCCCAGTGGCCTTCTTTCTCCTGTAGAGATAACCATTATCATAAACTTTGTACTAATTATTTTCTTGCTTCTTATGATTTTACCACAGATGAATGTAACTTTAAACATCATATTGCCTGATTCGCCAATTTTTCTGCTATAACACAAGTTACATTGATTTTGATTATTGATATATTTGGGTTCATGTCCAGCATCTTCTTTTGTTCTCCATTTGTCTTGCCTTTCCCACTCCTTTTCTTGCCTTCTTTTGTATTGCAATCTTTTTTTTTTTTTTTTCCTTTCCTTCTGTTTTTCCCCTTCCACTAATTTGGAAGTTGTCTATTAAAATTTGGCATGTGTACTTAACAAAGTACAAAGTTAATCAATATTTTTCCCTCCTTCTCATCAACACAGGGACCTTGGAACACCCCTGCTTTGGGTTTCTTCGGAATTATGCAATTTCACACAAAAAGGATTCTTCACATCACAGTCAGTAGTTACAGCATTTGAAGTCTGGCTTGTTTAGTTCTTCTCTCTTGACAGTATAGTTGCCCTCTTCTTGGGAATAGCACAGAGAGCAAGAGTGTTACCATTATGATAAATGCAGTTCAATGGAGCTGAACAGCACCTTAGAGGTTATCTATAGTAATGTTTTTAAAACTTTTAGATTAAGCTCAATGATAAGAAATACCTTTTACCTCATAACCAATGAACACATAAGTATAGTATATGCAGTTCAGATGAAATTTTTATTAAGTAACTTTCCTTAGTCTATATAATGCGCTCGGAGTTACTCTGTTCTATTCTGTTGTTGTTAGGTGCCACCAAGTCTGTTGCAACTCATAGCAACCCTGTGTACAACAGAACAAAACACTGCCCGGTCCTATGCCATCCTCACAGTTATTGCTTGTTTGAGCCCGTCGTTGCAGCCGCTGTGTCAGTTTATCTCTTTGAGGGTCTTCCTCTTTTTTGCTGACCCTGTGCGTTACCAAGCATGATGTCCTTCTCCAGGGACTGGTCCCTCCTGATAACATGTCCAAAGTACATGAGACAAAGTCTTGCCTCCCTTACTCCTAAGGAGAATTCTGGCTGTACTTCTTCCAAGACAGATTTGTTTGTTCTTCTGATAGTCCATGGTATATTCAATATTATTCACCAACACCATGATTCAAATTCAAATGCATCAGTTCTTCTTCAGTCTTCCGTAGTCATTGTCCAGCTTTCACATGCATATGAGGCAATTGAAAATACCATTGCTTGGGTCAGGCGCACCTTCGTCCTCAAAGTGACATCTTTTTAACACTTTAAAGAGGTCTTTTGCAGCAGATTTGCCCGATGCAATATGTCATTTGATTTCTTGACTGCTGATTCCATGGGCACTGATTGTGGATCCAAGTAAAATGAAATCTTTGACAACTTCAATCTTTTCTTCATTTATTAGGATGTTGCTTATTGGTCCAGTTGTGAGGATTTTTGTTTTCCTTTTGTTAAGGTGTAATCCACACTGAAGGCTGTGGTCTTTGATCTTCATCAATAAGTGCTTCAAGTCCTCTTCACTTTTAGCAAGCAGGTTGTGTCATCTGATAATGCAGGTGGTTAATGAGTCTTCCTCCAATCCTGATGCCGTGTTCTTCTTCATGTAGTCCAGCTTCTCGGATTATTTGCTCAGTGCAGATTGAATAGATATGGTGAAAGGGTACAACCCTGATGCGTGGCTTTTCTGGTTTTAAACCATGCAATATCCACTTGTTTTGTTCGAACAGCTGCCTCTTGGTCTATGTACAGGTTCCCCATGAGCACAGTTAAGTGTTCTGGAATCCCCATTCTTCACAATGTTATCCACAATTTGTTATGACCCACACAGTTGAATGCCTCTGCATAGTCAATAAAACACAAGTAAACATCTTTCTGGTATTCTCTGCTTTCAGCCAAGATCCATCTGACTTCAGCAGTGATATCCCTCATTCCACATCCTTTTCTGAATCCAGCTTGAACTTCTGGAAGTTCCCTGTCAATGTACTGCTGCAGCCACTTTTTAATTACTTTCAGTGTAATTTTAACTGCATGTGATATTAATGATATTGTTCAATAATATCTGTATTCCATTGGATCACCTTTCTTTGGAATAGGCATGAATATAGATCCTTCCAGTCAACTCGCCAGGTCGCTGTCTTCCAAAAGTCTTAGCATAGATGAGTGAGCCCTTCCAGTGCTGCATCTGTTTGTTGAAACATCTCAGTTGGTATCCCATCAATTCCTGGAGCCTTGTTTTTCACCCATGTCTTCAGTGCAGCTTGGACTTCTTCCTTCAGTACCATCAGTTCTTGATTATATGCTGCCTCCTTAAATGGTTGAAAGTCGACCAATTCTTTTTGGTATGGTGACTTTGTATTCCTTCAGTCTTCTTTTGATGCTTCCTGTGTTGTTCAATTTTTTGCCCATAGAATCCTTCAATATTGCAACTCGAGGCTTGGATTTTTTCTTCAGTTCTTTCAGCATGAGAAATGCTGAGCATGTTCTTCCCTTTGGTTTTCTAACTCCAGGTCTTTACACATTTCATTATAATACTTTGCTTTGTCTTCTCATACTACCCTTTGAAATCTGTTCAGCTCTTTTACTTCATCATTTCTTCCTTTCACTTTAGTTACTCTCTGTTCAAGAGCAAGTTTTAGAGTCTCTTTTGACATCCATTTTGGTCTTATTTTTTCCTTTAGTCTTTTTAATGACTTTTTGCTTTCTTCATTATGATGTTCTTGATGTCATCCCACAATGTGCCTGGTCTTCGGTCATTAGTGTTCAATGCATCAAATCTATTCTTGAGATGGTCTCTAAATTCAAGTGGGATATACTTAAGGTTGTACTTTGGCTCTCATGGACTTGTTTTAATTTTCTTCAGCTTCAGTGTTCTATTCTATTTAATTAAAAGAAATTCCACTCTGAACCTCTTTAAATTGATTGCACACACACTAAAGGGCCCTGATCCACAGTTTGAAAAACCCAGACTTAGCCTAATATCACTTTATAGCTTAAGAAACTGAAGCCCAGAGCAATGACTTGGCTTTCCCAGAATTGAACAGTAAGTGGAAGAGTTAGGCCTCAGATCTCTAAGTCCAGTTCTTGATCTGCATGTGTCAGCCAGACCAAACAATACAGGATGGAGGAATAAAGGTAGCCAGTGATGAGCTGCAATTATGAAAAGGAGACTTAAGCCCTCCTGATATCTCCTAAACATCTAACTTTGCTAGAAACAAAGGACCTTATAATGAGACCACTTGATGAACCAGCAAAGGGTTGAGCACCACTTTCCATTACCTCTGACCCTCACAACCACCCTGGAAGGTAGGGATTATTATCCTTATTTTATAGATGAAGGAACAGAGGCTCAAAGAAGTAAAGTAATTTCCTTACTGTCATGGAGCTCATAAGGTGAGGAGCTGGGCATATCTCTCTCATCTCAAAGTTTATGAGGTTTCACTTTCCCACAGTGCTTCTTTATAGTTCTTGATTTGTCTTGCTTATTTTTACATGTCTCAGAAGGGAGATGGCTAGAGAATCAGAAAGAAACTATTGTTCATGTGTAATTGGAGAGTCTAAAAAGCACATTTCTAACCGTATTGTCATGAAAGAGATTTATTTCGTATATATATAGAGAGAGAGAACAGATTATTAAACAGATGGTCTGTGAATATGCCAAGAAGCATCAACATGGGCTTATGAAGAATGAATTTTTGAGCTTAGCTTTGACTTAGTTGAAAGACTAGGAGAATGCCACAGACACAATGTTTCTTATTTTTCAGGAAAGCATTTAGAAAATCTGATTTAGAGTACAGCAGAATGTAGGGTTAAGAGCATAAGGCCTAGAGTTTGAGAGCCCTCCCATATATTCCTGTGGAATTGGGCCTCAATTTTCTTATGTGTAAAATGTGAATAATGATTGTAAACAGCCTCTAATTCAGAGAATTAAAAGAGATAAATGATATGTAGTACTTAGTTAAAAATAAACAGTTGCTGCCAAGTTGATTCCGACTCATGGTGACCCCATGTGTGTCAGAGTAAAACTGCGCTCCACAGGATTCTCAATGGCTAATTTTTTCACCAGTAAATCACCAGGCCTTTCTTCCAAGGCACCTCTGAGTGGACTCCAACCTCCAACATTTTGGTTAGCAGCCGAGCATGTTAACCATATGCACCACCCAGAGACTCCTAATGCTTAGTAAGCAGGAGGTAAATAAGTAAGTTCTTAGTTATAAGGATGCCTGGGCAAACATAAGAAAGTGAAACAGAGTGTGATTTATAATCAAAGAGATTCCCAGCTGTTTGCCTGTAACACACCCTTGCCTCTAACATGCCCACGTCCCAAGCACTCAGATGAAGTTTGCTTTGCAGTTGTCAAAACAAATCCTTATTGTCCCTTGCTGCCACTGACTGAAGGGGGCAATGGGGACGGGACAGGCCCTTAAAAAGCAGCCTGAGGTCTCAGTGCCTGTTGCTTCCTTTTCTGTCCCTGCAGGAGCGTTCATTGTGTGTTGGACGCCGGGCCTGGTGGTCCTGCTGCTCGACGGCCTGAACTGCACGCAGTGCGGTGTGCAGCACGTGAAGAGGTGGTTCCTGCTGCTGGCGCTGCTCAACTCCATCATGAACCCCGTCATCTATTCGTACAAGGACGAGGACATGTACAGCACCATGAAGAAGATGATCTGCTGCTTCTCTCAGGAGAAGAACCCAGAGAGGCGCTCCTCTTGTATCCCATCTGGGGTCCACAGCAGGAGCGACATGGGCAGCCAGAATATGGAAGACAGTATTAGCCAAGGCACGATCTGCAAAAAGGACAATTCCTAAGCTGTGGACACCCCTCCGCCCACCCAGGCCTCCTCTGGGGAAAGAGCTGTTAAGAATGGTTACATGTCTCTAACAAAGCCCATGTACAGTGTTATTTGAGGTCTAATCGATCATTGCTAGATTAAAAAAAAAAATTAACATTGTTTAAAAGCATGGGCAATAAAGAGAGGACACAGTGCACTTAGAGAAAATGTGGAGAAAGGAGGAGACAGCAAAGTGGATTCCTGCTTGTTGCCCTATGAAGTGCTCAGAGCATCTGCCTGCCCCACGGTGCATTCTGGGCCCTGCCGTGCTCTTGTGGCCATTCTCTTGCGTCTCAAAAGGATGCTATTAAAGGGCTTAGGCCAAAATGAATAATACTGTTACTTGAGCCACTTTATATAGCTGCTTGTAAAGCTTATGTAGTTCTTTCTGCATGCATTTAAAAATTTTAAAAATGCTTCAGTGATACTTTTTTCATCAATGAAACCATGGCCAGTAGCTAGATATTCAGTAGGATTGAAGAATAACAGATGAGTAAAGCCTCCAAATTAAATCTGATTTTTAAGTGACAGGACATTCTGAGTAGCAAAGACTTACTTAAAAATAGCAATAAAAAAGTTAAGTGTCAAAAATCTTTTTTGAACTAAAAAAGGCCTTGATGTGGTCCTCTGAGTGTGTTCGTATATATGCACATGTATATTTATACAATTGGATTTTTTCTTATTTAAAGACACCAAGGGAAAAAAAAAAAAAACTCAAACCAGTTGCTGTTGAGCCCATTCCAACTCATGGTGAGCCCATGTGTGTCAGTAGAACTGTGCTCCACAGTGTTTTCAATGGCTGAGTTTTTGGAAGTCGATTGCCAGGCCTTTCTTCAAGGCACATCTAGGTGGATTCAAACCTCCAACCTTTTGGTTAGCAGCTAAGGATGTTAATCATTTGCACCACCCAGGGACTTCTGCAAGGACAGTAATGGTGAAATAAAGTCACTGGCCACCTGGACTTTCCAGTTCTAGACTGTAGATGTAGAAATGACCTGTTGTGCTTTAAAAGAAAAGAGAAAGAGTTGATTCATTTGAAAACAGGCACTTTTATACATCAGAGTAAAAGGTACGTCGACAAGTGGGCTGACTCCTTTCCATGTAAGAGCAAATGTGTGCCTGGCTCCAGTCTTTATTTCTAGTTACCTCCCAACTACTGGGGACTTGTTGCATTTAGTATATGGAATAATTTTCACATCTCATATTTTACCCAAGGTTATTGAATACACTTGAAGTGTTTATTTTACCCATGGCCCGAACTTAGATCTGGGTTGTGGTTTGAATTTTTCTCCCTCAAAGACCTAAATAGGTGACATGAAAAGCAAGTCAGTAAGATAAAAAATAATAATAACAATTTTTCATACATAGGTTACTGACCAAAAGTTTTCTAGGTAAAGCATTTAAAGTATATTCTAATTTTAAAATAAGAATAACTTCAAGGCAGATATTAAAATATTTATGTAGTTTGCTGCTGTCTATGAGGTTTTCAGCAAGCTACAGAAAAGAAAGAAAAGACTAAAATGGATGTCAAAAGAGACTCTGAAACTTGCTCTTGAACGTAGAGTAGCTCAAGTGAGCAAAGGAAATGATAAAGTAAAAGAACTTGTCATGGATTAAACTATGTCCTCCAAAAAACATGTGTATCCATTTGGCTGGGCCATGATTTCCAGTCTTACATGGTTGTCCTCCATTTTGTGATTGTAATTTTGTCAAAGAGGATTAGGGTGTGATTGTAACACCCTTACTAAGGTCGCATCCCTGATCCAATGTAAAGGGAGTTTCCCTGGGCTGTGGCCTGCACCACCTTTTATCTTACAAGAGATAAAAGAAAAGGGAAACAAGCAGAGAGTTGGGGACTTCATACCACCAAGAAAGAAGCACCTAGAGCAGAGTGCATCCTTTGGACCCAGGGTTCCTGCACAGAGAGGCTCCTAGATCAAGGGAAGATTGATGACACAGACCTTCCTCCAGAGCCGACAGAGAGAGAAAGCCTTCTCTTGGAGCTGACACCCTGAATTTGGACTTCTAGCCTACTAGGCTGTGAGAAAATAAATTTCTCTTTGTTAAAGCCATCCACTTGTGGTATTTCTGTTAGAGCAGCACTAGATGATTAAGACAGCTGAACAGAAGACTTCAAAGGGCAGCTCAAGAAGACAAAGTAAAGTATTGTAATGAAATGTGCAAAGACCTGGAGTTAGAAAACCAAAAGGGAAGAACATGCTCAGCATTTCTCAAGCTGAAAGAACTGAAGAAAAAATTC
>NW_004443939.1:35380787-35454045 GCF_000243295.1 Trichechus manatus latirostris | reverse complement strand
AATGTGCAAAGACCTGGAGTTAGAAAACCAAAAGGGAAGAACATGCTCAGCATTTCTCAAGCTGAAAGAACTGAAGAAAAAATTCAAGCCTCAAGTTGCAATATTGAAGGATTCTACGGGGAAAATACTGAACGACACAAGAAGCATCAAAAGAAGATGGAAGGAATACACAGGGTACCAAAAAGCACTGGTCGATGTTCAACCATTTCATGAGGTAGCATATGATCAAGAACTGATAATACTGAAGGAAGAGGTCCAAGCTGCACTGAAGGCATTGGCGAAAAACAAGCCTCCAGGAATTGATGGAATACTAATTGAGATGTTTCAACGAACGCATGCAACACTGGCAGCACTTACTCATCTATGCCAAGACTTTTGGAAGACAGCCACCTGGCTAACCAACTGGAAGAGATTCATATACGTGCCTATTCCAAAGAATAGAAATTACTGTAAATATCATTAATATCACACTTAAGTAAAATTTTGCTGAAGATAATTCAAAAACAGTTGCAGCAGTACATCAACAAGGAACTGCCAGAAATTCAAGCTGGATTTAGAAGAGGACATGGAATGAGGGATATCATTGCTGAAGTCAGATGGGTCTTGGCTGAAAGCAGAGAATACCAGAAAGATGTTTACCTGTGTTTTATTGACTGTGCAAAGGCATTCAACTGTGTGGATCATAACAAATCATGGATAACATTGCGAAGAATGGGAATTCCAGAACACTTCATTGTGCTCATAAGTAACATAGAACAAGAGGCAGTTGTTCAGATAAAATCAGGGGATACTGCATGGTTTAAAATGAGGAAAGCCATGTGTCAGGGTTTTATCCTTTCTCCATACTTATTCAATCTGTATGCTGAGCAAATAATTGAGAAGCTGGATTATATGAAGAAGAACATGGCATCAGGATTGAGGGAACTCATTAACAACCTGCGATATGCAGATGACACAACCTTGCTTGCTGAAAGTGAAGAGGACTTGAAGCACTTACTGATGAAGATCAAAGACCACAGCCTTCAGTAGGGATTACACCTCAACATAAAGAAAGCAAAAATCCTCACAACTGGACCTATAAGCAACATCATAATGAGAAAATACTGAAGTTATCAAGGATTTTATTTTATTTGGATCCATAATCAACGCCCATGGAAGCAGCAGTCACAAAATCCAAAGACATATTGCTTTGGGCAAATCTGCTGCAAAAGACCTCTCTGAAATGTTAAAAAGCAAAGATGTCACTTTGAGGACTAAGGTGCACCTGACCCAAGCGATGGTATTTTCGATCGCCTCATATGCATGTGAAAGCCTGACAATGAATAAAGAAGACTGAAGAACTGATACATTTGAATTATGGTGTTGGTGAAGAATATTGAATATATCATGGACTGCCAAAAAAATGAACAAATAAATCTGTCTCACAAGAAGCACAGCCAGAATGCTTCTTAGAAGCAAGGATGGTGAGATTTCATCTCACTTTACTTTGGACGTGTTCTCAGGAGGGACCAGTCCCTGGAAAAGGACATCATGCTTGGTAAAGTATTGGGTCAGCAAAAGAGAAGAAGACCCTCAACCAGCAGGATTGACACAGTGGCTGCAACAATGGGCTCCAACATAGAAATGATTGCGAGGGTGGTGCAGGACCGGGCAGTGTTACATTTTGTTGTATGTAGGGTCGCTATGAGTCAGAAACGACTGGACAGCACCTGACAACAACAATAACAACATGTAGTTTGCAAAACAAGTTTACATTTTTTTTTGTTTTGCTATTGTGATATAACATTTATGTGCAAGAACTACTTGTAATAATAAAGAATTTGAGAAGTCATGCTTTTAGATATAATAGCCTAAAATAGGGAGTGTTATGATTTCAAGATGTATATTTCACAAACTGTGTAGTAAGTGGGTCTTTGTGAAGCTTATCTCAAAGAGTTATGAAATAAGCATCTGTCTGTCTTGTTGAGGTGCATTACTGCTTTGTGTGTTTTCTAAGTGAAAAGATAGTTTTGGGTAACTATAGCACGTTTCTATTGTAGAAGAAAAATGTGCCACGGAGTACGTACTCGGAATGTTTTATGTGAGCATTTTAATCTACAGCTGGCCAAAGGGTGGAGAATTGAAATTGAATTCCAGTCCCTGAATAGCTACTAAGGGATCTTTAAAGGTTTTATTTTGAGGGAAATACCATTTTTAGTACCCTACAGCAGTGTCATATTCAGACTGGTGTCTGGAGGGAATCCAAAGTGTGGAATCGAGTGGAAATACATAGCTTTTGTCTTTACCGACACACGTATCTCAGTGATGGTGCAAGAGCACAAAAGTCGTGTATTTGGAAATGACAAGTTGCAGGGGGCGCGTGGCTCACCGAGAACCCTCAGCCAATCCACCTCTTGTTTGGAAAAAATTGAAGAAGAATGTTCCTCCTCTAACCCTAGGATCCCAAACTTATCTGCAGGTCATTAAGATGGTAATGATACTGCAAATTTGATCTAGACCTTTTCAGGCCAGCCCATGACCCAAAGCATGGGCTACTCCCTAGTCAAGCAAGATTTAATTTTTTCTTGGACTTGTAGTACTATCCAAAGAGTTCCAATAAATCTGTATTGATAAGAGAATTTCGTCCTTCATGAAGACTGCCAATTTGGAAAGAAAGACAATTTTGAAAGTAAATTGTTGGAATTTCTTGGTAAACTTTAAAAAAAAAAAAGCAGATGGTAGACTTGGGGCTAGATTGTCACCTTTAAAAGCTGTAAGTATTGAAATGAATACGGTAACATTTTACCTCTATTTGTGTAATTCCAAATAAAAACAATACTAAATCATAGAATAAATATAAGCATGCAACAAAGCTCTTATTTTCCCCATGATCATTACTTTGATGCTTTTTATATATACTAAACATCAAGTTTTTAAAATGTTGCTGCCCTGCTTTGTGGGCACCCTAAGCCCGTGCTCAGTCAAGGGTTGGATGGCCCAGGACTGGACAAAGTCAACAGCAACAGCTTCAGGACGCAGGAGGTGTGGCTGGGCTCATCTGATGGTTGCACCATGGCCCAGATGTCACGCCCAGTGTTTGCAGACTTGTTCCCCTCGTGAGTCTTTTGTGCTTATTAGCTCATTAGTCCTCTAGTTGTTCTGTAAGAGGGGCGAAAAAATTACTTGGTCCTGGGTGACGCAAACAGTTAAGTACTTGACTACTGACTGAGGTACCTCAGAAGAAAGGCCTGGCAATCTGCTTCCAAAAGGTCCCAGCCTTGAAAACCCTATGAAGCAGTTCTATTCTGCACAGATGACGTTACCAGGAGTTGGAATTGACTTGGTGGCCGCTGGTTTGATTTGATTTATAATTGGTCGAAGGCATAATGGAGGTAAGCCCTGGAAAGATACCTGTGAACATTACTTAGCCACAAACTCAAAGCCTGTTAGAGCTTGGAGTAAAAATAATCAAAGCATTGTTCTACATGATCATACAGCTCGCTGTGCACTAAAAGAACTAAAAACACACAAAACCAGATCTGACTTCTGGGAGGTTTGTCAGAGAATTATATCTCCTTCATGGACTACTAAATGTGATGTTAAACTGGGAAACCCCTAGGGCCTATCCTTCCAATTTTATACTTTGTCTTTCAGGGAAAAGAATTTGGGATAGACCCATTTAAAGAAATAAAGAATTTTTAAAGTAACAGAAGCTGCATTTTGTGTGAGGGATGCATTCCTGAACATGTCATAATTTAAAATACTCATAACTTAAGACTTGCTTTCACAGAGGAATAAATGTTCGATGGAAGATACTGGTACTGTGAATTTTTTTTTTTTTTTTTTTTTTTTTTGCTTTAATGCTATATTTCATTTTTACAGCATTCTCTCCAGTGCTTTTTAGAGTGTGCTCTCTTCTAAATTAACAGATGGTAAATTATTAGTGGCTGTTGTTTGGGGTTCAGGGTGTTTTATCATATGTAATTTCTGATCTGAAGTTTATAGCACAAACAATAGCTCAATGGTCACTGAAATCACCCGAGGAAGCTCACATCAGTAAGACTGTGGGTCACATCATACTACATAATGCAACACCTCTGCATGCCAGTACATGAACATGGTTTACAATTCACTGGGCCAGCCAGCTTTGAAATTTGCAACTTTTGCCAGCTTTTTAGAGTTGCAATTTTATGCAGCAAGACTGTATAATATTTTTCTAGATCAGCAATTTCAAGTCTGCATAATTCGGATTGCTGTAAAATGCATCAGTTCTGTATTGGTATTTAAGATTAGAGCCTGCACATTCTACATTAATAGTAAGATATATTGATTTAAAAAAAAGAACTGCCTGCCACAAGCGAATATATCTTTACGCATAGTAGAAAATGATACCCTTCCTCACACTTGCGTATGTCAGAAATTATCTAGTACACTAATTTTGTTAGAACTTTATGGCCAAAAAATATACGTGTACAGTTTTACAGTGTACCACCCACACAAGAGCCCATGGCAACCAACCACAAGAAAGAAAGCACTAGACTGGAATTCATAGTATCTTAGTTCTGATTCCTGTTCTAAACTGTCTATGAAGCTCTCGATATGATTGCCGATATCCTAAATGCGGGGCTTAAATTCAGTGAACTGTAAGGACCTTTCTAGCTCCCAAATTCTGTGATTCTGCATGCGATCTCCCAGTTGTGAATCTTGGAAAAAACCCTAAGCCTTGGGATTCTTTGGGTTTTACTCCTTGCACGGTGATTTCAAAGAAAAGGAGATCTTTTTCTTTTCATTTATTACAGTTGTTCTGGAGCTTCAGGTTGCATAAGAATCACACCGGAAACTTATTTGAAATGAAGACTTCAGACTGTGATTTAGCTGATTGGGGCAGGGCTCTGGAGTCTTCATTTTTAACGAGCACTTTTTGTACTAGACCAGTTAACCAATTGCTGTTGAGTTGACCCTGACTCGCTGCGACCTCACATGTGTTAGAGTAGAAGTGTGCTCCGTAGGGTTTTCAGTGGCTGATTTTTTTTTAAGTAGATTGCCAGGCCTTTCTTCTGAAGTACCTCTGGGTGAACTGGAATCTCCAACCTTTCAGTTAGCAGCCAAGCTCAGTAACCATTTATACCACCCAACAACTCCTTTCGTACTAGGGACCATCTAAAATTTATGAGCTTTAGGCAAGTGTGGAATGTGTAATAGTAAATCCAGCAACAATACAGGCGAGAAGAGACTTCTGGAATTAAGTGGAACTGCTAACCTATACGGACAACCTAAGAGGCTTGATCTGTTTACGTTTGCAAGAAACGAACTTAAATTTGAAATGAGCGAGCAGCTGTTCACTCCATCAAGGCAAATAGAAAACCACACATTTACTTTTACATTTACTTTAACCAGCATCTTTTGAACATTTCCTGAGTGCTGGGGGAACTGTGGTGGGTGATGACCAAAAAAAAAAGCCCCTGCCCTTAAAAGAATAAAATCAGAAATCAAACATTTATGCAAATAATCCAAGGGAAATTAAATGTGGGGGAGCTAGAGGCATAAATGATGGACATGTATGGATGTAGCCATCCTTAAGGTGTCACATGGGGACATTGGTGATATTGGTGGTATGTTTTTAGATCTGGCCTCTGTAGCATGATTCTCGATACAGAATTCTCCAAGATCTGGGGGGTACAAAAGGAAATGACATAAAGGGGCTGTATTGGGGGTTAAAATCAATTTAGAATTTATGAGTTGGAGATCTAGTAGTAACAATCTAAACTAGACATGCTTTTTTCTTACTTAGGTGGATGCCTGGCCATGGGTTTATATAAATCTAAGAGATGGAGTCTACCAGTTAGACTTCAGTCAGGGTAACAGAAACCATTCTGGGTATATCAAGCAGGAGGGGATTTAGAATAGGCATTTAGGTGCTTTTAAAACAGACTAGCTACAGGAGCAAAAGTAAGGGAAGCCCACAGTTAGCTTTCAAGGTTTGCAGCTAATCCTCAGGGAATTATTGCCACACAAGTCAGGAATTTCTGGAAACTGTCCTGAGGCCAGTGATTGTAGAGTGACACTCGAGGTCAATGCAAAAATCTCAAGTCTGCTGCTAGAGGAAGAATAATGGCTTCTTCTTTCCTTCTCCCCTCGTTATCTCTTATAATTGTCTGTCATTGACAGAATCTAAACCGGAACATTTGCTGGCTTGGCATTCTGGGAAATAGTTTGCAGGCTTCCAGGCCGAGACACAGCGATAGAGATACTGCCAAGAGACAATCCAGCACATGGAGAAAAGAAAGAAGGAAGGTGTGAGGTATCTTCTTGGTTTCTGAAACTTTCTCCTCCCTATGATACCAGCCCTAATAGCTTTTTGTGACTGAGGGAGAAGGTAATATAACCGGTTCTAAAGAAAGGGAGATTCTCTTTTAAAAAATAGGGTTGATATTTATAATTTACGAGTTTCACATTATAGTAATAGAGATCTTCTGAAGACTGAATGGAAATAAAAGAATATAAGCATAATTCAATAGTTTATCATTATCTATTCATTATTCAGATCGGTGATATCAAAGTTGCAATTATTACTGTTTTTTTAGGTGCTATTGAGTCGGTTCCAACGCATAGAGACCCTGTGTACAACGGAAAGAAACACTACCCTGTCCTGCCCCTCTCTCAAAATCGTTGCTATGTTTGAGCAACCACTTTGCAGCCACTGTGTCAGTCCATCCAGTTGAGGGTCTTTCTCTTTTTTCGCTCACCCTCTATTTTACTAAGCATGATGTCCTTCTCCAGGGATTGGTCCCCCCTGATAACATGTCCAAAGTACGTGAGACAAAGTCTCACCATCCTTGCTTCTAATGAACATTCTGGCTGTACTTCTTCCAAGACAGATTTGTCTGCTCTTCTGGCAGTCCAAGTTGGCTCTGACTCATGGCGATCTTATGTATAACAGAAGAAACATTGCCCCCATCTTGCACCAAGCTGAGTTTAGATCATGAAAAATAAAATATCTGTGGTCACATTGATACACAGCCATGACAAATACATCATTACTTAATATTTCCTTCAGGTTTCCGGATGATGAGAATAGGATCTTGAAACAATAATGAGTTAGCCAAGCTGGGTGTAAAATTCGGATGTCAAAGTGATTTGAAAGTCAGACTTGAGTCTGTGGTCTTAAAAAATACATTGGATCAACTCTTTCTAGAGTGGAACTGTAATAGAGGTAAGCTTCCAAGTTTGTGGTTTATTTAGGGGAAATTAATACTAAAGTATCTGGCAGCTCTGCTGAAACCTGTCTACCATGGGTGACCCTGTGAGTATTTGAAATACCAGTGGCATAGCTTCCAGTATCACAGCAACATGCAAGCCATGTCACCCCCAGTGGACAGATTTCAGTGGGGCTTCCAGACTAAGACAGACCAGGAATAAGGACCCAGCAGTCTACTTCTGAAAGAATTGACCAGTGAAAAACTTATGAATAGCAGCAGAACATTGTCTGATATAGTGCCAGATGATAAGCCCCTCAGGTTGGAAGGCACTCTCAAAAGACGACTGGGGAAGAGCCACCTCCTCAAAGTAGAGTCGACCTTAATGATATGGATGGAGTCAAGCTTTCACAACCTTCATTTGCTAATGTGGCATGACTCAAAATGAGAAGAAACAGCTGCAAACATCCATTAATCGGAATGTGGAATGTACAAAGTATGAATCTAGGAAGACTGGAAATCGTCAAAAATGAAACAGAACACATAAAGATCAATATCCTAGGCATTAATGGGCTGAAATGGACTGGCATTGGCCATTTTGCATCAGATAATCATTATGGTCTACTATGCTGGGAATGACAAATTGAAGAGGAATGGCGTCACATTCATTGTCAAAAAGAACATTTCAAGGTCTATCCTGAATTACAACGCTGTCAGTGATAGGATAATATACATATGCCTACAAGGAAGACCAGTTAATACGACTATTATTCAAATTTACACACCAACCACTAATGCCAAAGATTAGAAAATTGAAGATTTTTTTAACAACTTCTGCAGTCTGAAATTGATCAAACGTGCAATCAATATGCGTTGATAATTACAGGTGATTGGAATGCGAAAGTTGGAAACGAAGAAGAAGGGTCTGTAGTTGGAAAATATGGCCTTGGTAATAGAAACAAAGCTAGAGATCACATGATAGAATTTTGCAAGACCAATGACTTATTCACCGCAAATACTTTTTTTCAACAACATAAATGGTGACTATACACATGGACCTCACCGGGTGGAAAACACAGAAATCAAATCCACTGCTTCAGTGGAAAAATATGATGGAAAAGCTCAATATCATCTGTCAAAACAAGGCCAAGGGCCGACTGTGGGACAGACCATCAGTGGTTCATATGCAAGTTCAAGTTCAAGCTGAAGAAAATTAAAGCAAGTCCATGAGAACCAAAATACAACCTTGAGTATATTCCACTTGAACTTGGAGACCATCTCAAGAATAGATTTGATGCATTGAACACTAATGACCGAAAACAAGACAAGTTGTGGGATGACATTGAGGACATCACACATGAAGGAAGCAAAAGGTCATTAAAAAGACAAGAAAGAAAGAAAAGTCCAAAATTGATGTTAGAAGAGACTCTGAGACTTGCTCTTGAACATAGAGTAGCTAAAGTGAAAGGAAGAAATGATGAAGTAAAAGAGCTAAAAGAAGATTTCAAAGGGTGGCTCGAGAAGACATAGTAAAGTGTTATAATGAAATGTGTAAAGACCTGGAGTTAGAAATCTAAAAGGGAAGAACATGCTCAGCATTTCTAAAGCTGAAAGAACTGAAGAAAAAATTCAAGCCTCGAGTTGTAATTCTGAAGGATCCTCTGGGTGAAATATTGAACGACGCAGGAAGCAACAAAAGAAGATGGAAGGAATACACAGAGTCACTGTACCAAAAAGAATTGGTCGACGTTCACCCATTTCAGGAGGTAGCATATGCTCAAGAACTGATGGCACTGAAGGAAAAAGCCCAAGCTGCACTGAAGGCATTGTCAAAAAACAAGCCTCCAGGAATTGATGGGATACCAACTGAGATGTTTCAGCAAACGGATGCAACACTGGAAGCACTCACTTTTGGAAGACAGCTACCTGGGCAACTGACTGGAAGAGATCCATATTTGTGCCCATTCCAAAGACAGGTGATCCAACAGAATGCAGAAATTATCAAACAATATCATTAATATTACGTGCAAGTAAAATTTGCTGAAGATAACTCAAAAACAATTGCAGCAGTACATCGACAGGGAACTGCCAGAAATTCAAGTTGGACTTAGAAGAAGACATGGAATGAGGGATATCATTGCTGATGTTAGGTGGATCTTGGCTGAAAGCAGAGAATACCAGAAAGATGTTTACCTGTGTTTTATTGACTACGCAAAAACATTCGACTATGTGGATCATAACAAATTATGGATAACATTGCAAAGAATGGAAATTTTGTGAGAAACCTGTACATAGACCAAGAGGCAGTCATTCGAATAGAACAAGGGGATATTGCATGGTTTAAAATCATGAAAGGCATGTGTCAGGTTTGTATCCTTTCATCATACTTAGTCTGTATGCTGAACAAATAATCCAAGAGGCTGGACTATATGAAGAAGAACGTGGCATCAGGATTAGTGGAAGACTCATTAACAATCTATGATATGCAGATGACACAACCTTGCTTGCTGAAAGTGAAGAGAACTTGAAGCACTTACTGATGAAGATCAAAGACTACAGTCTTCAGTATGTATTATACCTCAACATAAAACAAAAATCCTTACAACTGGACCAATAAGCAACATCATGATAAATGGAGAAAATATTGAAGTTGTCAAGAATTTCATTTTACTTGTTGGTTAGCAGCCATTGCTCTTAACCACTGCGCCCCCAGGGCTGTGCTCATGGAAGCAACAGTCAAGAAATCAAAGGACATATTGCATTGGGCAAATCTGCTGCAGAAGACCCTTTAAAGTGTTGAAAAGCAAAGATGTCACTTTGAGGAGTAAGATGCACCTGACTCAAGCCATGGTATTTTTCAATAGCCTCATATGCACGTGAAAGCTGGACAATAAATAAGGAAGACTGAAAAAGAATTGATGTCTTTGTATTATGATGTTGGCGAAGAATACATACCATGGACTGCTAGAATAACGAACAAATGTCTTGGAAGAAGTACAGCGAGAGTGTTCCTTGGAAGCAAGGATAGGAAGACTTCGTCTCACGTACTTTGGACATATTATCAGGAAGGACCAGACCCTGGAGAAGGACATCATGCTTGGTAAAGTAGAGGGTCAGCAAAAAAAGAGGAAGACCTTCAAAAAGATGGATTGACACAATGGCTGCAACAATGGACTCAAACATAGCAATGATTGTGAGGATGGGGCAGGACCAGGCAGTGTTTCATTCTGTTGTACGTAGGGTTGCTATGACTCGGTTCCAACTTGAGGGCAACTAACAACAACAACAATACTAAAGTTTTTCTTTTGATAGAAATAAGAGCCTGACTTAAGCATTCTTGTAAAGAAGTTAGAATGCGGGGGTGATCTTAATTTTACAAATGAAACTGAGTACAACGAGATTGAATGAGTATTTATGATACATAGTGACTAAATCAAGGATCAAATTTAGCTATCCAAGTTATCCTCTAGATATTATTTTCCATTCAGAAAAAATTAGTTACCTAATCACTGTATATAATTTCAGAATTCAAAGAGCCAATATTTACTAATAACAGCTTAGCCATTTTAGGGATTAAGAATGTTCATACTCTGAGCAATTCAGCTTCTGAGAATGTACTCTAAATAAATGATTCTAAATTAGGAAAAAGTCTTTGTACACAAAGGTGGTCACAACAACCTTATTTATAGCACTGGCAATTTCTAAAGTATGTAAATATTCAAGGACAAGATAAATGTAAAGCATAGTGGTCAAGTATATAGACTCTAGAACCAAACTGCCTTGGTTTATATCTCAGCAATTTCATTTACTAGCTGTATGATCTTGGGCAAGATCCTCTGTGCCTTAGTATTTTTCAACTATAAAATGGGGCTAGTAATTATACCTATCTTATAGGGTTTTTGTGGGGATTAAATACGTTAAATGTAAAACACTTAGAACAGTGCTGGGCACTGTGTACATAGGTGTTGTTATTGATGGAATGCTATTTAGCAATCTTAAATTATGGATACAAATAATATAATAATGTTGAAAAACGCATGTTGTAGGATTTGCTGATGGATTGGATATGGTAACAAGACAGGTGTCTTAAGGATGACTTTAAGGTTTTTTGTCTGCACTACTACAAAAGTAGAATTGCTTTTTACTGAGATAGAGAAGATGGTAGGTACAGAAAATTTGGGACAAGTAGGAACCAGCAACCCAGTTTTAGATGTGTGACATTTGATGTTGCAGAGAGGCAACCAGGTGGAGATGTCGAGAAGGCAGCTAGGTAAACAAATTTGGACCCCATGGGAGAGGTCCAGGCTGGAGAGATAAATCTTGGAGTCAGCAGTCCATGAATGATATTCAAAGCCATGAGACTAGACAAAATCAGTTGGACAGTGAGTGTAGCTTGAGATAATGGGCCCAAAAACTGGCCTTTGTGTATCTCTAATGTTTAAAGGTCGGAGAAATGAGGAGCCAGTTAAGGAGACTGAGAAGGAGCATCCAGTGGTATAGGAAGACAGGCGAGAGCCAGTGATGACCCAGAGGCCATGTGAAGAAAGTGCTTCAGTTCTGTCAAATGCTGCAAGTTGCAGCTTGAGAGCTGACTATTGATTTGGCTTGTGGAGGTATTTGGTGACCTTGCCAAAAGCTGTTGCAGTAGAGTGGTGGAGATGAAAGCCTGACTGGAAAGGGTCCAAGAGGAAATGAAAGGAGAGGAACTGGAGACAGTGAAGGTAGGCTGACTTTTTGTTTGTTTTCTGAAAAGGGATCAGGGAAATGGAACAGTAGCTGGAAGATCATGTAGGGTCAAGGGAGGGATTCTTTAAAGATGAAGATTATTGCCGCACATTAGTTGCTAATGGGAATGATCCAATGGAGAGCGAACAAGTGATGATTCAGGAGAGAAATGACCATTTCTGGTCTTTGATAAGAACAGGCACATTCCATCCATAGTAAGAGGAGGGTATGACTACAGGGAGTTGGAGGATATGGGTGTTCAAGTTTTTTCTCCTGTCTTACTGGTGAGTGAGATCTCCAGATTATTAGCAGAGAGTAATGATAAAGCAGGAGGAGTTGCAGATTTGAGAAGGGAGAAGGTAAGAAATAGCCATCCAGGAAAGTGGGACAGTGAGCACACCAGAAGACTGTAGTAGGGCTGCCAGGTCAAGGGCGCACTTGGTGAGGCTCATGGGCACAGATTTAAGGTGTGACCATTCAAAAAGGTTGTGTGATTTTTCTACTGCCAAAGGTCTACAACGGGTGGCTGCAGTTACAGTGTAGACAAGAGAGTTGGATTATTTGATCAGGTAATGTCTAGGCTACACCCTAATCAATTCAATCAGAATCCCTGGGGCTTGGTCCCAGCCATGCGTACCTCTGAGAAGATTGTCATGTGCAGCCAGGGTTTAAAACCATGGATTGAAGTAAGAAGGTGAAGAGAAGGTTCACAGAAAAGCCTGAAATCCAGGCCATCCTGCTGTAAAAAAATTCAGTGTATGTTTAATTACCTAATTGTGGGCTGTAAATTTAACTGCTATCATAATTCAGAGGAAAGAAGCCAAGGAAGTTTATCTAACATTGATTGTCTGCTATATGCTAGGAATTGTGCTAAGTGCTTTAAATACTTAGTTCTGAAACAATCCTTGAAGATAAGGAGACATGGAAGCAAGAAAGAAGATGATGAATACAAGGAATATTCAGAGAGAAGAACACCTTCAAGGTCAGGTAAACCAGTTGCCATAGAGTCAATTCCGATTCATGGTGACTCCATGTGTGTCAGAGTAGAACTGTGCTCCATAGGGTTTTTAATGGCCGATTTTTTGGGAATAGATCAACAGGCCTTTCTTCCGAGGAGCCTTTGGGTGGACTTAACCTCCCACCTTTCAGTTAGCAGCCAAGAACATTAACTGTTTACACCACTATGGCCAGATAGGTTGATATAAACCAAAAAACCAAACCCATTGCATTGGGAGATTCCAACTCATAGCGACCCCATAGGACAGAGTAGAACTGCCCCATAGGGTTTCCAAAGAGCAGCTGGTGGATTCAAACTGCTGACCTTTTGGTTAGCAACCAAGCTTTTAACCACTGCACCACCAGGTTGATTTAAGGGAAGGAGTAAATGATCCAACCAACCAACAAAGAAATAAATGAATTGGGGGACTGTTTGTCCTCAATGGCCAGACCTCTGGGCAGCCTGATAATGTACTTGGGGCCAGAGGAAGCCGCATTGCAGAACTGCTAAGTCAATGCTCCCTGCATTGTTTGTACAATTCATTATTTTAAAAAAATGATAGCTGTTGGGATCCATTGAGATAAAAGATGGCCTCTGAGTATAAGCTCATTATCATCTGTCACCATGGCTGGGGAGCTTTATGTGTCCACAGAATCTCAGAATCTATATTTCTCCAGCCTTAATCTCAGGGTCAATATCCCAACACAGCACTGCTCATAATAAATAGCTAGTATTAAAGGATAAAGTAGACTACTGTGTTTTATTTTATTTGACTTTCAAACCAATCAATTTTATAGCTGTCTGTTTGAGTACTGCAAAAGAAATTCTGGAGACAGCTAAGAATCGTGTGAAAAACTAGAACATGCTGACAAAATGAATCTTTATCTCCCCTGCTACCCCTACAGAAAGAGGCCCTAGGTAGACTGTTGATTATGCATCTAATAAGGCAGCAGCTCATGGAAATGGTCTTTTTGATTGGTTTGCTGAGTGACTCTGTTTTATGCACCTTTGGTCCGTGGCTGCAGCTCCTATGTGCACCTGTGTGTGTGCTCAGCGATAACATTGGTATGCTTGCATTTGCACAGAGAATTTTTTTTTTAACCTTGATAAGGTAGAAAATCATAATTCCTGAAATGATAGCAAAACAAACGAACAAACAAAATAGTGGTATATCAAAAATAAAATAACTTCTGTCCTCAGTAGTTACTGCTGATTAGAAGGCTGCATCTCCCCTGTCTCAGCCTAGTTATTTTTTGAAATATACATGGTTCAAATAAGGGGAAAATATCATGCCTGTCCCTAGGTGGAAAGCATACATCTCTGAGTTTTTGTTATAGAAAAAAAAAGACATAAAAAACGATCTAATCAAAAATACACAATAAATTCAACTTAAAAGGCAGCCTCCAAGTACAATTTTTATGCTTATCTGAGTTTCATTTTCTGACCAAGAAAGTCTTTTTAATTCATGTCATCCATTAATGCTGGCATACACATATTCATTCATTCAATAAGAAAACTTTTCTAGAGAACCTACTATGGACTAGGTAATGTGCTGAGCATTGAGAAAGATACCAAGGTGAATAACATGGACCCTGAGCTCAAAAAGAACTTACATGTAGTCACTGAGGCTCTTCCAGTAAATATTCATGGGGCAAAAAAGGGTCTGAATACTCACTAGTTGTCCACACTGTCCAAAGTGCAATTCCAAAAGACCAAGTCACTCACCATATCTATGACTCTACTGAAAATTTTGATCAAAGATTTTATAGAAGAATCCTGATCAAACGGGGGAATAAGCAGAACAAAATTTCAAATTCTTATGGAATCCAGACCTTCTGGAGCCATGGAGGCTGGATGAACCCCTGAAACTATTGACCCAAGATAATCCTTAAATCTTAAACCAGAACTATCCCCTGAAGTCTTAGTTTAGCTTAACTAGTAAAGAATGTCTTCCTTAAGCATTGTACTCTTTTAAGATCTATCAATATGGGATCAAATTGACAACAGCAACTTGAAAGATTAGATAGGAAACTTAGAGGGCAATGAGTTTATGTTAATGGGGGAGGAATAAGTCAGAAAAGGAGGATATGAATGATTGCACAATTGGAAAATGTAACCAATGTCATGAATTGTACATGTAGAAACAGCTGAATTGGTATATGTTCTTAACAATGACAAAAATAAAATAAATTATTTTTTAAAAAGTCCGTATGGATTGCTTTTGTACAGTTTGCAAAGTGCAGCATAAAATTCCATATTGTTCCATGGGACCAACTGGAATTTTCTCAAGAATCAACAACTGCAAGGGCATTTGCACATGATATACACACTTTATATAGCTTATTTGAATGATTTACAGACACACTTAAAAAATTTATTATTACTATCCTGAGACATAATCCTTCACTTTTATTTTCTTTATTATTTTTTCATTATTAAAATCCATTTGATTCCCCTACAGAAGTCTATAAAGAAAGGCAAAAGATGTTTAGCTAGAAAGGAAGAGTTAGGGGCAATTGGGATGGCTGTGGCAGGTGTAACCTGGACCACTAAGGGGTTCATTGTCATCACACAAAGGACATTACCACAGAGTGAAATGCAGATGACTCTAGTACGTGTTAACCATAGAGTTTATATCTCCTTTACTTGTTTTCTCGGCTTCCAGCAAAACATTCTTTTGGTCGCCCTTTCTTGGCCTCTCTTGCTGATTGTATCAGTAAGGGTTCTCCAGAGAAACAGAACCTATATATGTGTGTATGTATGTGTTGTGTGTGTTTGTGTATGTGTGTGTGTGTGTGTACAAAATCTGTAGGGCAGATAGGCAAGCTGGAAACTCAGCAGGGGTAGACACAGCAGTCTAGAGGCAGAATTTCTTCTTCTCTGGGAAACCTCAATTTTTGCTCTTAAAGTCTTCCAACTGATTGGCTGAGGCCCACCCATATTAGGTAGGAAAATTTCCTTTACATAAAGCCAAGTGATAACCACCTCTACAATATACCTTCCCAGCAACTCTTAGATTGGTGTTTGATTAAATAACTGGATACTATAGCTTATTTGGAGCTGCACTGGTGCAGTGGTTAAGTGCTTGGCTGCTAACCAAAAAGTCAGTGGTTTGAACCAGCCACTCTGCAGGAAAAAGACGTGGCAGTCTGCTTCTATAAAGATTTATAGCCTTGGAGACCCTATGGGGCAGTTCTAATCTGTCCTATTGGGTCACTGTGATTCAGAATCCACTCTCTTGCACAGGTTTGGTTTTTTATAGCTTAGCCGGAGTCCCTGGGTGGTGCAAATGGTTAACACATTTGGCTGCTAACCAAAAGGTTGGAGGATCAAGTTTACCCAGAGCTACCTTGGAATAAAGACCTGGTGATCTTCTTCTGAAAAGTCAGCCATCAAAAATCCTATGGAGCACAGTTCTACTCTGATTTACATGAGGTCGCCATGAGGTTGAGTTGACTCAACGGCAAGTGGTTGGTATAGCCTAACCAAGCTGACAGATAAATGAACCATCACACTGATTTCCCCTTCTCCCTGGCTTCTTAGTGCTGAAGGGCTCGGTCCCTGGTCCAATTCTCTTCTCCATTTACCCTCACTCTCTTGGTAATCTCATCCAATCACAGGCTGTAAATACCATCTAATGTTGACAACTCCCAAATTTATCTCTACAGCCAAGACCTCACTCTCAAGCTCAAACCACCCGAATGTCCCATATACATTCCTTTCCAGCCCAAACCTGGTCTACTCACAACCCTCCACATGTCAGTTGAAAGTAATACAACAACAAAGTTTGGTGATCCTAACAGATTAGAAAGATATGGGGAAAAATGCAGGATTCTGTCAAGTTCAAATGACTTTATAGATAAACAGAAAATATATTCATTTATTTTAAGATCAATAAAGGCAAAACCCAATCTAGTGAAGTCTGTAGTCTAGGTGAGGGAAGGACGGGTGATGCAGATTTCTGTGAGGAGACAGAGAAATTTGGTAAAGTAGAATGTGAACTTAGGGCAGTGGACTATGAGACTACCTCATTTGAAGGGCCTTGATGGCACTGCTACGAATAGAACTAAGCATGCCCCTGCAGTGTGGCTGCCATGAAGGCAGTCAGTGTCCCAGCCGCCATCTCTGGGCATTATCATGGTTCACTGGAATGACATAGTTAGCTATGTCTACATTCAGATCCCTGGAACCTGTGAATGTTACCTTATTTGGAAAAAGGGTCTTTGCAGGTATAATTAAGCATCTTGAAATGAAACCATCCTGGCTTACTCTAAAACCAATAACAAGTATTCTTATAGCAGATAGAAAGAGACAAGACACACAGAGGAGAAGACAATGTGAAGATAACAGCAGAGACTGGAGTGATGTGGCTACAAACCAAGGAAGCTAAAGAATGCCAAGAGCCACCAAAAACTGGAAGAGGAAAGAAAGGATATTCCCCTATAGCCTCCAGAGGGAGAACAGTCTTGCCAACACCTTAATTTCAGACTTCTGGTCTCCAGAACTATGAGAGACTACATTTCTGTTGGTTAAAGCTACCCACTTCGTGATAATTTGTTACTGCATCCCTAGGAAATTAATACAATGGGTAAGCATCAAGCAACACCTCGAATGATTTAGACTAAGTATTGATGTGCTTGGAGTCCTGGGGGTGCAGTGGTTAAGAACTACGGCTGCTAACCAAAAGATCGGCAGTTCGAATCCACCAGCTGCTCCTTGGAAACCCTATGGGGCAGTTCTCCTCTGTTCTATAGGGTCACTATAAGTCAGAACCGACTCGACAGCAGCGAATTTAGTTTGGTTTTGGTTATTGATGTGCTTAAGGAAAGCAACCGATATTATTTTAATATTTTGTGTGAAAGAGAAGCACATATTTGGTATCTCACATGCTCATAATGTTTAAGGCAATTTGGCCTAATATTAGAATTAGCCAATTTTAAATTCTAGTTTATATGTGTGAGTAATTGATTTAGATATGTGGCTTTCAAGTTATAATTTACTAAGCTTACATACAATATTGCAATATTGAATTTTTTTAAGTTAAGGTAAAGTTAAGGTTAATACTATTTATATGTTTATTTCTTTAATGTTCTGTGAGTTACTTGAGTATCAGGAAGGTTTCATTAGCTCAATCAAAACATTAAAGTAATGTAAAAAGAAATACAATACATTGATTTATAAATTCAATTTAAAATGCTTGAAGGTGTTAAATCAACTAAACTTACAAATAGAATCACATATGATTCAAAGGCCCTTAACATAGTGACAGCCTGTGTATACTATACAAAGAACAATAAGAGTCAATGAAGAATTTAAAAGCTTAAGGAAAAACTAGATTTTTTAATTTGTAACTTTAATAAATTAAATATTAATTTTTAAAAGCAATATTAACCTCTGAATAGTTTCTTCTGCCCTCAAAACTACTTGAGGGCACAAAAAACTCCCATTTAATAAAAGCAACATAAAAGAAACTTTCTAGTTATTCCATCCTGCAGGGACAGGGTGAGGGGAGGTGCTCAGCAGAAGTGAATGGATGTTCATATGGTGTGAAGGTGATTTGTGCTGTGGTCAGAACAGCAGAAGGCCATGAACTTTGCTGGTGAGTACCTTTGTTCTGAGTCAAAGTGTCCGCTGGGACGTGGAGGAACACCGGGTCCAAAGTCGCCTAGTGACTGAACAGATAACGTGAATTCCATCAAAGCTCAGCTTCCCTTCATCTCTGCCTGCTCCTCCCCAAGATGATGCGGTGAGTGTGGTGTTCAGGCAACCAGCTGATTTTCCATTTACTAGTCTAATTGGAAGAGTCAACTCAGTCTCCACAGAGATAACCGCAGAACCATAATTTTGAAGTGGTAAGCATTTCTGGTTTAAGTAGTTTAATTCCCATCCATTGCTGCACGAATCATTGGTTTCCTTATGTGTGTGTCTGCTGGTCCTAAGCGCTCCATTTGCTTCAGGTTGGCCAATTAGCCAGGTGTGAGTGAGAGAGCCCTGGGTTTGTGCTGTCCTAAGACATGACATAGGAGATATAGTGTGGTCTTAACCATTATCAATCCTCAGAAGAGTCACTGAGGATGACTTACGGCCTGAAACACGGCAACCACAAAGAAACTCTAAAGAAACAGAGATGAGTTTATATGAAGAAAAAAACTTGAAACGATGTTGATAATGATCTTAACATGTGTAACCAGTTTGAGAAGTCTCAATTCACTGAGGTATAAATATGAAACAGTTTCATGGTTTTTCCCCAATCACTGCTACCGTGTGCCTCTGTCCTACGAGGAGTGAGCCTCTTTGATGGCCCCTGGGCTCAGATTCCATTGCTTTCCTGTCACTTTCAGAGATTAAAACCGTCTGGTTTTGGCTGTTGAAACTTAATTCTGTCCACTTGCATCTTATATTCAATTCAAAGCTCTCTGGGAATTTCAAGGGCTCAGGGTTGGTGGTGGGAGAGTATCATGGTAGGGGAAGGGCGTTGTGGTTGGGGTGTGATGGTTAATGTTATGGGTCAGCTTGGCTAGGCTATGACTCTCAGTGGTTTGACAGACATTAGACTGATTGCTCTTTCATAATGTAATACAATGTAATTACTTTCTATGGTGTGATCAGCCAATCAGTTGAAAGGGGAATTTCCTTGGGGGTATGGCCTGCTTCCAGTATATAAATAGATATTCTGGCAATTCTTGCTCTCTCGACCCTGCATCCTTCTCATCACCTGATCTCCAGTTCTTGGGACATAAGCCTGCAGAAGTCTTCAGCCTGCCACCTGACCCACAGATTGAGGACTTGCCAACCCTATAATTGCGTGAGCCATTTCCCTGAAGTAAAAATCTCTCTATATATACTTATATATATGCTTCACTTGTTTTACTCCTCTGGAGAACTCAGACTAAGACATTGGGGGACAGTGTCATGGAAGGGGGAGAGTGTGACACTGGCACTATCAAGATGGCACCTCTTGGCAAGCGAAGAGGTGTGCCCCAAAGCTGGATGCTGCCCTGACTTCAACTGCAGGGAACTTAGCACCCTTTCTCTGCTCTGGGCCCTTGTTGCCGGTTGCAGGAAAATAGGAAACACTCTACTTGCTACCTCCCACTACTATATGGAGAACAAGGACACTGGTTTTTCCAGGGTGCTTTTTTTTTTCCAATCTCCATTTAGATTACTCAGTAGGAAGCCAAAGCACAATAAACCACAATTTTTATTGTATCTGGTTGAAAATTGTCCTGAAGTCTCTTTAAGGAAGTCCAGTGTCCAGCTATAGGTATGTGACAAAGAAGAGCTTACATGTGTCTTCCCTGTGAAATCTTGCCCATGTCGCCTCCTGGTTACCCTAAATGAGCTAGTTGCGCTCCTTTTTGTCTGCTTATTTGACAACACTTATTTGGCATCTGCTATTCTGGAAATAGGAGTCCTCATGGCACAGCGGTTAAGAGATTAGCTGCTAACCAAAAGGTCAGCAGTTCAAATCCACTAGCCACTCCTTGGAAACCCTATGGGGCAGTTCTACTCTACCCTATAGGGTCGCTATGAGTTGGAGTCAACTCGACGGCAACGGGTTTGGTTTTTTTGGTTATTCTGGAAATAGAAAACTGAAAGTTTCAGTCTCTGAGTTCAAGAAGCTCACAGCATAGAGAGGAGAGAAAAAAGTAAACAGATAATTACAATACAATGTTATAAACACTACGCTGGAACTGGGCAAGACTGCCATGTATAGATTTAAAAGTTGTATACTGCACAACTCTAGATGGGGGTGGGGGTTTGCTACTTGCATTGCAGTCTAGGTGAACGTACAGCCATGTGGCAGCCTTGGTAGCTCTGCAGGCAGATAGGAGAGGCAGCTAATCTGGGCAGCGGGCAAGAGTGTGGCAGACAGACTCTAAGGTGGCTCTCATGCTCCCCATCTCTTGTATTCACATCCTTATGTAACCCCTGCCCTTGAGTGTGGCTGGACATGTGACTTTCTTTTAACTAATATCATATGGGAAAGGTGGCAGGATGTCACTTCTGAATTATACTACATAAGACTGAGCACCTTGTTACTAGGAGATCCTCTTCTCTGCTGACTTTGAAGAAGCAGGCTGCCATGTTGTGAGCTGCCCTATAGAGAGGGTGATGTGGCGAGGAATTGAGGGCAGCCAACAGCTGATAGCCAGCAAGAAACCGAGGCTCTCAGTCTGACAGCCTACACAGAACTGATGCTGTCAACAACTACATGAGCTTGGAAGTGTATCCTTCCCCAGTCGAGTCTTCAGATGAGATCCTTTCCCTGACTGACACCTTGATTGCAGCTTTCAGATGAGACCCTGAAGCAGAGGACCCAGCTAAACTGTGCCTGAACTTCTGACCCACATGAACTGTGAGATAATAAAGTGTGTTGTTTTAACCTAAGTGGGTAAGATTCCCTGGGTGGTAAAAATAATTAACATGCTCAGCAGCTAACCAAAAAGTTGGAGTTTCAGGTCCACCTCAGAAGAAAGACCTGCTGATCTACTTCCAAAAAATCAGCTATTGAAAACCCTAGGAGCACAGTTCTACCCTGACACACATGGAGTTGCCATGAGTTGGAGTCAACTCAACAACAACTAGTTGATTGAACTGGATAGTAATATTGTTATATAGCAATATATAACTAATACAGGTGATTAGGGACAACATTTTGGGTCACACATATGCTGTGTTCCCATGGTACTTTGGAAAAAGCCTCAGAACAGTGTCTTCCCCTTGAAGCCATTGACCATGTCTCATTTACCTATATCTGAAGATCCTCATCTGTAACACGAGATACTGTACGTACCCTTAGGGCTGCAAATCCAATAATTTATGTAATAAGCTTAACACTGTGCCTGATACTTAGTAAGTGCTCGTTTAATGCTGTCTCTAAGTCTTCAGGGCTTAACACAGTACCTGGTACAGGCTTTATAAGTGTTTGTTGAATGAATGATTAAATGCAAGAATTGATGGAGAAGGCCAGCATATCACTACCTCATGTCAAAAGGAAATGTGTCAGAAATTCAGCCATTATCCCTCAAGGTCTGCCAGTAGGAACCAAAGACATGTACAATAGTGGTGCCAGAATGACCAAACCCAGGCAGAAACAGGCCTAGTTAAGGTGGTGTTCTGTAAGGGACTGTTTCTTTGTTTCTGCCAACTCTGGGCATCAGGTTTGTGCCTGGAATTGATATGTGTGTTTCACCTGCTGGTCTGGGAACAATAAACAGTTCACATACCGATATACACTGAAATGTATAAGTTAATCAGCAGTCTCTGAAGTTAGTTTTTAGTTCCTCCTTTCTAAGGATCTAATGATAACCTTTGTGTCTGATGATGCTCCCTTTGCTACGTCTTACATTCATTATGCATTCATGTTTTCCATCCATGAACATTTACTGAGGACAACTGTACAGCAGCTTCTGGATTAAGCACTGGGAACAGAAGAGTGCGCAAAACAGACCTGCTCACTCTCTACTGGGGCTCACTTAATGGCAGAGCTGGTCTGAATCTATTCTGTGTATTCTCAGCAGCCCCTGCCCTACCTCTTAGCTGTTTGTGCTATGCTGAACCATCCTATTGTTGTTTCCTGGTTCTTAGTAATCTTTGCAAAGCCTTTACTCTTCGCTTATACACTTACTTCAAGAAGAGTTTTTAGGTATTGAGTCTTCATCAATTACATTTTATGGAATGCTTTTCTCCCTCCTGTAAGCTCCTTCCCTTGGGGCTGAGCAAGTGATTTTGCAACTAATAGCCTCTTTAATCTGGATGTTCTTTTTGTTCTCTTTTCTGATGTTTTCTCTGAGGGACGTGAGCTGGGGAGATAGGAGGGCCCTTTGATGGTTAAAAATCTCTTTTGGCTTGGAACCTGAGCTTAAGGTGGATCCTGCATTGCATAACACCTCAAACTTACAGCCATTAGAAAGGTAAGTGGCGGGATACCCTAACGATGGTTCCCAGCAGCTGCTATTTAGTTTGGAGTGAGGTAAACACCAACAGAAGCACTGAGACAGCTTTAAGGAAAAAGCACAGCTATAATCAATCGGACATATCCCCCGGTCCCCAGGGAGGACCAGCTCCTAACATCCCAGCCCAGCCTACCGCTACTGTTTGTATTTTAGCAAAAGCACCACCAAGTGGAATTATAAACAGTAACAGCCTTGCTTTAAAGTTGTTTTTTTTTTTAAGTAAAACAATAAAATGAGCAGCCATGAACCTATCACCCAACTTAAGAACATTATAAACATCATTGAAACTTCCTCTGAGTAGGATTGCTAGATTTAGCTGAAAACAAAAATACAAAAACAGAACAAACAAAAAACAAGAAGCTCGATTAACTTTGAATTTCAAATAAATAATGAATTTTTTTTAATATAATTATGTCCCATGCAATATCTGGGGCATACTTATACTCAAAAATTATTTATTGTTTAAATTCAAAGTCAACCAGACCTCCTGTGTTTTGGCTAACAACCCACCTGTAAGCCCTCCCAAATCACAGCCCCGTGCCCCTTCCTTGGCAGATAAGCATTACTTTACATTTGAATCCCTTTGCTGCTGTTTATAGTTTTACCACACATATGTGTATCTCTAAGGAGCCCTGGTGGTGCAATGGTTAAGCTTTCAGCTGCTAAACGAAAGATTAGCAGTTTGAAATGACCCACAGGCTCTTTGGGAGCAAGACCTGGTGATCTGCTACTATAGAGATTATAGCCAAGAAAACTCTATGAGGGCAGTTCTACTCTGTCACATAGGGTTGCTATGAGTCAGAATTGACTCTATGGCACCCAACAACAACATATGTGTCTCTAAACCAAATATTACTTTCTTTCCAAGTTTATTAATATACCATAGTTCGTGTATTCTTTCGTATATTCTGAACATTCTATTTTTGAGACTCAATTAGGTAGTTGATTCATTTTCACTGCTACAGGAGTTTTATGAATATCCCGTCATTGATTTATCCATTCTCCTTGGTAAAACTTTGGGTTGTATTTAGTCTTTTGTTAGTACAAGCCGTGCTAACTTGAGCATGTCATCTGGTAGTCACATGCAAGGGTTTATTTTTCCTAAGGCATATTCCTAGGAGTCATAGGATATGTGAAGTCTCAACTATGCTTTTGTCATTGTTGCTGGTTGTTGTTGAGTGGATTCCAACTCATGATGACCCTATGTGTGCAGAGTAGAACTGCTTCCTAGAATTTTCCAGGCTGTGACCTTCCAGAAGCAGATCACCATGCCTGTCTTCCAAGGCGGCTGTCAGGGAGTTCAAACCATCAACCTTTCAGCTAGTAGTTGATTTCCAAAGCGATTGTATCACCCACTAGTAGTGTTTAGGAGTCTCCATTGTACCACAGTCTTGCCAACATTTAGAAGTGTCAGAATTTAAATTTGTACCAATCTGATGGGTGTAAAAATATCTCTCATTGTGATATCATTTTGCTTTTCCTCCATTACTAATTAAATTAAGCTACATTTTCTATATTAGTTGACCACTCATGTTTTCTCTTCTGTGAAAAAGCCTTTTCATTTCTGTGGCCCTTTTTCTATTGGATTGTTTATGTTTTTCTTACTGATTTTTAGGAGTTCTTCATGGATTCTGGATACTAATCTTTTGTTAATTATATGCATAGCAAATATACCCTTTCAATCTTTGGCTTGTCTTTTCACTCTCTTTATGGTTCCATGATTTAAAAAAAAAAAGAAAAGTTGCCATAGAGTTGATTTCAACTCATGGCAACTTTGTATATAACCCGAAAGCCCTCCATGAGAGAAAGAATCAGTTTCAAATACCTGGAAGGTCCAGAGAGAACAAATCCCTCTACTAACAGTACCAGTTAAATAAAGACTTCCTGCTCTCCATCCTTCCACATCTCCCAAACCTGGAGAGGACCAGAAACAGCAGTGAGTGAATGGGGGACATGTTAGTTATTAAGCTATTGTCTTTCGGCTCCAAACTCACCCTTCTATACTGTCCTTTGTGATGCAGGGGCCAGAACTCTGCAAACCACATTTCTGCTTTGCCAGGTACACCCTGTTAGACTCAGCCAATGGGGGTGCTACAGGGAGACTAGAGGCTGAAGGAGTAGAAAGGATGCTCTCCTTCTTGTTTGCTTCCTGTGGACTTCCTGTCTGCTCCTGGTTCCTGTTAAGTGTCACCCCAGTGCTGCTTCTTTGCCCCGTCAGTTCCAGTTCCTTCCAGAGCAGCAGTGGATCCGGCTTGTAGTTTCTACAAAACTTACAGGACCAGACTTACCGCATCCACCCCTTCATCCTGAGTCACCACTACATGCTGGCCAGCATCTCTTCCTCAGGGTCAGAGTCCCAGCCTCTGGAGCACCTCCTCCTAACTCAGGTACACAAGTACGAGCTGGCAGGAGCCCCCCTCCTCGGGGGTCTGCATCCCAACCCCCTGGGGCCCCATCCTCTGAGCTCAGAGACACCAGCACCAGCCAAGTATCACCTACTTTCCAGGAGATGGACTTTCAGCTCTGCAGGGCCCTTTCTCTATGCTTCTAAGTTTTAAGAATTCTAACCTCTTCTTTTTATCGCTCAGTCCTAGGGATGGTAGCTGCTTCCTGTAATTGCTACCTTTATGCTAGCTTAGAGTTCTTTTCTTGCCTCTTCAGTTACCTGGTTAATAATTGTACATTATTTACATTAGTCATTCTTTATATTAAGTTCTTTCTGTTCAAATAACTGGTGTGTTTTCTGTCTCCTGATGGGACCCTGACTAATATAGGGGACTGGGTTGATGAAGAAGGTGAGAAAGAAAAAGAGAAGAAGCTGACTCCATTTCCTTCACACAGAACAGGTGGCCAGCCTGCCACAGCCGCTAGGTGGGGGACGAAAAGGTGGAATGAGGACAAGCCTTACTCTTTATATTGAAAGCCTGGATCATGCCATTGGACTGAATATTTTTAGCTACCGATTTGAATCTGGGTTTGTACCTGAAAGTAAATACAGGTATTTGTATTACTCAGTGTCAACCATAGAAGAGTAGGGGCTTGCCTGAGTTTTCATCCAATGGCAGGGGAAGGGTTACTTTCACTGAGTAGAGTTAAGGGGTCAGTGGGAGACAAAACTGAAATAACCTCTTTGATTATATCCCATGAATCCTGTTTATTTAACATACTGGTTATGAGTGCAAGTTCTAATTGGAATGTCTGTAGAACTCACAGACAGAACTTCTCTAAGCCTACGATTTCTTTTGCAGGAAGATTCTTAATGCCAATTATGCAGACTTTTTATGTCTTTTTAAATAAGTTTTGGTAAGTTATATTATTTTAGGAATTTTCCATTTAGTGCACATTTTCGAACTTATTGGCATAAGGTTTTTCATTTTATATTTCTATTATCTTTTTTATCAGTGTATTCTCCTTTTCTATTCCTAATATTATTGTGCTTTCTCTCTTTCCTTTTTCAAATTTCCTTGTTCAGTCTTTCCAGAGGTTAGTCTTTTCAGTGAACCAATGTTTTGCTTTGTTGATCCTCTTTATTATATGTTTCTTTAATTTTAAGAAAGAATATTCTGGGTTTTTTTTTCTATCTTCGTACATTTGATGCTTAACTTACTAGTTTTAAACCTTTCTTCTTTTTTCCCCCAATAAACATTTAAAGCAACAAATTTTCTTTCATGTGTATTTTAGAGAACTCATCTTCTTTCTTAATCAATGCTGATTTCTCACCTGCAGTTCCCTTGATCTGAATGAACACACTGCATCCTGCAAATTTTAAATGTAGCTGTCATGCAGTTCTTAGCTTTTTATAATTTATAATATGATAATTTTTTAACATTGTATTGTGCTTTAGGTGAAAGTTTACAGAGCAAGTTAGTTTCCCAGTCAATAACTTATATACAGATTGTTCCATGACATTGGTTGCAATCCCCGCAATGTGTCAGCTCTCTCCTCATTACCACTCTGAGTGACCCGTTTCCATTCATCAGGTTTTCCTGCCTCTTCCTGCCTTCTCCTCTTTGCTTGTGGGCAGATGTTGTCCTTTTGGTCTCATAGAGATGATTGTTCTACTGAGCACTTTCCTCACGGGTGTTGTTGTTTATTTTATAGGCCTGTCTATTATTTGGGTGAAAGGTTATCTCTGGGACAATATTACATTTTTTACCTATGAATTATTAAGTCATGTGCTTTTAAATTTCTAAATGTCTAGAGGTTTTATGTTGTATTTTTTTACTGATTTCTAACATAACTGTGATGTGGTCCCTATGATACTGATTCTTTGAAAATTGTTGAGATTTGAGGTTTGCTTTATGCCCTGAATTCATCATCAGTTTTCACAAACGTAATGTGATCTGAGACGAATGTGTATTCTCCAATGGTTGAGCCCAGTGCTCTTATATAAGTTCTATCTAAGTCCTTCAGATCAAACTTGTTAATCATGTTGTTAAAAATTTGTGTAACTTTACTGAATTTTTTTGACTGTTTGATATATCAATTACTCAGAAATATGTGTTAAAATCGCCCACTCTGATCATGAATTTGTCAATTACTCCTTGAAGTAGTGACAGTTTTTGCTCTAGCGATAGACTTTTCAGATAACAGAGAGGCGTTAATCAAAGCAGGAACTTCAAATGTGCTAAATGTGCCAGAAAGGGCAATCAGCTGCTCCAGTCCTCTCTGCCTTACTACCACAGTACGGTCAGTCTCCCCAGAATAAGGGACTCTTGCTCTCACTCTTTTCCTCTCTCCTGTTCCAGAAATATGTGTATGAAAAACGAAAACAGTGGACTAAGAGCGTGCTGAATAAAAAATACTCTAGATCCTTGGAATTTATTTTATTTCAGCAATAGTGCTGGAAATCCCTTTAAAATATTGTTTTACTAATTACCATAGAACCTCATTAGTTTTCCATTTTCCACAAGGGTCACTATGTGCCAAGTGTGGTATTGAACCAAGGGCGACCGAGTGCTGTTGGCGTCTCATGTTTATGTCGCCTCCAGAATCGTGCTGCTTCTTCATCAGGCAGTGAATCATCTGTGGTTTAGTGCACTGGTGGGGTGGGGGAAAGCTCCCATCATCCCACAGCTGACTTCACTCTGTCTCGACCTTAGCAAGAGCAGGAAAGAGAAGCACAGGTAATGAATCACTGGGTTGGGTTCAGCATCTTTATTTCTCATTACCTTGGACATTTAATACAATTGCTAATTGAAATAATTACTGTTTTTACCTGGTAGGAAAATTCTATTTTGCTCCTAAGAGAGGCTGACTGACTGAGGTGCTTGGAAAAAGCAGCAAAAGTCTTTCACTGAGCTTGGATTCGTTTTCCTTAGCAGATGATTTCAGTAACTTCACATCATTTTTCCTCTGGCAAGTCAAGGGAAGCCAGGTTTTGAGAAAAATAAAGCCATGGAACAATGCCGCGGAAGGTGAAACAACTTCATTTTCCATGCAGACACGCGTGCCCTTCTAGTGCTGGCGGGGAGCGGTGCCTGGATTTGCTCAAATCACTCTGCAGTGCACATACTAATTGGATGTTTGAAATGGTCTGCCCGGCTGGCAGCTGTGTGGGTCTCTGGAATGGCCCTGGGGTTGCTGATTCATTTCTCTCCCCAAGACTGAATGGTCAATTATTTGAAAGGTAGGATGGAGCCAACCAAGTTTGCACCGACTTGTTGAAGTTCATACCTAAGGAGACGGCTGCCTCTCAAGTGCTTTTCCTGACCTCTGGAGGGGTCATTTGCACCTTAGCACAAGAAACAGCCTGGGGAGCTGGGCCTGTATCTGGCTTCACAAGCCTGGAGGTCAGAGAAGGCCATGGTTTGCTGGACCATGGTTTGCTGGACCATTGTGTCTTGGGAGGAGAGAAAGACATGTGTGAACTGCTCAGCTGGCATAGTTTATAGTCCTTTGGGCGCCTTACCCATCCCAGGACCCTCCTCCTCATTTTCCTCAGGTGGAAAGTAGTGGCAAAAAAAAGGAGGAGGGCTGTGGAGCAAATAATCATTTTCCAAGTTTGAGTAAATGACTAGTACTCATTTAAAGAGCCCAGTGGTGCAAATGGTTAACGGCACTAACCAAAAGGTTGAAGGTTCGAGTCTATCCAGAGGCACCAAGGAAGAAAGGCCTGGAGATCTACTTCCAAAAAATCAGTCATTAAAAAGACTATGGAGCAGTGTTTCATTCCGAACTTCACAGGGATGGTTTTATGGCTATGCATCTAGTTAGTTTTGTATGTTTATTGAGCACTTATTATATGCAAGGAATGGTGCTAGACGCTCTGAGAGATATAAAATACAAATCTAGCAAGATTGCTAGATTCCTTGTAGTCTAATTAGGGGGAAAAGAGGTAAACATAAAACATTAGAGAACAATATGGGAGTTAAATAAGACCAAAGCAACTAATAGAAAAAAATCTCAAACTCATTTCCCATAGTAGACAAATTTCTTTTAGTACCTGGGTGGTGTAAACAATTAAGCGCCCAACTACTAGCCAAAAGGTTGGCAGTCTGAACCCACCCAGACGTGCCTCAGAAGACAGGCCTGGTGATCTGCTTCCAAAAGGTCACAGCCCTGAAAACCCTATGCAGCATTTCTACGTGACACACATGGTTGCCACGAGTCTGAATCAACTCAATGGCAACTAACAACTCCCATAGGTGTAAATGACAAGAATTGTTCAGCAGAACTATTCCTGTTAATAATAATGAACGTGTTGTTGTTAGATGCCTATGAGTCAGTTCTGACTCATAGCAACCCTATGTACAACAGAACAAAACACTGCCCAGTCCTGCACCATCCTCACAATCGTTGCTATGTTTGAGCCCATTGTTGCAGCTACTGTGTCAATCCATCTCATTGAGGGTCTTCCTCTTTTTCGCTGACCCTCTACTTTACCAAGCATGATGTCCTTCTCCAGGAACTGGTCCCTCCTGGTAACACATGCAAGCAGAGTGAGACTAAGTCTTACCATCCTCTCTTCTGAGGAGCATTCTGGCTGTACTTAGGTGACATTATTGAGGGCTTACGTTATGTTGAACATTGTTAAGTACTTTACCCATTATGTCATTTAATCTTCAGAAAAACCATTAAAATGTAGCAAAAACCTTAAAAAGTGAAGCGTGATTCAAGATTAAAACTAGGCATTGCAATAAACACCACTCCTTTGGATTTCAGCCTTGGCCAACTGCAATCCATTATGCCCAAACCTGGAATTTTGATTTGGGCATGTTCTACCGTGTTGCATATTGCGTTTGAGAAGTCGATCCAGACTTTAATGCTGTGTACAGTAGGACTGTGGACTTGATGTGCGGAGGCGTGTTCATGATTGTTAGGGTGCATTGTAGGGGTCAAGGGCAGGAGGAGGGATCAAACCCTTATTAATAGGAAGGGTTCATGGAGGAGAAAGCATTTCAACAAAACCCAAAAGCTCTATTTACATACTAGGAACACCGGTGGTACATTAGTTAAACGCTAGGCTGCCAACTGAAGGGCTGGCAATTCCAACCCACCCAGTGGTTGCCATGAGTTGAAAATTGACTCAACGGCACCTAACAACAAAACAGCATTTACACATTAGGAACTAAGGTGGCAATTAAAAGCTTCACCCTATAAACTTTCAACTAAGCATCTCAACATTAGATATCTAGTTATCAAATTCATTTACTAAAGGAACTGCTTGGTTATAATATGGCTGGTGAACCTCTCCTTGGAATATCGGTAGTATAAAACTGACCTTTTAGAGGTCAACTCTCCGGAGTTCTCAGGAGGCTTTCTCTAGGGTACTAAAACAATGAGCACATAAGATTAAAACTGGCTGTGTCACTGCTTTGCTTCATACTCTTGTAGGATAAGGTCCAAAGTCCTTGGCCTGGCACTCAAGGCCCTCCTCAGGTTCAGATCTGGCCCCCTCCAGACCCATCTCTCACCACGGCCCAGAATCCACACTCCGCTAGTACTGATCTGCCCATCGCCGTTCCATCAGTCGGCTCAGTGGTTGTACTGAGCGTTTTCAATGTGCCAAGCACTGTGCTTCTTTTGGAGACATATGCCACACTATTCTACGCTCATGTCTAAAAGGCCTGCCCCACTCTCCAGTACCTGAGGAACGTGTAAGGACGAGCTGAATTTCCATCCCCTCCAGGAAGCCTAGATTGGGTTATGTACCCGCCTCTACACTCCCATTTATTGAAATCATGTGTTTGTTCCCGAGACTATATGTTCCTTAAGAGTAGAGACATTTTTTTTTTTTTTTGTATCCGTGGCACCTGGCATACAGCTTGGTACATAGTAGTTACTCAGTAAATGTTTGTTGAATTCAACTTAACTGGAAAGGAGTTGGGGCCACATGTGAAGGTCTCACATTCAAGGTCCCCTGGGAGGGGTGTGGGTGGAGTAGAGTAAGTGAGATACGTGTGAAATGACTTGACTGTTTCCCCCAGGACGGAGTGACACAGGTTACTTGGTATTCCTTTGCTATCCAAAAAATCTTCTGTTTTTTTGGGCTAATCCTGGCCCCCACCGCAGGCATGTCCCACTCTACAAGATGGGTGTAGACCTGGGACGGCCCCTCCCCCAGTGCTTTTTTACTCTGCAGCTGTCTCAGGAGTAAGGTTGGAGGGTATGGGACCCCCTCCCACCCTTTGACATTGGGGAGGGTAACAATGAGAGTAGATGTCACCGACTTAAGTGGACAAAAAATGAGGAGGGGAAAATAGAAAAGATGGAAGTTTGAGTCACACTCCAAAGTGCTGTGACTGGCCATGTGGTGAGTTGTATGACAATGGTTGTCAGGAAGCCCAGTGTGGGACACACACCTCAACAATCCTGTGACCCACTGGTCTGCCAGTAGTTAAAATAACAATCACAACAGGAACAATGCATACTTACAGAGGGCTTGGTATATGCAAGGCATTGTTCTAAGTGCTTTATGTATTCATTTAATAGGAATGCATATGTGTACATACCAGTTGCTGTCAAGTCAATTCCAACTCATGGCAACCCCAGGTGTGTCAGAGTAGAACTGTGTTCCATAGGGTTTTCAAGGGCTGATTTTTCAGATGTAGATCTCCAGGGCTTTCTTTTGAGGCACCTCTGGGTGGACTCAAACTTGCAACCTTTCGGTTAGCTGCTGAGCGTGTTTACCGTTTGCGCCACCCCAAAACCAAAAAAACCGAACCCATTGCCATCAAATCAATTCCAATTCATAGATGACCCTATAGGACAGGGTAGAACTGCCCCATAGGGTTTTCAAGGAGCACCTGGTGGATTTGAACTGCTGACCTTTGGTTAGCAGCGAACTCTTTAACCACTATGCCACCAGGGTTTCCTATACCACCCAGGGTCTCCTTTAATAAGAATAGCAGGGGAAAAATAGGTCCGCGTCTAAGAAAAGAATCCTCTGAAACACGCTGCCTTCAGAGAAGAGGGAACTGGCTCTGGTTCAGGCACTTCCTCAGGGGAGCTCAAGATTAGAGTGGAGGGGAGGGCGTGTCACCCTGAGGTTGGCCTTGAAGAATTAGAGAGAAGCCACCAGCTTCCTTGACTGCAGACTGGCCCAGCATCCAAGCTTCCGGCAGGGGGAAACTCTGAGGGCCTGGGTTCCTCTCCTCTCCTTCGCTTTGTTCGCATGCACATCCCGATGAGCTGAGGGCTGCCTCCTCTGGAATGGTCCGGCAAAGCCCTAGCCCCTGGAATCTGCCCTTCAGGATCCAGCTCCCCGCTGGGAGGAATATAAATATGGATGTAGCATGGCATCTTTAAACATTGAACAAGAGGAGAAGAACAACCAGGTCCAAATGATAATATTTTGAAAAGCCACAGGGAGCCTGTGCTGCTGTTGAGTTTGAATTGTTCCTCTTTCATGTGATTAAAGGAGCCCTTGTGGGTTTTTTCTTTTCCTTAGAAACAGACCATGGTTTCTCCCCTTTTACTTCAGCACTTAATGATTTTTAAGGTTTTTTAAGAGTACTGCATTTACATTTACTATTCATTCTCTAAATGAAAGGCAAGCTAACACACATTAATGAGCCTCCTGATTACTGCAGCCCTTGAGAAATTAATTAACGACAATGCAGCATGCACTTAACATTCCTCCTCCTCTCCGTGCTAGGAGCGTGCATGACAGAGCCAGGAGAGCTGCGTTTTCATCCCCTGCAACCAAGAGCTACCACGTGTGTATTCAGCCAAGGAGTTGGCTTCCCGGGGCACATTTTCTTTCCTTAGAGAAAAGCCATTCCCTGGATAATTAAGTGATAGCATCTTTCTTGTAGCCTGGGATTCCCCCCCACCCCGCCCCACCTCCCCAAAATAGGTGGTTTTAGTTGGAAGAACTTTGGATTTGTCTTGCTGTTTCCTTTTTTATTTTGTTTTAAGTAAAATATATTAAGCGCCAGCGTTTAGCTGGCCCTTCCTGTGAAATAATAGTCAACACTTGGCCATTTGCCCTTGAGTTGATTCCAACTCATGACGACCTCGTGTGTGTCAGAGTAGAACTGTGCTCTACAGGTTTTCAACGGCTGATGTTTTTAGAAGCAGATCACCAGGACTTTCTTTCAAGGAGCCTCTGGATGGACTTGAACTTCCAACCTCTCAGTTAGTAGCTGAGTTAACAGTTTGCACCACTCAGAAACTCCAAGCCAACACTTATATGTTGCTTCATTTCTCAAACAGTGTTCTAAACGCTCTCTCTCTCTCTTTCTGTGTGTATGTGTGTATACACGTTTACTTATTAAGTCTCACAATAACCCCCAGGTTGGTCCCATTGTTATCTCCATTTTACTAAGGGTGAAATAAAGGTACAGAAATGTCAATTAAGTTACAAAAGGCGACACAGCTAGTAAGGGTAGAGCCAGGATCTGAACTCAAAGAGCTTGGCTCAGAATTGGTGCCATAACCATTCCTTGCTGCACATAGCCGCCTATATGTACATTTCTATCTTGGGTTTTTGTTTTTATCCAAAATGTGCTTACTGAGATTATTTCCCACCTATCTTGATTCCTTCCTGAAGGGATGGCCTACAACAACCTTGCTTAGCATCCTATAGGCTGGCTGAGGGCGGTATAGTAGCCAACACACAGGACTACCGTCTGAGTGTGGAAAAGACCAGGTGGTTTGATAGCATATCCGGGCATTTCACACCTGTGAGATAGGAATTTGGCTATACGTCAGGGGGTTCATCTTATATTTCCTCTGCTGGGGTGGGATGAAGGAGATTGTTTGCAAGAAGTGTATCTGTGTGGGGTGAGAAGGGTGAACAGAGAGTGGCGTCATTAATCCCATTGTTTAGATGAGGACATTGAGACTGAGTGAAGGTTACTAACTTATTTACTGAGAATCACACAGTTTGGTGTTTTTGTTTTTGTTTTTCGGGCTGAATCTGCAAGATTGCAAACTGACAGATTCCGAAATTGCTCTTCTTTTTACTCTACCCCACTGTCTCCATGTGGATTTGCTGGATGCACCCTTCACCAAGATGGCGATTCTTTGATAATCATTTCTGATCTCAGAACTAACATAAGAATGAAGCAATCTTACATATCTGAGTCCCAGACACCAGGTACGTGAAAGAGCTGTGCAATTTTTTGCTCCCCGCTCCCCCCAGGAAGCCCTGAAATAAAGCTGGGGACCAGAGTGTTCCTTGTGGGTATCCTGGTAGCAACCACATTTACGAGCACAAAACAATGAAGCAGCAAAGCCTCAAAAAACCATCCAAGGACTTTGGTTGGACAATGGCCAAGTCAGAGAAAGAAGCAATCGTAAAAGAAAATGGGTTCATATGATGAGCAAAGCATCTCCCAGGCAGCACTCAGCCTCAAAAGTATTCTTTCCTCTGCGTGAAGACCTGTGGGCTGTGAGGGCTCTCCTGCTAACAGCAGCACAGAGCAGTGAATCTTGCAGATTAGGAACACGGAGTTTTCGACTCAAACAAGACATAGGTTCAAGCCCCAGCTCTGCTACTTCCTAACTACGTGATCTGAGGCAAACTGGTTAATGTTTCAGCCTCCATTTCATCATCTATAAAATGCAAGAGTAATGAGACCGATGTTATGGGCACCTAGGACTGTTGTGACAAATGAGACAATGTATGTAATATACAAGGAATGTTAAGTGTCTGATCTATAGTAAGCACTTAGTCAATAGTAGCTGTTTGTCCATAGGTCTTGTCATGGATTGAATTATGTCCCCTAAAGTGTGTATATCAATTTGACTGGGCCATGATGCCCAGTATTGTGTGGTTGTCCTCCATTTTGTGATTGTAATTTTATGTTAAAGAGGATTAGGGTGGGATTGTAACACTCTTACCCAGGTCACACCCCTAATCCTATATAAAGGGAATTTCCCTGGAGTGTGGCCTGTACCACCTTTTATCTCTCTAGAGATAAAAAGGAAAAGGAAGCGAACAGAGAGGGGGAACTCATACCACCAAGAAAGCAGGGCTGGGAGCAGAGTGCGTCCTTTGGACCCTGGGTTCCTGCGCAGAGAAACTCCTAGTCCAGGGGAAAATTGATGAGAAGGACCTTCCTTCAGAGCCGACAGAGAGAGAAAGCCTTTCCCTGAAGCTGACACCCTGAATCTGAACTTCTAGCCTACTTGACTGTGAGAAAATAAATTTCTCTTTGTTAAAGCCATCCACTTGTGGTATTTCTGTTATAGCAGCACTAGATGAATAAGACAGTGCTCTGACAGATTCTTCCTTGTACTGAGCACTTGCTGTTCCCTCTGAAATGCTCTTGCCCCAGACAGCCCCATGGCTCTAGATTTAGGACTCACTGCTCAAAGGTGAGCTCATCAGGAGGCCGTCCCTGACCACACTGTCCAGAGTAGCTCACATCCTCCCACCTTGCTTTCTGTTTTCTATGGCATGTCTCACTACCATGTGCTATATTATATTAATGCCCATAGAAGCAGCAGTCAAGAAATCAAACAACATATTGCCCTAGACAAATCTGCTGCAAGAGGCCTTTTCCATGTTAAAAAACAAAGATGCCACTTTGAGGACTAAGGTGCACCTGACCCAAGTCATGGTATTTTCAGTCACCTCATATGCATGTGAAAGCTGGACAACGAATAAGGAAGGTTGAAGAAAAATAGACGCATTTGAATTATGGTGTTTACCTTAGAGAGCGAGATTTATCCCAAGGAAATGGCTCATGCGGTTGTAGAGGCTGGCAAGTGCCAAGTCCATGGATCAGGAATCAGGCTAGAGGCTTCTTCTGACTCACATAGCTGCAGGGGCTGATGAACCCAAGATCGGCAGGTCAGACAGCAGGCCTCTGACTCACAGGCTGCAGAGGTTGATGAATCCCAAGGTTGACAGGCGATACGGCAGGCCACTGGCTCAAGTCTGAAGAACCAGAGGTCAGATGATGACAAGCCAGATGCAGGATCCAGAGCAAGCAAGCGAGCTTTGCCAGAATGTCCATATATATATTGGATTTAGGGTCATATCCTTGAGGAAACTCACCTTACAACTGATTGATCACATAAGATCACATCATGGAGAATGACTACATCATTATGTAACTACCAAATTACATCATTACATAACTGCCAAATTACATCATTACATAACTGCCAAACTACATCATTACACAACTGCCAGTGTACATCATTACATATATATGCCATGGACTGTCAGAAGAACAAACAAATCTGTCTTGGAAGAATTACAGCCAGAATGCTCCTTAGAAGTGAGGATGATGAGACTTCATCTCACGTACTTTGGACATGTTATCAACAGGGACCAGTCCCTGGAGAAGGCCATCATGCTCAGTAAAGTAGAGGGTCAGTGAAAAAGAGGAAGACCCTCAACCAGATGCATTGAGACAACAATGGGCTGCAACAGTGGGCTCATACATAGCAGTAATTGTGAAGATGGCACAGGACTGGGCAAAGTTTCATTCTGTTATACATAAGGGTACTATGAGTTGGAACCAATTTGATGGCACCTAACAACAACAACCCCATATCATATAATAATGTATTTGTCTCTCTCCACTGGAACATTAGCTCTGTGATGACAGCAACTGGGTTTTGTTCACAACTGGAATCTTGGTGCCCAGGACAGGGTCTGGCATTCTGGGGGGTACAAAGTAAATATGTATTGAACACATGTGAATGCATGGTATCTCTCCTGAATAGATTGTGATTCCATACAGTGACATGGCCAAGGACTGAACATCAGTTACAGGGGCTATTGTGTATCTGGGACAAGTCTTGGGCTTCAGAGCCACCAGCATAGTGACCGAGAAGGCCTCAACTTCTCAGGCACTGAGCTGGGCTCCAGCGAGCTCTGCAGCCCTGAAGTGCAAAGTGATCACCACAGTAGGCTGGAGAGGATCCCTGCTGGGAAAGTTATAGTCTGAAGTGGCTACAGCAGGAGCTCCCCTCCCTGGTATCCTTCCCCCTTCTCCCCCTCGACCCTCCCTCCAGGATTCAGTATTGGGTAGTACACCTTTCTCAAACACAAAGTGTGTCTTAAAAATAACCTGTGGCCATGGATAGTTTATTGCTTTTAAACTCAGGAATTCTTTTTTAACAAAAGCACATAGCTCAGCTCGGAATTTTCAGCAAGTTAAAGTTTTGCTCCTGGTTCTACCTGGCTGCCCATCAAGGTGCAGCAACCCGTGTTTTGCACGCCACGCCCCACAGATGGTGCCTGCTCTGGCGTGTGGAGGCGCGGCTGCTACGGGGGCAAATAGCTGCATCGTCACTGCTGCTGCCTCTGAAAGCCAGAGCGAAAGAGGGTTGAGGGTGTTAAATATTCTGGCACTGCCTCGCCAAGGCTTCTGGTTTCACACACCCCATTAAGATCCAGATAGCGGGTGAATTGAGTGCGGGGTAATTAAAGGTGCCCAGTAATGCACCTCAGAGTCACCAGTGGAGATGGATTTAGAGAGAGGTGTTTCTAAAGGGCATGGAGTTTCTCCAAATGCAAGGCTTATAACTTCTAAGCACTTTAAAATGTTGTAATAAGCAGACACATGGCTTCCTGAAGCCTGGAGAGAGCAGAGAGATAGAGCAAGAGGTAAAAATAAATTAAAAAATAAAACAGCATAAGAGAAAGCACTCTCCATGAACTATCTCGTATGACCAAGAAAGTCTGGTAATTCACGTTAGAATTTCGTTTCTGTGTATCCACAATGAGCGGTGAGATTGGCAGGATAAGGAGCAAGCTGCCCGTGGTCCTTAGCTGTGAATTATTGTCTATTATGTAGAAATTACTTCCACTGTTAATATATATAAAGAGTAGACTAAGGTAACTACAATAGTAACTCTACGAGATAAGACTCATGATCTGATGTAATCTTAAGAACTGTAATGTCCCAAATCATGGATCTGGGTGTGAGGAGAACCCAGACAGTCAGGATGATGTGGCAGGGTAGCCCCAGACATATGTGGTGAGTGCTTGTCCTTAGCCATTCCACCCAAAATCATGAGTTCGTGACCTCATCAGACAAACCTCGCTGGATTTCCTGGGCAATGTTCAGGTCTCTGGCTATGGGTGGATTATTTCTTCTTTTTCTTTTATTTTCTTTTTTTTCTCCTCAACGTGGAGTGTTTCTTAGATAAACATAGCTCTTATTTAAGAAAACATCTATTTGGGGTTTCCTGGGTGGGGCTGTGCCAGAGAAGGCGTGGCCTCTCTGGGGGTGGCTAGGCTCTCATATGGACAAATATAGTTCCCGCTGTGGAGAAATAAGATACTGACAATCTATCGTCCTAACCATCTCTGGGGAGCTTGGAGAACTCGACCCACCCCCCAGATGTTGGCCCCCACCAGACCACCCCCCAGATGTTGGTCCCCACCAGACTGGGCAGTCAGCCCACCGACCATCAGGACTGAATCCTGGCAAGCACATCTAAGAGTACATGTAAGAGCTCCACGTTTTAACTTTCATTCCCAAAACAATTCCAGATGTTGGGAGGCTTTCTCACCCCCCCCTTCAATTCCTCCTCTAAGGAGGAAATGACGGATCCCTGCTTTGTGCCCCCAGTGAAACCAATACTTACTTCTAACATAGTACCTGTAACATTTTTGTACTGGTTTATGCCTGTCTGTAGGCTTCAGGGACCCTGAGCCCAGTCACAGTGCTTGGAATATAGTAGATGCTCAATAAATGTTTGTTGCATGAACCAGCCTTCGTTTATTGGCCTGAGGCCCCTTCTCCTGAAGAAGTCAGGGAGTATGTTTCTGCACAGAGGGGCCTGTGTCTTACCAATAAAATGCAGAGAAATACACAATGGACCCAGACATGAACCCAAATACGTGAAGAAACCCAACATGAGAGTTGGGTCAGGAAACATTGAAAAATTACCTAATCCAATCCCAACGGCATGGATGGCTTCAGTAGCTGGGATTCAGCTTAACCTAAACAAAGAATGTTTTCTCCATGGAGTCCTTGGAGAGAGAAACTTAGTCCCAAGTCTCAGCTGATTGTAAGAGTATAACAAGTTCACCTTTGACAGTGATTTAAAGCCCCTCAGGACTCAAACCATGTTCAGTTTATAACCCTTTGGCAACAGTCATGGTATGCAAATAAACACAGCTCTTGTGTTGCAGACTTCGGGCCTCTTGGGGTTTTCTTGTTAGAGGAATGTGGGGGATGGTGGCAAAGAAAGGAATAACTTCACAGAATGGAAGGTGAGTAACGATAGGGTTCTTGTTATTATTGAACTTCTTGGTGGATCAGAATCAAGGCTTGTAAGTTATATTACTTTTTTAGATCAAAGAGTCGGGTGAGAGCTGGGTGGGCCTTTTGTGTAAACGCAAGCATTCCTCACAGCTGGAGGAGGGGCCTGTGAGGACGCTGGAAGGGCCTTGCCCTGAGGTACTGACTGAGAGGCAGTCCAGCTGCCCAGAGTTGACGGAGGAGCCCTGGTGGTGCAGTGGTTAAGTGCTTGGCTGCTAACCAAAAGCTTAGTGGTTTGAACCCGTCAGCTGCTCCGTGGCAGAAAGATGTGCAGTCTGCTTCTGTCTCAAGGGCAACGGGTTTGTTCTGGTTTTGGGGAGTCGACTCTTACTCATGGCAATGCCATGTGTGTAGAGTAGAACTGCACTCCACAGGGTTTTCAATGGCTAATTTTTTGGAAGTACTGTCAGGCCTTTCTTCTGAGGTACCTTTGGGCAGACTTAAATCTCCCACCTTTCAGTTAGCTAAGCATGTTGACCGTTTGCGCCAACCAGGAACTCCGAACTGAGAAGCATATTGCTCCAAAAAAGACAATCCCTTTTCCAAATCAAATGCCAGGGATCCAGAGCCCCTTCTCTAAGACTGATCTCATACTTGGGGTTGGTCATTCCTGAATCGCCGGCCTGGACAGGAAGGTGTGTGGTTGGGGGAGGAATCCCACCAACACTCCAGGACCAGGACGAGGCTTCTTTGCAGAGGGCACATAGACACAGAGCTTGAGGAATTTCTCCCTCACAGCATGTAAGCTTCACCCCTTTTACCTGGGACTTTGGCAGGATAGTTGCTTTTTTAAAGGATAGATTGTATTTCAATGCAAACAAGAGTGGCATTCAGGCTCCAGGGCCCTGGGTGGGCCCCAGACTCCCATATCCAGAGCCCAGAGCCCAGGCTGCCTTCTTTGCCAGGCAGCATCCTGGGGGGCTGGTGAGAAGGTTCTGTGCACACGCTCAGGGCCGGGCACGCTGCCTCTCAGATGAAGGACAGAAAGACCCATGGGCCGCCGCAGGCAAACCTCCTCTGAGAGAACACAAAACCCAGGCATCTGCTCGGGTCAGACGCTCCTGGGTGCCCGTGAGAAAGCTGTCAGGGCCCTTGGTGTGCAATCAGGGGGAGCTGATGGGCTGGGTGCTCGCTGTCAGCCAGGGAACACAGAATGTTCCTTCACAGAACAGCGAGTCCATCTGGGTGGGGAGCCCCTCACAATCCTTTCGGGACTGTGACTTTGCCGTCTGAAAAGCCAGAAGCCATCATTGCTCATTCAGACACCCCCCTGGGAGGCCATACAGGCCACTCCTCTGCCCCCTGGCCCTTTTCATCCCACCTGCAGCCTGGGATCTGCCTTCCCTCCTGCGGCCACCTGTCAGTGGTGCAAGGCATAGCTTTTAGAAGTCTCTCTTAGGACTACCCCCCGAGGAGAAAGGCATGTTCTAATGAAGACACGCTCATTTGGTGGATTTGTTGATGTCGCCTGGTCAATCTCCTGTCAGATATTAAAGGCTTTCTGTTCTGCGAGAGCTGGCTCGGCGGGGTATACTCATCTGCTCGGAATAGGCAGAGTGCTGCTGCCACAGCACCATCGTTCCATCATCACCATCATCAGAAAGCATCTTCTAAGCCCATGACACCGAGTAAAGAGGGAGACTTGAGTGGGAGGCAGCTGAACTGGAAGGGAGGAGGCCTGGATTCCAATCCCCGCTCTGCTTCTAGTAGCTGTGTGCCTTGAGCATGACACAGTTTCCCTTGCCCCTCTCAAGGTTATGTGGATACAGAGTCCCTGGGTGGTGCACATGGCTAACACATTCAACCGAAAGATTGGAGGTTCGAGTCCTCCAGCGGCACCTCAGAAGAAAGGCCTGGTGATCTACTGCTGACACATATGGAGTCACCATGAGTCGGAATCGAGTCGACAGCAACTGGCTTTATACTTAGGTACAGCCCTTGCCCTCTACGTCTCCCCAACCTGTGTCCATGGCAGACATGGCTAATTGATCACGCTCCCTCTGAGCCTTACAACATGGCGGGAGAAACTTAACACAGAGCTCCCGACAGCCACTGCCCACCGATGTGAGGGGCGCTTGAGAGGAAGCCCGTTTGCCATAACTGCCCTAAAGGACTTTATAACTCGAGAATAGAATTCTGTACTTGGCACAGATCAGGTCATTGGGGAGGGGGGCGGAGAAAACAATGTTAAAAAAAAAGCAATAAACCCACCTGAAAAATCTGGACTAGCCAGGTGAATGATACTGATTTACTAGGCAAAAATAGCCTCACATAATCGTTTTATTTGGATATGTCCAAATTAGGGTTAGATACTGAAACATACCCAAAGTCAGAAATGCCCTTTCCTTATACATTTAGAGGGAAGGGAAGAGATCTGTCCAGCCCCTTCATTTCACAGATGAGGAAACTGAGGCCACAGGGGTATGACTTGCCCAGGCCTCACAGCTTGATGGTCAGGAACCCAGGCTTTCTGGTTCCCAGCCCAGTGCTCTCTCCACCCACTGAATACATTGTCTTACTTGGCAAGAAAAAAAAAAAAAAAAACCCTGCTATTTAAAGCACAGAAAATTAATGATTTTCAATAGAATGTGTGGTGAAAATTAAGGATCCAATGCCTCCTGTTTACACCTTAAAAAACAAGTTCCCAGACACTCAATGATTGAACAGAGAGTTAGAACTTGTTTGTTTTGTAACTCCACCATTCCCTGTTTGGGTACCTGGGGGGAGTCACCTAACCCATTTTAAACCCCTGGTTTTCTCTGTACAATGGGCTCCAATATTGCCTTCTGTACATGCCTTGCCAGGACACAGAGATCAAAAGTAGCATTTGCAAAAGATGTGGGACGTCTGGATCCAGTTAATGGCAGAGGGGTGATGAGCAATCAGGTAGTAAACTGCAGTCCCAGGAGCCATGGCACATTTGACATGCCAGGATGTATGGGATAAATACAGGCTAGCTCGGGGACAAGGCAGGTGATTTGAACTTGGAGGGGCAGGCAGGCTTCAGAGGGCTTTTCATTTAGAGGGTGGATTAGGACTCTCCAGAGAAACAGAACCAATTGTGTGTGAGAGTGTGTGTGTGTGTGTGTGTGTGTGTGCTGTAGGATAACACTGTCTCTCTGTTTCTCTCTACATACACACACACTGTGTGTGTGTGTGTGTGTGTGTGTGTGTGTGTAGAAAGAGAGAGACAGAGACACAGAGAGACAGAGATTTATTTTAAGGAATTGGCTCACAGTATCGTGGGGCTGGCAAATCCAAAATCCGTCAAAAAGGGTAGGTCAAGCAACAGGCTGGAAACTGCAGCAAGATATTTATGTTACAGTTTTGAGGCAGAATCCTTCTCCCTCAGGAAACCTCCCTTTTGCTCTTTAGGCCTCCCACTGATTGAATGAAGCCCACCTACATTATGGAGAGTAATCTGCTTTATTTAAAGTCAACTGATTTAAATGTTAATCACATGTAAATAACTTCACAGCAGCAACTAAAGTAGACTAGCATTTGACCAAACAAATGGGCACTGTAGCCTAGCCAAGTTGACACATAAATTAACTAACACAGATGGGAATGTCAGGGAGAGGAAGAACCTAGAGGGACCTTCCATATGATGAAGGATTGCTCCAGATCAGGGGACCCCAGGGGCTGCTGAGTTCCTTCCCTCCTCTTTCTGCTTCAGTTTCTGGAGGAGGATTCTGACAGCAGGGCGAAGGCCCAGGATGAAAGTGCGGCATGCATGCTTAATGAGTGTTAACCCGGGAGCAGCTTAAAGTAGGAAGGACCAGCGTGTAGCAGATTAGCATGCAGGGAGCAACCCAAATGCATCTTCTCTGGATTGCATTTATCAGGGCATCTCTCTGGCTGTTCCTGAGGTCAGGAGCCTGGCTTTGCAGCTACACGCCCGCCACACCAAGGCCTTTGCCATAGGAAGCAGCCGTGTGCTCACACTGCGTCCCTGCCTAGAGCATGAATTAAACATGTGTTCCTCCCAGGTCTGGCAGTTTGCCACACTCCTGCAAAGGAAAGGAAAAATGGCTTTGTTCGCTTGCCCCAGTTCAGGAGGGACCTGTAAGCAGGCGGCTCCTTCGGAAGAAAGAGGCTTTTGAGTCGGCCACTAGGTGGCGCAAGAGCTCCACCAATGAGACGGTGGCTGACCCAAGGCTGTCTTCAGGAAATTCTGGAAAGGAATATGAAACTTCCAAGGATTTCAAAGCAGGATAGGGTCTCAGAGGTCAGTTAGTCCAAACCTATCATTTTAAGGCCAGGAAAGTGGAGCTCTGAGAGATGAAAGATCTTGTCTGGTGTAAACAGCCAGTTAAGAACTGGGACTAGAAACCAGGTCTCCTGCCTCTGGAATCAACTGCAATCAGCCATCATGTTTGCCATTTCTGGGGATGTTTGTCTTAGATTCAGAGCCAAGGACTGAAGCAAGTATTGAGAATTGAACACAGAAAGGGAGAAGAGTTGCTAGGTCCATTTCCCAGCAGAGTGCATGGGGCCTCTCAGATGACCAGGGTGCCTGGGCCATAGAGTGCAAAAAACTCCCCGTCAACCTGTCCATCCAGGACGCAGTCTTTGGGGATGCGGTTGTTTTGCCTGGAGTTTAACTGATCAGATCGTCAGAATCAAACACAGGTAAGTGTCTAGACAGGAGACCTCCATTCTAGCTCACTCTGCCTACCACTCACCAACCTTGAGTCACTCACTTCCCTAAGGTCGATTTCATGGCTTATTAAAGCAGCATGGCCAAGGGAGGGTGAACTCTGCCATCGAATTTCCACCCAAAGATCAAGGAGATCCAGAAAGCTTACCTGCCATTATTTTTCTACATTCTTTATTATTTTATACATACCCTGCCATGTTCTAGAAAGAATTAAGGTACAACTGAATGGTATGGAAATCTCACAGAAACCAAGAAATATTTAATGATAATAAAGATTCAGTCAACAAAATTCATTCAGAAATATTTATTGGATGCCAATTTTATTTTTATACATGAAGCTACTTAATTTGACATTCTGTCAACCTGAAATCATGTTTATCTGGCCTTTCTGCACTTTTTCTGCCGATTATTAATTCACATTTATAATAAAGAGGGCATACACAATAGTAGAGAGGTTAAGTGCAGGATCTGCCCTGCTTCGAGCTTAGTTCTACCCCTTTGGGAATGTGTAATCTTGGGCAGTTATGTAACGTCACTAGTCCCCACACTTCCCATCTCTAAAATTGGAATCATATTGTGACTCCAAATTATAATGATAGACAATGCCACTTACCACCCAGATCTTGTTTTCTGAATACCATTCTCCAATAAAAGGAACCAGGGCTCCTTGGAAAAGTGGATGATTCCAGTACTGGCGCAGGGAAAATTCAAGATGAACCTAGAGCATTTTGATGGTGCCAAAAAAGTAAGGAAGTAACTTAAAAAAGGATGGGGCCATGTCCAAAGGGCACAGGAGCCAACCTGAAAGAGCTCCTAATGGCAAAAGCTATAAAAATTTGAGAGCAAAATAAATAATGATATTATTGGATTATAATTCATAGAATAAAATAAATATGTAATATTTATTTTATTTATATTAGTCAATGCTAATATAAATACATAATTGAATAAATAAATGAAGGAGAGGGACAAATTTTCTTATGGAAGAATTACAAGTAACAAATGTAGAAGGAATGAGGGAAATATAAAATTATCTTTAGAACACCACAGACAAGATCCACAGATGGATGCTAAAATTAATGAGCAAGAGTTTGAAAGGAAATAGGATACTTGAATAGTCTCAAAGTATCTCCCCCAATATATTTATTAATTACAAAGGGAAAAGTAATAACTTTACGGTGGGAACCCAACAGACACTACCTGAACCAAACGATCATGGTCCACATCACTAATAATAAGACATACTAGCATCATGCACCCCTGGTATGGAGTTCTCATGGCACAATGGTTAAACGCTCAACTGCTAACCAAAAAGTTGGTGGTTCGAACCCACCAGCAGCTCCATGGGAGAAAAGACCTGGTGATCTGCTCCCATAAAAATTACAGCCTAGGAAACCCCATGGGACAATTCTAGGTTGTCCTATAAGTTCGCTGTGAATCAGAATCAACTCAACGGCAAACAACAACAACCTCTAATACAATGTCCTAAGAAGGACACAATATCCCTTTTGTGACATTCTTGCCAAAAAATCATAACATCTATCTAATCATGAGAAAACATCAAACAAATCCAATTTGAGCGACATTCTACCAAATAACTGACCAGTACTCTTCAAAAGTGTTAAGGTCATGAAAGACAAGGAAAGACTGAGGGCTGTCACAGACTGGAGGATACTAAAGACGCTTGGCAGCTAAGTGCATTGTGGGGTCCTGGACTGGACCCTGGAACAGGAGAAGAATCTTGGTGTTCCTGGCAGAGGAGATACAAGAGCAAAGTCTCTGAGAGCATCCTCACCACCTTGCATGAAGCCAGCAGACCTCCGGTGTTTGGAGATGGGGCCCCTCAGCCTCAGGCAAGAGGAGGCCTGGATCAACCTGCTCTATTTACCCCAGGGCTGTACAAAGGTTATCATTTCCTATGTGTGCCACAGTGGGAAATAAATTGGGCAGCACTGAGGTTGAGGGCCAGACCAATGGTGAACCCTTCCATTGCCTTTCCTGCTACCACCCTGCAGACTGGCAAAGGGCAAAGAGCAGCTTCTGAAATCAGTGACCCCAATCAGGCTTGCGGGGAGGCACGTTCAGGGCAGAACTCCACACCCTGTGGACTCTAGTTTGGGCCTAGTCTTATTTTCAGAAGACAGCGCAGAACTAACTAAAACATGTATATTAGAAAAAGCTCTGGGATAGCACACACTTGGATTTAAATTCCACTCACCACTGTGTGATTTTGGGCAACTTACTTAACCTCTCTGATCCTTGGTTTCTTCATCTATAAAATGAGGGTTAATAATGGCTCTCACCTCATAAGACTGTTGAAAGGATTATATGAGACATGGTAAGGGCTCAGTTAGCAGTTGTCGGCCGCTTTCTATATTAAGTATCTTTGATGGTGTTGGCAGGTTAATAGCAGACTACCCTAGAGGCATTAGGCTTCTGTTTAAGGTGAGAACCTCAGGCTAGTTGGGTGAGTTTCTCAGCCTGTCTGGTTGAATTATATCATTAACAATGCCACAAATGGACCCTCCGTACAGAGAATAGATAATAAACTTTAACAGCAAAACACTGATTTAAGGAAGAACCGAAATCCAAAACACATCGGAGGTCAGAACTTTGATGGGGCTTGGAAGTGAAGGAGGAGCAAGCAGGGTAAAGATGGGGCGAGGCATACACGGACTGTTTCTACTCAATTCCTCTGTAATGAACTTGAGTTTTATGCATGGTAGCAATGTCCCCAGCCAGAAGACTTCATTTTCCAGCTTCCCTTCCAGACAGTTATGCCAATCTGACTAATTTCTAGCCAATGCCATATAAATGGAACATATAAATGTTGTTGAGTGGAACTTCCAGAAAGCCTACTTAAAGGGGAAAAAATAGTTGTGACATGTTCTTTTTCTCTTTCTCTTTTCCTTCTGCTTCTTGTCTGGATGGCAGGCTTGATGGCTGGAGTTACTGTGGCCATATTTGAAACATGAGGCACCTTTGGGGATGGAAATCACATACTAAAAAAGAAAGAGAAGAATCTGAGTTCCTGATGACACTACAGAACCACCAAATCAGGCCTCCACTACCTACCTCCAGACTACGTATTTATTGCGTGTTATTTCCAGTCTGTTATTAGTAGCCAAAATCGATTCCTGATACAGGGGTATGTGAAGACATGTGATAGGGTAAAATGTGATGATCAATGCTGATTGTCACAGTGTAAATGGTGAGGAGAAGAAACTTGTTAATGGTCTTGACTGTAAAATTTCTGTGTGTAAGAAAGAAGCCTTGGAGGTAAGAATGAACTGGAAAAACACCCATGCACACGCACCATGGTTCGTTTGCATTAGATGGGCTGTCAGGCTAGGATATGGGAGAAGAACAAATGATGTTGTCTGGATTAATTGATAAGTGGCTTTGAAGCATGGTGAGAATCATGCATTGTTCCTCAGCTTTTGACTCAACTTCTTTTCCCCAATTTAGCAATCTCATTTGCAAGGAACAGAGAAAACACAGTCACTCAGAAGTCAGGTTATCTTGTCTAGTAGAAGCCCCAAGAAGAGTTAGTTATTGGGAACTTTTTTTTGGGTGTGGGGTGGGCCTGATGGTATAATAAAAACATTATTACTTTTCTTTGTAATATGCAATTTTCTAAAAAACTCCTGTATGGAAGTCATCTCCTTTCTATTGGAAAAAAGAGTCACATTATATAAAGACTTCATAGCATATTTAGATGTTTCATCAAAGCAGTAGACAGGTTGGCTCATGCTCGGCTGGGAGAACACTGAATTCCATTCTTAGCCCAGGTAGAAACCTCCCAGGGTAGACCGTAAAACATCATTGGTTAGGGTTTGAAGATCAGAAGTGCCAGATTCCCATAAAAGTCTGATTTTGCTGGAACAACCAGAATGGAAATAATGAGAATGTTCACGCGTTGTGAAGAATGTAACCAATGTCAATGAAAAATTTGTGTAGAAATTCTTGAATGGGAACCTAAACTGCTGCGTAAACCTTCACCAAAAGCACAACAAAATATTTTTAAAAATCCTGATTTTTTTTTTTTTCATATTTTTATGTTATAGAGAACAAGAGGTTACCAGGTCTGATGCTGGGTAAGAAAATTCTGCAAAGGCTCTGGGGTTAGTTCATGTGTCCATCCAATCATCCATCCATCTAATCCATCCATCCATCCATCTAACAAAATCTACTGAGGAAACTCTATGTACTAGGCACGGAACTCACTAATGAACAGGACAGAGCCTTGCCCTTGAGGAGCATGCTTGCTATGGATTGAATTGTATTTCCCCAAATTGGTATTGAAGTCATGGCCCCTGTATCTGTGGATGTGATCCTGTTTGAAAATGGGGTTTTTCTTTCAATTGATTAACTCATACTAGAGTAGGGTGGGTCCTACACCTAATCACTTCTGAACTATAAAAAGAGCAGAAAAGACACAGAGACACATACAGGGAGAGGAGAAAGACATAGGATGGAGACAGATGCATCTACAAGCCCAGGAATGCCAAGATTGCTGGCAGCTACTAGAAGCTGAAATAGACAAGGGAGGACACACCCCTAGAGCCATCCCCTAAATTTGGACTTTTAGCCTCCTGAACTGTGAGCAAATACATTTCTGTACTTTAAAGCCACCCACTTGTGGTATTTTTTTTTTTTTATGGCAGTACTAGGTAATTAAGACAATGTTCTAGAAGTCCAGGTAGGGATATAAACTATTCAATAGATGCAGTTGAGCCTATGAGACTTTACCTTATTTCCCCAGCATAAGCATACATAGCTGAGTTAGTGGTGTGAAAAAGTAGGAAGTTAAAAGCAAATAACAGTAAATCTTTCTTTTCCCCAGTGTCTTAGTTATCTAGTGCTGCTATAACAGAAATACCACAAGTGGATGGCTTTAACAAAGAGAAGTTTATTCTCTCACAGTCTAGTAGGCTATAAGTCCAAATTCAGGGTGTCAGCTCCAGGGGAAGGCTTTTTCTGTCAGCTCTGAATCTTCACTTAGTCTAGGAGCTTCTCTGCACAGGAACCTCAGGTCCAAAGGATGTGCTCTGTTCCTGGCACTGCTTTCTTGGTGGTATGAGGTACCCATGTGTCTCTCCTCACTTCTCTCTTTTGTATGTCAAAAGAGATTGGCTTAAGCCACTATCTAATCTTATAGATCTCATCAGTATAACTGCTGCTAATCCATCTTATTACATCATAATGATAGAGTTTACAACACATAGGGAAATCACATCAGATGATAAAATGGTAGACAATCATACAACACTGGGAATCATGACCTAGCCAAGTAGACAGATATTTTTGGGGGATACAATTCAATCCATGACACCCAGATATTAGTAGTACCAGTAATAATAATAATTACAGGTTAACCTTTATGGAGTGATAGTTTTGTGCCAGGTACTTGACATGCACTGTCTCAGTCTTTACAATGAGTCCCTGAGGTAGGAATTTGTACTGGTTAAAATGCCTTAAGTTGCAAGAAACAGAACACTCATGTGACAGAGGCCTAAACCGTAGAGTCATTTAATCAGCTCACCTAACAAAGAGGTGAGCAGTTCCAGGTAGTTCTGCAGCTTTTTGGTGCCAGGGCACTGGATGGGTGTTGCTACATTCTCTTGGCCTCCCCTTCATGGTGACATGGTTACAGGGGCACCAAACATCACGTTCTTACATGACAGCATTCAAAGCAAGAAGGGAGGAAAGTAAGAGAACGAGGAATCTCCTCCCATGCCTATTATTGTAGAGGAAACTATCTAGGAGGGATCTGTCCCTGGAGAAGGACAGCATGCTTGGTAAAGCAGAGGGTCAGTGAAAAAGAGGAAGACCCTCAACAAGATGGATTGACACAGTGACTGCAACAATGGGCTCAAGCATAACAATGATTGTGAGGATGGCACAGGACCAGGCAATGATTCTTTCTGTTATGCATAGGGTCACTATGCGTCAGAACAAACTCAAAGGCACCTAACAACAACATACTTATAGTTGCCCAAGTCACACAATTAGAAATGGCAGAGTTAGGATTAAAATTCTGGAAGGTCTGATTTGGAGCCCAGACTCAATCACTGTCAGATACTTCCCTCTTCTGCTATACAAGACTGTGTCCAAGTTTAACAATTTGCGCACTACTTGTACTTCCCTGCTCTTCCCATTAACCTTAGGTTGAGGTCCTAATACTGTAAATTCTTTCTATAAGACAAACAGGCCCGTGCAGTGTAAATTCCTTCTCTAAGGCAGAGTTAGGTGCAGCATAGTGAGGGAACTGAAGCTACCACTGAAATAATAAAACTCCCAGGAAGGGAGCAATTTAACAGAACAATAAAGGACGCATGAATGTGGACCAGGCAATGCAGTGAAATAGTTTAAGTTCAGCAGAGTAACTGGAAAACTATCACTCAGACAGGGCCGGCTGATGAATGTCTGCTGTTTGGCAGCGTTTTCTCCATAGAAATAAAGTTTAAGGTGAAGGGCAGATCTCAGCCATCCAACAAACTTGTTTAACACATAATGTACCTTGAGCACAGTACAATTTCAGTGATCCTGTCCATGATTTTTAACATTGTTCTCATTGGGAAAAAAAAAAATTTAATTCCCAATAGGAACTCAAATGCCCCTTCATGTCATGGTGATACCAGGATTTCTTCTAGCAAGTGGGTGTGGAAGAGTGGGTAGGAGAAACAGCTTATTAGCTCTATCCATTAAGCCTAGGTGAGGAGCCAAACTTGAGGCACTGCGAAGAAGAGTTATGCCTCAGAGAATCAGAACTCATGGACATGGGCTGGTAGCGTCCAAGCTCCAGGTGAATTTCAATCCAGAAGGTGGCAGAACTGCCAGGCTGTCCCAGGGCTGAACCTCAGAAGTCAGGGTGAAGGTGAGCCAGGTAGGACCAGTGGACAATGTGACTAGGGCAAAGAAATGCCAGCCATACCATCCACCTGGTAAAGAAATGCCAGCCACAGCAGCCGTCTGGTCCCATCTGGTTCACCGTCACCCCAGCTCCTGAACTCTCGTCTAGCATCTCTGCCATTCTGGCTGCTAAGACTAGATTGTAAGGGGTGTGGTAGTCAAATTAATGGTCCCCTAACAATGTCCTTGTTCTAGTCTCAAGAATCTGTGATTGTGACCTTACATGGCAAATAGGACGTTGTAGATGTGATTAAATTTAGGATTTAAATGGGAGGATTATCCTTGATTAGTCAGCTGAGTCCCATTGCTGTAGAGTGGATTCTGACTCACAGCAACCTGATAGGGCAGAGTAGAACTGTCCCATAGTTTCCAAGGCTATAAATCTTTACAGAAGCAGACGGCCACATCTTTCTCCTGCTGAGCAGCTGGTGAATTTGAATTGCTATCTTTTAGGTTAGTGGCCAAGGGCTTAACTACTGGCCCACCAGGGCTGCCTTCAGCTGAGTCCAAGGGTGGTTATAAGGGAAAGAGGGAGGCAGGAGACAAAGAGAGAGACTTGAGGATACTATACTACTGGCTTTAAAGATGGAGGAAGAGGCCACCAGCCAAGAAATGCAGGTGGATTCAAAGAGTTGGAAAAGGCAAGGCAATGAATTCTTCCCTAGAGCCTCCGGAAGAACATAGCCCTGCCAACATCTTGATTTTAGCCAAATAAAACCCAATTTTGACTTCTGACCTCCAGAACCGTAAAAGCATAAATGTGTGTTGTTTTAAGCCGCTAAATTTGTGGTAGTTTGTTACAGCAGCCATAGCAAACTAAAACAGGGGGCAAAGGTGGGAGCAGGCACCCAGCTGAATGCCCACAGACAAGGATAAGATAGATGGTCAAGGTAACATGGACACAGGTAGGGAAGGGGTCTGTGTGAGGCCACACCTGAGCTGGGCTGTGCTCTAGCGCCCCCCCTTGTGCTGCAGTCTATAGTTGTAAACTATCCTCACCACTCAGATCCCTTCCCAAGGTGAAAGGGAGGCTCCTGTTTGGGGCTAATCATCCACCTCTAGTCTCTGTGCCAGAAGCACACAAGATAACTTGTTTCAGGGCTAGAAGGATGACTGCCAGACCCTTGATTTCAGAGACTCCTGCCCATTCCCTGGGCTCCACTGTGTTCCTCTTCCAAAGTGTTTTCCTTGCTTTAGTTTTAAATGATTCAGCTGATGGGACGGCTCTGGCTTCCCTGGGAGCCTTGGTTCATTACATCCACTAGCACTTCCCCCCATTTCTCCCCAGCAGGAGACTTTTAAAAAGCATTAATTCAAATTGTAGCCGCCCCCACGCTTCCGCGGAGCCTCGGCACCGGCTCTGTTCGGGTTCCCTCGCTTCTCTGCATTGTGAGGCGTGCTTCTGGTTAAAGAAAGACGTGTGCCCTTGGGCTTCGCAAGGATTACATTCCTTTGCAGTGGTTGTTCCCTGATTGGGAAGATAATCACTTTCAGAGATATGGAGAGAGTAAAAAAAAAAAAAAGACCCAGGTTGAGTAAAGTCTGCTTTCAGCCTCAACTCGGGAGGTTTCCTTGTTTTACCTGAGTTGACTTTGATCACGGGGCACTGCGTGGACTGCCTGGCTTGCGTTAGAAACCTCGTTAGTGATTGTCTGTGCAAAGACAGGTGTTCTGGCTTGAGCTTCAGGCTCAAATCTCCCCGCTGCGGACACCCAGTCAAGGGTGAGAAGAGGTAGGGTTGGTCTTTTGCAAGGGCATTTTGTTTTCCAAATAACTGAATGGAAAACAGACTGTGCTTCCTTGTTAAGCACCCAGGGCACGTTATTAATCGAATGTGGAAGACAGCATTTGGCAGGATTAGCTCTGCAGACATTCAGCAGCATTTGAGATTCAGGACATTGAAAACTAAGATTCCAAATAATAATAATACCTTAAACCCACTGCTGTCAAGTCGATTTCGACTCATAGTGACCCTATAGGACAGGGTAGAACTGCCCCATAAGGTTTCCAAGGAGTGATTGGTGGATTCCAACTGCTGACCCTTTGGTTAGCATTTAACTACTGAGCCACCAGGTTTCCAAATAATACTTTAGTAATTTCATATGTCAATGGAGGGGATTAAATTCAGCTGCATTTTGTTTCTAAGGCTGTTTCCCCTCGTTATTTAGCCAGGGTGGTTCAGTGGTAGAATTCTCACCTTCCATGCGGGAGACTCAGTTCAATTCCCAGCTAATGCACCTCATGCACAGCCACCACCCTTCTGTTAGTGGAGGCTTGTGTGTTGTTATGATGCTGAACAGGTTTCAGTGCATCTTCCAGTCTAAGACAGACTAGGCAGAAATACCTGGCCATGTACTTTCAAACATCAGCCAATGAAACCCTGTGGATCACAACAGTCTGAGCTGCAACCAATCATGGAGATGGCATGGGAGTGGGTGGCATTTTGTTCTGTTGTGCATGGGGTCACCGTGAATTGGGAACCGACTTAACAGCACCTAAGAACACCAGCATGGATGATAGGAACTTTTACACAAGTTGAAGCCTCCAAGAACCTATAGGCCAAATGTGGACTAAGTCTATCAGAAGGGCAACAGACAGCTGAAAAGCTGGATCATAACAACCGAGAACATATTATATTGACAAAAGCAATCATAAACAACCAAGACGATATTATATTAATAACAACAAAAAAGTATGTGCCCTTTGGAAGTCTCTAGTAAAAGAATGGTGAAATATATGGCATGTATGCTCCTGCCTGTGACTGCGACAGACATCACTAATCAATCATCATATTTTTTTCTGCTGCACCAAAATATCGCATTCAAATCCTTCTCTGCATAGTGCTCCAGCTAACCACTTTCAATTGACAGGCTGTGACATGCAAGATAAAACTCTAGCCTGCAGATTATAGTCACCCCTCAGCAATTTCATTTATAATTCCTTCATATTCTGAGGTTTCAGCTCAATAGGCTGCCTACACGTCTAGGGCAATGTGCTAGGCTCTGGAGGAAAGGGATACAATAGATGTTTTGTTGAGTGAAATGGGACTGAATTTGTAAAGTAGGGAAAATCTTTTTAGGAAAGGTAATATTTGAGTTGGTCCTTTACGGAGAAGAGGGAGTAGAGACCATCAAGAAATGGACAAGAACTTGAGCAACAGCCAAGGGGATAAAATACACTCCTTGTGCTTTCCAGAACACAAAGGATGGGGTGGGGATGTGGCCAGAAAAATAGTCTGAAGTCATCCAGTGAAGGGCTTCCAATGCTGTGCTGCAATTTCCTGCAGCCAAGAGAGCCACGATGGTTTGTGAAGAGTGACCAGTGTCACCCGTGTTTTAGAACAGGATCTCTGTCAGCACGTGCAGCAGGGTTTGCACAGAGAAGAGCCTGGAGAGAAGAATCAAAGTCTTGAAGGAAAGGATGTAATCCCCTCACTTTCCCTCCTCCTTGCCAACATGGCGGAGCCTTATAGTCAGCTCATTTCTGAACTGATGAGCTTTACAATGTTCTAGACGCTTCTTCCTGAACTGTTGGAATCCCTCTTCCGGCTTCCGTTCTCCTACAAATCTGTAGACATTGAGGTCTCCAGTGACATGGCCTGCTCTAGACTTGACCACTGGATTGCAAGCTTCTTGTGGGCAGGGACCAGGTCCTCTTCTTGCAGCAGGTGTCCCACAGATGTTTATTGAACTGATTCACTGTAGAGTATCCCTCTTTTTATTTTTAATTTTTACTAAGATAAAATTTTTATTTTCTGTATAACAAATCAGGAAAAGAGATTTACAAAACAGAAAAATCGTCTTTCAAGAGGTGAAGACATCGGAAGCAATTTGTAGAACAGTAGCTAGTGATTTATTTCACTCCACAGCTTCTCAGTTTTTTAAGACATTTTACTTGGATCTCTGCCTCATCTTTCTTCTCTTTCACTTTAGCCTCTGCATCTGCTTCTTCTGCCACTTCACCCTCATGAGTCCAGGCACCACAAAGGCCTCACAGTCATGCACCCACAGGGGCAGACTGTACTTGAAGACCCCACCTCAGGTAGCAGAAGAAGAGAGTGTATCCCTCTTTTTAAACTATATATCCCTACTGCGTCTTCTGCCCCAGTTGGGCAGACCTCAATATTTTCCAAGCAGAAAAACCTATGCCCAGACTCCTTTATCCAATTCCCTTCAATAGAACAGAAATGCTCCTCTTCTCCATTCTGAAAAAACCCAGTTCACTTCACACTCATCCCTTCTAAGAAGTCTGTTCTGAATAATAATGCAGACCCATGCCATCATTCCAGAGCACGAACTTTATGAATTTGTGGGGTGTTGACCCACTGTGGAGCCCTGGTGGCACAGTGGTTAAGAGCTCAGCTGCTAACCAAAAGGTCAGCAGTTCAAATCCACCATCCGCTCCTTAGAAACCATACGGGGCAGTTCTACTGTGTCCTATAGGGTCACTATGAGTCAGAATCGACTCGACGGCAATGGAGGTTTGGATTAGACCCACTGTGCACTCACTATATGCTCCTGCCTAAATAGAAAGGTTTGCTGACATTTTAGTCCTCAAAGGCTTTGTTAGCTCAGATTCACAAAATGTTATAGTCAGAAGCAACCATTACAGCCAACTCTATCATTTTTTGGTGGAGAAAACTGAAGCCCTATTTAACCCGCTTGTCAGCGGCAGAGTCAGGGTTAATACCTGGTTCCCCTGAATTCTCTTCCTCTCCATCTTCTACAAAAGTTTGCAGCTACCTCGCCTATTAATTGAGTGCATGATCAGTGAACTTTTGGCAATTACTTGAGTTAATGGAAGCGACAACCATATACAGTTTATTGACTTGGAAAGAATTAAAAACCAGTTACTACTGAGTCAATGGTTATCCCATTGTATCAGAGTAGAACTGTGTTTCATAGGGTTTTCAATTGCTGATTTTTTCAGAAGTAGATCACCAGGCCTTTCTTTTGAGGTGCCTCTGGCTAGACTTGAACCTCCAACCTTTCAGTTAGCAGCTGAGTGTATTTACCGCTTGCACCACCCACGGACTCCTTGAAAGAATTAACATATTTTCAGATAAAATCCATTTTATACTACAGTGACATGGAACATGATTTTTAGGGGGTGGTGGTGCTTCAGAAGGCACTTAATCATCTTGTGGAATTTGCATAAATATCAATTGATATCACTGTACAGGCAGTCCTCTGGTTACCAACAAGATCTGTTCCTAAGTCTCTCTTTAAGTTGAATTTGTAGGGAAGCTGGAACAGGTACTTATTTAGTGACAGTTAGTCAAATGTTTGTCTTAGTATATAGTATATATTTGACCTTTCTATGCATATAGAACACCTAAGAAACACTTCCAAACTGCGAAATGTTTTCATGAGCGTCACGAAGAAGTGCATGCATTCATTATTATGAACCATTGTATTTAACTCAAATTTTTAATGTAATAGGCTTTATGGCAGCCCATTCGTAAGTATGAGTTGTCTGTAAGTAGAACATTCTAACCCAGGGACTGTCTGTACTGATAAAGCTGGCTCAATACCAGTTACGACTTTACTGTCAAAGCTAATAGGTTGAACTGATTAAATGAGGTAACAGTTTTAAAATACCTACCACAGGGCCTGGCATGTATTTCCAGATGCTCAGGCCAGAGATGTTAGCATTAACCACCTAAAGGGTTCCAGAGAAAGCTGTGGAGAAGACTGGACTGATGGCTGAAGGAGAGAACTATCACTTACTAAGTCCCAGCTCAGAGCCAGGGACATTGCCAGAAACTTCCATTATCTCATTTATTCCTCTCGAAACCGAACAAGTTAGGCATTGCTGTTCAGGTGGACTTCATTCCATCGCTAGAACCTCAGAGGCCAGTTGTCAGTTAGAAGCTGTTGTTGTTGTTAAGTGCCGTCGAGTCAGTTCCAACTCATAGCGACTCTATGGACAACAGAACGAAGAACTGCCCAGTCCTGCATCATCCTCACAATAGTTGCTATGCTTGAGCCCACTGTTGCAGCCACTGTGTCAATCCATCTCGTTGAGGGTCTTCCTCTTTCTCGCTGACCCTCTACTTTATCAGGCTGATGTCCTTCTCCAGGGACTGGTCCCCCCTGATAACACGTCCAAAGAATGTGCGACATAGTCTCGTCATCCTTGCTTCTAAGTAGCATTCTGGTTGTACTTCTTCGAAGACAGACTTGTTCATTCTTCTCCAGTGCACGGTATATTCCACATTCTTCGCCAAAACCATAATTTAAAGGCATCAATTCTTCTTCAGCCTTCCTTATTCATTGTCCATCTTTCACATGCAAGTCACAGGCTACTGTCTGGGAACTGTTGTAGATGGTATTTTGTGTTCATTATTTGTTTATATTTGCATTAGGCATACTATTTAAGAACATACATTATTTGCATGAATGGGCTTCCTCTCATTACCCATCGCTGTCGAGTCAATTCCAACTCATAGTGACCCTATAGAACAGAATAGAATTGCTCCATAGGGTTTCCTAGGCTGTAATCTTACGGAAGCAGAGTGCCACATCTTTCTCCCTTGGAGCATCTGGTGGGTTCGAACTGCCAACATTTCAGTTAGCAATCAAGAACTTAACCATGGTGCCACCAGGGTTCCTTTTCCTCTCTGTGAAAGGGGTTAATAACAGGACTTAATTAATAGGCAGTCATGAGGATTATATGAATTAATGCATGTAAAATACTCAAAATAGTGCCTGATACACTATAACAGAACCACTCAATCAACGTTTATTTCAAAACTACTATAACTATTATGATGATAATAATATTAGTTTGGTATATTTTTCCTTTTTTACCAACACGCTTCAGTCCTGAGACTCTTAAAACAAGTGTTACACGTTTTATTTTTCAAAGTGAAGCTGATTTTTTCTAATATCAAAGCAATACATGAAAAACAGAAAATTGAGACTAACCATAAATAATATTAAACACTGTAAATACCCTTGTAGATTATTTCAGATTCATTTTGTATACATATGCACATACATATAAATACACACATATTTATATGTGTGTGTGTGTGTGTGTGTGTGTGTGTGTGTGTGTGTGTGTGTAAAATGTGTTTCCATAATACATTTTAAACTACAGGCAGTCCCCAGGTTACGAACATCCAATTTATGGACAACTCATGTTTAAGAACAGATAGCCATGAAGCCTATTATATGAAAAATTTGAGTTAAATACAGTGGTTCATAATAATGAACCTGAGCACTACTTTGTGTAGTTCATGAAAACATTTCACAGTTTGGAAGTGTTTGGAAGTGTTTTCTATGCATGGAGAGGTAAAACATATACTATATACTAAGACAAACATTCAACTAACTGACGCTAAGTAAGAACCATATGTACCTGCTCCAGGAACCCTGGTGGTGCAGTGGTTAAGCGCTTGGTTGTTAACAGAAAGGCCAGCAGTTCGAACCTACCAGCAGCTTCATGGGAGAAAGATGTGACAGTCTGCTTCCATAAAGATTTATAGCCTTGGAAACCCTATGGGGCAGTTCTACTCTGTCCTATAGGGTCAGTATGAGTCAGAATCAATTTGACGGCAACGGGTTTTTTTGGTTGGGGGGTACCTGTTCCAAATTACTTACAAATTCGACTTGAGAGATTTAGGAATGGATCACGTTTGTAACTCAGGGACTGCTTGCATCAAGAATTTATCCAACCAAAACGCAGTCATTCATTTAACCACTCATTCATTTATCCAACAGAAATTATGGAGTATTTGTGATGTGCCTGGCACTGCTCGCACTGTCAAATGGGATACTGTGGTGGGCAAGGTCATACTGCCTTCTGAGAGCTTTCAGAAGCTTTTCACAGCTTGACATGAGTGTCTTGCAGAAATGTGTAGGATTTCTGTAACAGAAGCAAACCTGGATGGCTGACTGCAGAGCAGACCTGTAGGCTCCTCCATTTGACATCTTTTCCTCAAGAGTCTTGAGGACACTCTGACCTTGGCACTACCCGCTCTGCACACACTTTCACCTCAGCCACCACTCCGACCAACACACACATGTGTCAAGGTGGTGGGACATCATGGCTCCACCGACTTTGCAAGGAGCCTCTTTGGTTGTGTGAAAGCAAAGATCTAAAGTTTTATAGGGAAGCATGGTTGTTGCATCGAAAAGATCGTTCACTGGTTAAATACAGAAAAGCAATAGGAGTACTGTTTATTTTTTGCAATTGATCAGACTTAATCCACCTGGTGGACAAGGCCAGCACTTGTCCCCAGCCTTGGTCAGGGAACAATTTGGTCCTTCTGAGCTACCACACAGACTGCTGGGGGCTCTGCCCAGATATCTGGGGAAGAAGTACTAAAACCCATCACTGTGGAGTTGATTCTGACTCATAGTGACCCTATAGAACAGGGCAGAATTGCCCCCATAGGATTTCCAAGGCTGTGGTCTTTACAGAAGCAGATTGCCACATCTTTCTTCCATGGAGCAGCTGGTGGGTTCCAACTACCAACCCTTCTTGGTTCATAGCTGAGCGCTTTAACCACTGCACCACCAGGGTTCCTTGGGGAAGGAGTAGTGGGTATGTATTATTTATGTTTCCTTTCAAAACAAACCCAACAAAAGAACAAAACCTCCTTTCTGCTGGCAACGGGAACAACTCCAACATATGGTGCTCCCCGGTTCTTTCTACCGAGCAGTGGGCTTCCAGGTTGCACGAAGGTACTGCCTGCAGCCATCTGCTGAGGGACAATTCTTTTCTCCCTGAGCAGAATTCTAATTGCACTCGTGGAACGGGGGGGTGGGGGTGTGCATACAAGGCACGATTTGTTTTTTTGGAATTTACTAAAATGCTTTCATTAAGTGTCCTATTGACTTATCCTATTAGTTTATTTTCCAAGTTGTAATCCAGAACTTCTATTCTGTCCTATAGGGTCACTATGAGTCAGAATCGACTCGATGGCAATGGGTTAATCCAAAATTTAATTGTGGCTTTTTATCATTACTCCAACCCCTATGGCTTCATAGTTTATTAACAGTTTTCATCTGGCCACATCGCATTAAAATATGTCTAGAACAGAAACACATCAACTGAAGCTCATCTATGACTTATGCTATCATTCACTGTACATCAGTTAACAGTTATGATTATGATAGGAGACCCTGGGTGGCACAAAGATGTAGTGAAACCCATGTAAAATTGTTCATTCACTACAGATCAGTAAGTAAGCACAAGTTAACCCATGCTTACCTTGCTTACTGGGTCATCTGCCCCTGTCAGGGATTGTAAATTTGAAAAGAGGCTTTGATTCTATAGGAAGGTGCTGTGGGGTTGGGAGAGACAGGCAAGCACCGTGCTTACCTTGCCTATTGGATAATCTGACCCTCCTGCTAACTGAAACGTTGGCGGTTCAAACTCACCCAGTGGCTCTGTGGGAGAAAGACCTGGCAATCTGCTCCTGTAAAGATTACAACCTAGAAAACCCTATGGGGCAGTTCTACTCTGTCACATGCGGTTGCCATGAGTCTGGGCCTAGCTCGACAGCACCTAACAACAACAAAATGCCTTCTTTAGGGTAAAAATAATATGATGGTCCCTGGCACTTGCCTCTGCCATCAGGAGAAGGTGGCATCTCCCTTCCCTGGAGGGACCCCTAGGGATGGTCCAGGGATTGCTGGGCATTGTCTGTGGGATGCCCTGGGAAGTGTCCCAGCTGGCTTCGATATGGGGGGAGAGTGGGGTCACTTTGAAATACCCTCTGTTCCTGCTCTTTGCTTAGTGGAACCCACTGAGTTGTCTTCCTTCCCAGCCAATGAATAAAATCTGAAAATATAAAATTTAATTTGTAAAAAAAGGTGCTAGATTGAGGTTTATGTCAGGTGTCTCCTTAAAGGAAGCTCTCCTCCAGCCTCAGTAAAGCAATTCTGATGTAGACTCACTTTGATTAAGGCCACACAGGGACTCAGTATTCTTCACGGCCTAGAACTTCACACTTCGGAAATAACTTCAGACTTGGGAAACGCCGCTTCCTTGAAGCAGGGGTTGGTAAACTTTCTCTGTAAAGGACCAGAGAGTAGACATGCTTTGTGGGCCAAGAGACAAAAATTGAGCGATGTTTCTCGCTAAAAGGCTGATAGGCTTTTTTACATTTTACACTTTGTGTTCAAAAATGTAAAACCTACGCTTAACTCTCAGGCTGTACAGAAACAGGCAGCAGTTCATATCTGGCCCACAGCCAGCCCATGGTTTGCTAACTCCTGCCTCAGAAGCCATATTTGACACTTGAAGTCAACCCCCCGACATCCACCAAAAAAAACGTAATTTCCATTGAGTCGACTCTGACTCATGGCAACCCCGTGTGTGTCAGTGTAGAACTGTGCTCCAGAGGGTTTTCAATGGCTGATGTTTTGGAAGTAGATAGCCAGGCATTTCTTCCCAGGTGCATCTGGGTGGACTCCAGCCTTTTGGTTAGCAGCCAAAGAGGTTAACCATTTGCACCACCCAGGAACTTCACATCTTCCCCATAAATGATAAGTGCTTTAAATATTTTGCTTAAATACCACTAACCTGTTGCCGTCAAGTCGATTCTGACTCATACCGACCCTACAAGACAGAATAGAACTGCCCCATAGGGTTTCCAAGGAGCGGCTGGTGGATTCAAACTGTTGATGGGAAATTCACTACCTCTCAGAGTTGCCAAATCCATTTAGGAACAGCTAACATTATAGAAAACACTTCTTTATAGTGAACTAGAAGTTGCCTCCTACAACTTATTATGGAAGAATTACTGCAAGGGCTTAGTTAAGTCATTTTTAGAACTGAGTTAAATTTTTTTTTAATTTGATGGATATCTTTCCATAATATATTACCTATTCCCCTGCCTAGTAGTCACATTGTAAACTTTTCTTAGTGTTAGTCATAATAAAAATAAATTACATACCAAAAAAACACAATAATGTATACTATTACATTACAAAGAAACTCTCAGGAGCTACTGGTGTTTAGAGAGCTATTTGCTCTTACACTAAATGTTCCCAGACTTCAGTACTCCATGAATTCTTTCCTTTTTCAGTTTTTCTGCTAATCCCTTATTATAGGGTTACCACCTGTGTCCCGGCTCACTGCTGTCTGTGTGCCTACTGAAACAGCTGACCTCCCTCTTCTAATTAAATGCTTCAAATCTTCTGTGGGAGTCCCGGGTGGGGCAAATGGTTAACATGCTCGGCTGCTATTTGAAAGGTTAGATGGTTGAATTCACCCAGAGGCACCTCAGAAAAAAGTCCTGGCAGTCTACTTCCAAAAAATCAGCCATCAAAAACCCTATGGAGCACAGTTCTCTGACACACATGGGGCCACAATGAGTCAGCCTTAACTCAATGGCAGCTAGCTAGCCAAGAGAGAACAGTGCCAGGAGCACAGGGGCCTCTAGTTACTTGACTCTACTTCCCTCATCAGCTAAGTATTTAAACCACTTGTATCTCCTCTCTTTCAATACTGGGTTTCTGAGTAAATTCTGAATGTGTAGTTTTGCCAAAAGTCATTACGAATGTTTGTGGTTTACTGATTACAAATTCCTTGAGGGCAGTGACTTTCTTTCTCAACACTGTACCTCATCCAGTGCCCCACATACAGTAAGAATTCAACAAATATTTCCGGAAGACTGGAAGAATCAGAGGTTTGAGGGTACTACCAGATTGCTTTGTTTCACCATATTTCAACTTTCAGTGAAAGTCTTTTTGTTTGTTTTATTAATGCTAAGATCAGGACATTATATAATTTGAAACCAAAAGAAATCAATGCTCAGGGCTATAGTTGAATATAAATAGAGATAGGTAACTACCAATGTGCTGTCTATTTCCACAGACCCAACAGTGACACTCATCAAATCCGGATCTATGGGATTTATGTAAATGGGGACAGGCTGTGTTGGGCCTGCCTCTAGACTAAGTTCTGGGATTGTCAATGGACCGTGTGGAAGTGGTCTCTGTTTGTAGTTCCGGATGCTGGGAGTAACAGTGAGCTTTAACTAATTACACCTCGCATCACCCCCAGGAGGTAGGTAATGATTATAGATGTGCTTGGCTGAAGTAACTCAGAATGTCTTAATAATCACTTAATAGAATCTTATCATGAGAAGCAAATTGCATTAAATGGGCAAATGAAGTTGACTGTGAGAAGCAGAGTTAGGAAATAAAATGCTATGGGGGGTTTTATATTGGAAAAATCCAATTAATGCCTTTTAAAAAGAGCTGGCCCCATGGCTTCTTCATATCCTTCACAGTGCCTATCACAGGGTTATGCCCAGAATAAATACTTTCTCAATCGATATGAAAGAAATGACAGGTAAAAATGAAGCATGAGAAAGGAGACATGGGAGTGGGACAGTGGATCAAGAAGCCATCCAGTGTTATAATTACACTTAGAAGCAAATAGCAAAATGATTTGAGTGTGAATCCACTGTGACAAGCTTTAAAACAAGCCACGTCTCCTTCACTCTTAAGCAAAATAACTGTCATGTAATAAATGCAAAATTCCAACTGGATAGAGTCTGTGTGTGATGGGCATGGCCTCCATTTATCCAAATCCGGGAGACCCTAGTGTTGAAAGAGCTAAGCCTGGGTCTTAAGGTAGCTGGGTAACCAGCTTGGTTAAGAGAGCGCAGGCTGGTGTAGGGTCCTTAGAGACACATGAGGAGACACTGCTGAAATTTTGGGTAAAAACCAAAGATAAGGAAACATCATGGAAGCTGCTGGGGGCTCTTGTGACTCTGAAGGCAGGTGGATGGGGTAAAGGAAAGGGATGGACTTTACTCAGGTGAAACGATTTTTGGAACCATGGTGGGCGGCATCAGAGTTGTGCTTTTAGAGGAAACCAGAAGGAGAAAGAAGGTGGGTAAAATCCAGACAGCGTGTCCAGGATACACGGAACTAACATGCAAGGCATAGGGGCCATGTGTAGAGAGGCCAGCATCAAGTGGCAGGGGATATGGGGAAAACTGGATTCTGGGCACAGGCCAAAGCAGGGCAGAGCAAGGAGGCACCTACCTGAGACTCAAAATGCACAAAAGTCAAAGTAACAATAAACACTGCACTCTGGAATAAGACTATCGTGTCGTAAAGTCAAATTCTACAACTAAATACGTGTGCGTGTCTGTGTGTATCATATATATGGAAAACTACACACCAACCTGCTCCAAGAGCACCCCCAGGGGAAGTAAGTAGAAAGGGGGATAAGGTGAGGGAACTTTCAATTTTTCCATATATACTTCTGCATTTGACTTTTTTTTTTTTTTTTTTGCAAGGACACATGCACTAAGGTATAACAACTACCTCTTATTTATCTTTTTTTTAAGTGAGGTGGAATCACATACCATTAACAGAAAGGGCAGTAGGACCTGGTCTTTGCTGGGAGAAATTGTCTCCCTTTGTAGTTGAAGGACAAGATAGGCCTAAAGCTTTTTAATAATATTTGAGAGGGCTCTGGAGCCTATTTCTCTCAGCACAAAAAAAACTATGCCGTAGCTTATAAATACGAACAGCCTCTCTGTAAGCACCCTTTGCCTGCGTTTCCTTGACTTACACTTCGTTTGCCTACTGTTGCAGCACCCTGCGGCGTCGCTAACTCACCCTCACTCCCCTGGCCCTGACACCGAGGCGGGACCCTGGCCAAGGGCATGTTCTGCTGCTGACTATCGTATCTGCAATAGACAGACCTCATGCATGCGTTTTAGCGTCTTTCCAACTGAAGATGGAACAACATTCTGTTTTCCTTGAGCCCTGTCTCCTGTCTTGCAGGGATGACTAATGAGAAGAAACAGCAGGTGAGATGTGCAGTTCAGAGTCACTTTTCTTGCACTACGGACCAGCAGCAGCAGAGATAGGCGCGCTGATGGACGCAGGGAAGGCAGAGGACTGAGCGGGCTTTTCCAGCGTTACCCCAAAACTGGAGTTGCCTGATGCAATTTCCAGGCCAGTGCTGATCCTGTCCATAGATGCTCGGCAGTAATAACCTAATGGGTTTTCAAAACCTTGTAAGGGTGCTCAGATGTGAATCATCAACTCTCCCAGAAGGCATCATGTCTCTCAGCGGCACGGGTTCCTGCAGGCTCCCTGGGGAATTTTAATAACATGTCATTTAACAAGTTAGGAGGTGAAGCAAATTAAATACGGTAAAGTAAAGCAAAGCTTGAAAAACAACGTAAAAGCAAAGCAAAGCTTTTCAAAGCGTGTAGATTTGAAAATGTGAAGTTTCCAGATGTTTAGCAAAAAAGGGAAAAGTTAACTCCTGAAGTCTGTCTAGCCAGCCTCCACATGCTTTCAAATGTCCCGCTGTGGGGGTAGAGAGGTGGAAGAGGGCATTTTGGTGTTTTTTTTTTTTTTTTTTTAAATAAAAGAAATGAATAAGAAACAAGCTTAGCGGAGTCCTCTAAGATTCACTTTCAAATACCCAGAACAGCCCTCTAATGCCTGAAATTTCTGCAAAGGAACAGATGCTTTGGGTAATGGTGAATAACCACTTGGTGGCGCTGTTGTTCCACTACTGGCTCTGCAGAGGCCGTTTGGTCGCTGTGAAAGACATCCTCCTCTTCCAGGTAGGTACTCTGGCTGTGAACCTCCCTAACAATGATTCATTCAAAAAATATTTATGAAGTGTCCACTGTGTTTCAGAAACCATGCAAGGCTCTAGGGACGGGCTGGTGAACCAGTTTGTGGAGCTTACAGTCTAGCAAGACAGACAAGAAAGCAAATAAGTACATAATGTGGTAAGATCTGTGAAAGAAAAGTTGAGGCTCTGGTGATGGAGAATAATGGTGGGTGGCTGTCTTCCTACAAGACCTCTCTGATGAGTTATTAAGCTGAGACCTGAAGGACGAGAAGGAGCCAGCCCCGGGAAGGGATGGAGGAAGAATACACCAACAGAGGGACAGAATGGGGTCAGCATGGCTGGGGCCCCATGAGAGAAGAGGGTGTGGTGAGGGGTGAGCAGGCAGGGGCCAGATCATGAGAAGCCTTTAGGTCATGGTGACTTAAGTTCGGATTTTATTCTTAGGCCAAAGGGAAAGCTCTGAAGAGTTGAAGCAGGAGACTAAGGTTATTCAATTTAAATAGTTTGTTTTTCACCCTGTATCATAATTATCACCACTTTGTCATCTGTTAGGTATATGTAAACACTTTGAAAAAGCATATTCAGTGTTATGATAATTTTATATTTTTACAAAGCTGTTGTTTTCATACTATAAACTATAGGATATAAAGCTTGACAGAATCTTTCCTGGTGGGCAGAGGTTAAATGGTTTGAGAGACACAGGTGAATATATGGTGAAAGAGCACTAGACTGTGATGAGAACTGGGAGCCTGGGTCAGTTGCGTCTCCTCCTACTGCTTATCACACTAGGTTGTCGTTAGCCCCTGATTTGTCTGACCACCACATTAGACTCTGAGATCCAGAGACAGGGACTGTCTTACCCATTTTAGAAACCATAGTGATTAGCATAGGAACAGAGTTGTTGTTAGTGGTTGCCATCCAGTTGGCTCCAACTTATGGGTGACCCCATGTATAACAGAATGAAATGTTGCCTGGCCCTGCACCTCCTTAATGATCATTGTTACCTGTGAGTCTATTGTTGTGGCCACTGTGTCAATCCATCTCTTTGAAGTTTCCCTCGCTTTTGCTGGACAGCCACCACAGTCCGAAAAACTGACAGACGGGTGGTGGAGGAACACAGTAGACTCTCAATAAGAGTTCAAAGGAAGGATAGGAGGATGGATGGATGGATGGATGGATGGATGGATGGATGGATTGGATGGATGGATGGATGGATGGATGGATGGATGGATGGATGGATGATGGATGGATGGATAAGTAGGCATAAGGTAAGAAGTGTGGAAATGCCTCCGCTGGATAAATGGGTCTTCTGCAGAATTTCAGTGGTGATTTCTCAAATGATAAATCATTTTCATTTTCCAGGTATAAGATAAACATTTCTCTGGCATCTTTGTGTATATACCAAATATTGATTGAGCATCTAACTTGTGCAAGGGACTGTGCTAAACACCCAGATACAAAGATGAGTAAGATATTATCACAGTCCCCAAGCTAATAGGCAATAACAGAGATAAGACCAAATCATAACTAATCTGTAACTTAGAAAGTGCTATGTACACAAAGCAAGGTGTGGATTAAGTGTTGTAATGGTTGAGAAGAGGGAAAGAGGACTTACAACAGTAAGGGTCAAGAAACATTTCATAAAGATGACATTTGGGTTTCATCTCACAGGATGGGAGGTTTCCTCCTGGAATGGCAGAACTCTCTGGGCTTCCTCTCAAAGCCAGGAGTGCTGACTTGTTCCTGAATATGCCGTGCTAAACGAGAAAGAATGCAAATCCCTCTCCGGTAGCCCACCGTTGATGACCGTTTTCTGGAGATGGATCTGACCACAACATCCCAAACCTCCCCAGCAATCTTTGTGGCTTCTTGTTCAGCCTTGAGTTTAGGAACACTCTTCATTCTCCTACTGCAGTGTTTTCCCATTAATGGGTCAGGCAATCAATGTAGTGGATGTGACTAGCATTTTAAAAAATAGAGTAGATTAGAATGGAAACTCCTTTAAAGTTTCCATTCCATTGCATATAATAAGGGTAAATATCATTTTCTGAAACATTTTTGAGTTAAGTGTAAATGTGTAATGTGCTAGGTGATCCTTTTCTGAGAGGCTCCAGGAGACAAACCTCCTTGCCAAAGTATTAGTCCCTACCCCCATGGCAATTCTAAACTTGTATAGAATTAAGGGAAGAGCTCCCAATTCACACTTAGATCTTTTCTGGGACACACAGATATGAAATTCATGCCATCATTTAGTGGAATTGGAGTACATTTTTCTGATAAACTTAAACTCTTTTTGAAAACAGATTTTTTTTTTTTTTGGAGTGCCACTGAAGTATTCTCAATTCTTCATCTCGTGCACGCGTGTGCACACGTCTTCCCACGACTGACCAAAGGAACCATATGTTAACACACTGGTCTGTGCCTCATCAGGCAGGAAAAGAAAAGTCAAAGTACCACGAAATGTTTATGCCAGCGAGTCAACCAGTGCTACACAAAGCTTCAGGGCCCTTTAAAGAACTTCCAGGTATTTTGTTAGAATTGTTTGCAAATACGTGACTTCTGTCACTGATAGATTTTGGTCAGAATCAGTAAACCACTGCTTTCTACTTTTCTAATATCTCATAGCAGCTTTTGAATTATTGGTGTAATTTTAGGCATGCCTCAGAGTCTCACCTCCAAATATAGGTTGTGCAACCATGGTAGCAGGATTAAATTTGGATAGAACAAAGTAATGTATGGCTTGTCATTAATTTGTTAATTATTTCATTCAATTAATATTTACAAGGGTCCAGTAAGCACTTAGGTAGACACCTGGACACAACGATGAACAAAGCTGCTAACTGAAAGGTTGCAGGTTTAAGTCTACCTGAAAACACCTTGGAAGAAAGGCCTGGCTATCACCCACAAAAGGTCAGCCATTGAAAACCCTGAGGAGAATGATTCTCTTCTGACATACGTGGAGTTGCTGTGAGTCAAAGCTGACGCCACAGCAACTGGTTTTTTGGTTCTACCCTCCACTGAGGTCCAGTCACACTGAGAATTCAGCAGCTAATGTGACACTTTTCCCTTTGGAGATGGAATTATGGAGAATAATACATTTTGGGTAAAAAAAAAAAAATACAGACTTCATCCTTTCCTACACAAATTAAGACATTTTAATTATTGTATGTGAATATCACAACCAAACAGTATAGGTCATATCATGTGGCTACTGTAAAGTGGTCATCCCTCCTTCATATAAGATCCAAACTAATCTCAAGAATAAGCAAAAGTACATTATATGCTGTGTGAAACAAAAGAGAATTTAGAATGCACATAAACCTCAAGCAAGTGTGTGAAGAAATGGTTTCCTATCCCTCCTCCCTCTGTAGTTCTTACATTGTTCCCACAAATTGCAGGCAACTTGCAACCAGTAAGATTCTATAGGGAAAGAGTTAAGATTTGTCTTTCCCTTATCCGTGTTGGCTGGCAAGGAGTAGCAACTAACAAGCTGGTGAAGTATAAGCAATTAGTCCCTTCTTCACACTTTCAGAATTTCTAAAAATATGATTAATCCTACATTTTCCAGTAATAATTTTCAGATGATGTAGCTGCAGTGCAGTGAATTACCTTATATTGCCCTTCTAGCTACTCATGGTCTTGTGACTCCCACAAAATGACTGGGTGGGACTATGCAAATAAGGTGCTTGTGGCCCACCAAGGGGATTGGACAGCCTACTAACAATGCAAATAAGGTGCATGGAACTCTTGCTGGGGTGAGACTATGCAAATAAGGTATTTGTGGAACCCTTATAGGGGATTGGTCAGTTTTGTCATCTAGCTAGGCTTACAAAGAGACCAAATCTCAGAGTAGACAGGGGGACTTTACTACCACCAAGAAGAGCCAAGAGTGGAACATGTTTTCAAACTCAGGCCCTGCACTGAGAACTTTCTAAACCCAGGAGACAGACAGCTGTAACACCAGAGAAGGCACGAGATGGTGAGAAGTGGCAGCAAGCATGGCAGAGAAACAGCAGCAGCAGAACCAGGAGACTGAAGTGAGATGGCCGCTGTGGACTTCCCAGCCCATGGAGCGAGGTAACTACAGTGAACATGCCAACCCATAGAGTGAGAGAGCTAAGTGCCTTCGGGGGCAGGCTTATGGGAGGAGTGGGGTTCCTCTGGGCACTTAGCAACAGACAAAAAGAGCTTTGTAACACTTGCCCAAGCAGGGCAGAGGCCAGGCCAAGGGCCTATGGCTAAGAGAGGAGCCCGTCCTCTGGAGGATGAGCACAAGGTCCCAGGCCCAAGCAGGGCCTGGTGGCAGAGGTCTGCCTGAGGAGATGGTCGGAGAAGAAGCTGTCCTGATCCAAGAACTGTATCCTGATTTGTACCTGTTACTTCACTAATAAACCCTGTAACTGTGAATATGGTCTGTGAGTTCTATGTGGCCATTGCAATGATATTGACCCAGCAGAGAAGTAGAGAGTGCTGTGGGAGGGACGGCTGGTGTCAGGCTGGTAAAAAGTTTGGAGGGTGGAGGTATGTTTGATCTCTGCCTCATAGGAGTCAGCCTTGGGCTGATGATCTTGATTCTTTCTGCTTCCCCTTGTGAAGTTAGATGAGGAGGTCAGACACCACCACCACCCCATTTTTATAGTAGCTTTTGCTCAACAGCTTTACCTGAAGAAAGGGAAGATGTGACCTTGCGTAGCTGTAGGTACAGTGAGCAACAAGGTTTAGATTGTAACTACTCAATGTGGGTCGGGGTCCAACTAACAGTACGTGTCTAGGGCCAGAGGGTTGAAAAATCTGTAGACAGAAGACCAACCCACCACAGGCCAAAGCCACCTATGGTCCAAGACTCTTGGGTCTTTCTGCAGGAGAGTCAAAGAACGATTTAGTTCAAACCCATGGATCTTAGCAAACTCTGGCACCACTGAGCTCAGTTATAGAGGACCCCCCACCCCCACCCAACTGCTGTCTGCCCACTATCCACAGAGTTGACCAAGAGATGACCCACTCTAGTCATTGTCTAGAGTCACCATCTGGATTGTTCCAGATGCATATCCATGGAGTGTAGTAGAAGCCCACTGGTCTCAGTAGATAAGATGACCTGACTCACTCATTCTACAACATTTTGCATCCAACCAAGAGCTGATAAAAGTAAGGGGAAGGGAAGAGTGAGTATGATCTTTCAGGCAAGTCTGTGTTCTACTGCTTGTCCTTGAATGAATAGGATTACTTATGTAAATATTCTGAAAATGAAAACACAGATAGCTGAGCAGAATTAACTTGCCTAACCTCATCCATGCATGACCTTGACAAATTTCCAGGGTACCTATGTCAGTAGAGTCCAAACACTTTTGTTACAAAATATAAGCTGGATGAATAAAAACTAGAGAAACAGAAGCTAGATGAGGCTAAAACTACTGCATGTTTGCAGTGTGTGGCAGGAGTTAATGGGTGTATTTTCATTTAACTCTTCTTTGAAATTCAGCCTTTAAAATCTACTATTGAAACTTAAGATGCTACTGGACACAGCGACTATGGGAAAGGATAGGGCCAGGATGGCATTGAGATTTCAAGCTCTGGTGACTACAGAAATTCATAAAGGCCTGCTTTTCTTTTATCATTTAGTGGGAAAGGAGAGATGGTTTATGTATAAGTGCCATAAACGTACACTCATACTTTTTCTCATCCCCTTCATGTTAGCATTGTAGTAGACAGAGTTGTTTGTAAGAAACTGCAGACTTTGTTTTAGGGGCCCTATCTAAGTCCCTGATCAGTGTTTCTGCTTCTTAGGACAGTGTCCTGGCCTCTCAGAAATGGGGTGGGCTGGGTGCCTCCAGATGGAAGCTACTGACACTATCTGTGCTCCCCAGAGTAGGCTTCAGGGGCTCCCACCCACCTGCACCAGGCTCCCTTAAGTTTCTTGTTAAACTAGCAGATTCCTAGGCTCCATCCTAGACCTGTGGAACGAGACCTTGGGGGAAGCCAGTGGTCACCTGCACGCTGCAAGTGTAACAGGCATCACGGGTGATTCTTATTCCCAATGAAATCTGAAAACCATTGTGTGGTACAAACCATAATCCTGGCTGCAGATTAGACTAATTGATAAGAACTCATGGAGATGAACCAGAGCATCAGAATTTGTTAGAAGCTCTCCAGGTGTAACTTGACCTCATAGACATATACAGAACACACCACCCAACAGCAGCACAGTACACATTCTTCTCCAATGCACATGGCTCATTCTCTGGAACAGATATATTCTAGGTCACAAAGCAAGCCTCAATAAATTCAAAACACTTCAACATAATACAAAGCGTCTTCTCTGACCATAACACCATAAATTTAGAAATCAATAACAGACAGAGCAAGGGAAAAAAACTGAATACATGGAAACTGAGTATCACCTTACTTAAAAACTACTGGGTCATAGAAGAAATTAAAAAGGAAATAAAAAAAAAATCTTAAACTCAAATGAGAATGAAGACACAACATACCAAAACCTCTGGGACACAGCAAAAGCAGTGCTCAGAGGAAAATAATAATAAACGCACACATCAAAAAAGAAGAAAGATCCAAAATCAACAGCTTAACCTGACAACTTGAACAAATAGAAAAGGAACAGAAAAAGAAGTCCACAGTCACCAGAAGAAAGAAAATAATAAAGATCAGACCTGAAATAAATGAAATAGAAAAACAATAGAAAGAATCAACAAAACTAAAAGTTAGTTCTTTGAGATGATCAATAAAATTGACAAACCACTGGCCAAATTGACAAAGTTAAAAATGAGAAGACACAAATAACCAAAATAAGAAATGAAACGGGCAACATTACAACAGAACAAACTGAGACAAAGAGTATTATTACTGAATATTATGAAAAATTGTACTCTAACAAATTTGAAAATCTAGATGAAATAGATAAGTTTCTAGAAACATATTATCTACCTAAACTAACACAAACAGAGGCAGAAAACCTAAACAGACCCATAACAAAAGAAGAAATTAAAGATATAATTTTAAAAAACCAAAAAACAAAAAACTCTCTCCCAAAAAAGGCCTGGCCCAGATGGCTTCCCTGGAGAGTTCTACCAAACATTCAGAAAAGAATTGTCACTAATTCTACTCTAACTATTCCAGAACGTAGAAAAGGAAGGAATACTCCATAAATAATTCTCTGAAGCCAGCATAACCTTGATACCAAAGCCAGGTAAGATATCACAAAGAAAATTACAGACCAGTATCCCTCAGGAATACAGATACAAAGATTCTCAAAATTCTAGCCCACATACAACAGCATATCAAAAAAATAATGCATCATGACCAGGTGGGATTTGTACCAGGGATACAAGGGTGGTTCACCATTAGAAAATCAATCAACATAATTCACCACATAAATAAAACAAAGGAAAAGAATCACATGATCATCTCAATCAATGCAGAAAAGGCATTTGATAAAGTCCATTACCCTTTCCTGATAAAAACTCTCAGCAAAATAAGAACAGAAGGAAAATTCCTCAGCATAATTAAGGGCATGTGAGACTCCGGCATGATGGCGGTCTAGGCAGAAGCACCAC